>NC_143439.1:9442015-9763418 GCF_987193195.1 Phasianus colchicus | reverse complement strand
TATGTTGCATGCTTGATACAATTTAATCATCTGAGAAGTTCTATTTTTTTTGGCAGAATTCTTGTGAAGTAGAAGTTAATGCGTTTGGTGATAAACCTTCTCCAAAGGGCACTTGCTATCCCTGGAATTTCTGTGGGGAAACCTGGTAAAACATAGGCTGCCTGACTGAGATTAACAGGAGCTAGTAAATCATAATCTGCAAATTAACTCTAAGTGTAGAGGATGATTGAAAAGCTAGTAGTAGTGGTAGCAGTTGTTGTCATAGTATTTCTTAAATATTTGTTACATGGTGTAACTGAATAGAAATACTCAATGTAATCGAGTGTCCGTTAGCATTACGCCTTCTGATATGCTGTTTCTGAGGAAAGGATTTTAGAAGTGATTAGGCAGGTGCTTGGTGAGATTTTAACAAGTATATAGGAGATGAATGTTTCCTTTGAAAATGTTAATAGAAGTTTATCTGCATAAGTATCCCAATTCCATTAAATTCAGGCTCAGGGCCTTATGACTGATGGTGTCATCAATCAGACTGATGTAAAGACAGGCTACAGGAGGGATGGCTCATTTTATTTCCCTTTATAGTAAAAGCACATATTAATGTGATCCTCCCCAAGCCTCAATCTAAGTAGAAAATAATTTAATTCTCTTATGCCAAAGCAAACCAACGACAGCAAAAGAGGTAAAAATGTGGTTCTAACAAGACACCTGACAAACTGCAGTGCTGCCCTAATTATTGTCTTGTCATATCTGTTTAGCATGAATCATGCACTGAATAGATGCTGGAGCAGTGAGATGCTATGAGCCTGCTGCCTGTCCCAGCCCTGCCAAGGCGGCCTGCCGAGCAGCCCAGGCTCTGGACGTGCATCAGGCCTTTTCCATGTGCTTCTCCACGTGGATCACTGAGATGCTGCCAAGCTCTTGGGGCAGACATTGAAGTCTTGCTGCGTTTAAAGATGAGGCTAACTAACACCATCCCTAGAACCTGCTGGCACGTGTACAGTGATGTAACGATGCGGGTGCATCATCATCTTTTCCTGTCTTCCACTCGTTGCTTCCTATCTCCTCACAGGGCTGATGGCTGGGTGAAAGCCAAGGTGTTTGCCACAGAGATGAGCTTCCGTTCCTTCGTCTGCGCTGCGTTCAGCCGAGCGGCGCGCAGGTCCTGCCGGCACAGGAGGTAACAGCGCTTATCTTTCTTCGAGCGGGCTCTCAACCTTCGGCTGGATGCGCCTCACAGCGACTGAGAGCGCGGACTGAGAGTGCGCGTTCATTTCAGGCCATTTCAGGGGTAAGATCTCCGTTTTCGTGAGCGTAAGCTTTCGCGGCTTTACTTTCGTACACGAGCAGTAACTCCGTAAGCGAGGGCTAGCAAAGAGCCCCGTTCCGGCAGCGCGCTGCCGTTCATCGCGAGCCCTTGGCGCTCGGAGCGCCCCTGGCTGCCCGCGAAGGCGGCGGAGGCCGAGCCCCGGGCGGGGATAAAAGCAGCGAGCGCGCCGCGGCGCTCTGGGCCGGGGCTGGGCGTGCGCAGCGCTCCTAGCGGGGCCCGAGCCCTGCTCGGCGGGGGCGGTAATTTGGAGAGGATCCCTTGCCGGGCCGGTGCGTGCGCGCTCGTGTGTGTGTGTGTCCGTGTGTGTGTGTGTGTGTCCGTGCGCGTTGGCAGCGGTAAGTGGAGGCTGGGCGGCTCCGACTGCCTGACGCCAGCGCGACCAGATCAATCCCGGCGCGGAGGCAGGACGGGCGCGGGGCTCGCCCCCTCTGAGCGCCCGGCGGCCGTACCACAGCCGGTAACAGCTTCGCGGCCCTTCGCCTCTCCCCGCGGCGGGCGGCTGCGCCTTTCTGCTCCTTCTCTTTCTCCTCCTCCCCGCTGCACCGGGCCGGGCGAGGGTCCCCGGCGCGTCCGGGAGAAGCGGCTCCGTGCCCTCTCCCCGCCGGCATGATGGCGTCCCGCCCCGCTGCCGGCCCCCGCTTCCCGGGTAGGTGCGGGTGCCGCCGCGGACTCGGAGGGAGGGGGGCCCGCGGGAAGCCGCTGCTCCGCCCGCGGCCGCCGCCCGGCCCCGCTCTCGCCGCCGGCCCCATTGTGCCCCGCCGGGGACGCGCGGCGCCTCGGGACGGGGCGAGCGCCCGCCTTTGTTTTTACGGGGAGCGGCTTTTCGCCTCGGCCGGCCCGCAGTTCTGCCCGCGTCGTGACTTGATCTTCCTTTTTTTCTCTCCGCAGCCCCCCTCCCTTTCTTCTTTTTTTTTTTTTCTTTCCTTTAATGACAAATCTCTGCTTAGAGGTCAAGGAAAGTTCACTTAATTTTTTTCTTCCTTGCCGTTAGAAGGTTGGGATGCACGACATTTCCTCCTTCTCAGTGTAGTTTCTTCGTATGCTCGGGCTCTACAGCCAAATTATCTTATCCTGAATATAGATCTTTAAAGCCGATTGAAATCTGCCGGCGTGCAAATACCCAGTCATACATTGGAAAGGATCTGGGCCAAATCCTGACTTTTTTTTTTTGCATAAACTGAAGTCAGTGCGAGTTGTGACCGTGGAAGCAGCGCTGCGCTTGCTCTTTTGTTAGCAGATCTGTCTGCAGATATGTGCTCTGACCTTCCAGTTTACTGTTATGTTGGACAAATAACTGTAGCATAGTCTGAGCAATTACTGTTATTGTGGTGTATTTTAAGGGAAAAAAAAATTGTTTGCTGTGTGTAAATCGAGTTATGAGTGCTATTTGGGGAAGGAAAGGTGGTGTGGGATGGCAGCACAGGTAGATATGTATTCCAGACACAAGTGAGTGGGAAAACTCATTGTCGTGAAACATGTCACGGTTTAATGCATGTCATTAATGCATAAAGATACAGCATCTTGAGGCTGGAACGTTTAGGAAAAAACTGCTTTACACATGTCATAGCTGATTCTTAAGACTGCTTTAGCATGCAAATGAGTAGTCAAGAAGAGAAAACGCTGTGTAGATAATCCTACCTTCTTGGTGAAGATCTACTCCGGTAGATCCGTGTGTTTTTAAGCAGCACTCAAGAGCAGGACTAAGAACTAAAGCTGACCTGGCCCACTGAGGCTGCATTTCCTCCAGGGCATGTGTGTGCAGCAGCCTCCAGCCCGTGAGGCTGCCGGCCTGCACCTTGGCCTGCCAGACAATGGGAACGAATCGTGTTAGGAAACTCGAGGTGTCAACATTGGCTTAATTTTTTCTTTTGCTTGTCTGTAATTACTGTGCTGAATTACAGGAGATTAGTTTGTTAGTTGCAGCTGATGAGCATTCCTTCTTTTTCTCACCGAGCTGGAGAGCTGTGCTGTGAGGCTTCTTAGGGGTTCTTATTGGGTTTTGGTGCAACTTCTGAGTGCTCGCTTCATCCCTGTGACCCGAAGATCCTCAGGATGGCACTGAGAACTCTGTAGCCCCTTTAGGGATTCCAGCCCCGGTTTCAGGGATCAAACCCCCCTAGTTTACTTCAGACTGCAAGGAGGAGCTTGAGAGAAATTTCCCTTGAGCTGAGTGATCCCAAGTCCTCCACAGCTACCAGGGAGGATCTGTTCAAGGCACGATCAGGTTACCCTAAGGGCAGGGATTTGTCCTTGCTGCAGTTTTGACCCCACAACCACTGGGTATGTAAACAAATACCTTTTTTTTTTCTTTCTCTTCGACTTGCCTTCTTGTGTACCCTTTAAATATGTGATGATCCAATGCGTTTGAGAAAAGTGACTGAATAAGCAGATGAAACTCTTTCTGTTTCTATATAAATATTAACTGTCAAGTCAGATGCATGAAAGCTGATGAGCTTTTGCTGTTCCTCTGTGGCTTGAGCACAAAGTAAGGAGTTGAATGCGTGGATAAGTGATACAATGGTTCAGAAAAGTACTTCCCGTGTTCCAAAATCCAGGGAAATTATTCAGGTTAAATTCTGAGTTTAGTTGCTTAGTATAAACATTTAAATTTTGAAAATGAAGGGGTTGTGGCTTTTTTTAATTGAAGCATTAATGCACTGTATATCACATATGGCCAGTGGTGTGCTTTCTGAGGTCCAAGCTGTGTGTGTAAAATAAAAGCTTATTTGAGTAGTCTTAGCAAGCCTAATGGAGGCATCATCTCAGCTTTATAAATAATGTAGGTTGTGCATAATGTGGAGTCCCTGGGGACTGCAGAGAAAGCATCATTACCAGCCTCTTCAACCTGCTGGAGATCTTAAATTGATTTACAGCACTGAACTGGTGCAAAATGATACATCAGGATGACACGGGGTCAACCTGTAAAAGTCTATGATGTGAGGCCGTTAGTTCAGTCATCATAATTAAACTGTATTATGAGGGCAGCAAAGCAAGTGTGTGTGACACATCCCATTGTGCTTCAGATGGGTGGCTTAAGAATCAAATAAAGGGAGCACCATGTTTGTTATTTAGGTTGTGCAAAGAGTAACTTAAATCTAAGCTCGTGGTGCTGTGCAGAACAAATGCTGAACCAATTTAGGTCGACTCTTAACCTCTTCCTTCCAGTCACTAGCAGCTGAAATAGATGAATGTGTGTGCAGCGTGGAGGTGTGTGGAGCAGAAGTGATTGTGAGTGGGCATCTCTGAATTTTAGGTATTCTCTAGTCTCCACATCACCTCAACTTCACCTGCATGCTGTGCTGTCAGGTATCAAAAGGGCAATTAGGCAAAAAAATCTGTTCCTCCCCTTAATGTTTTTGTCCTGTGAAGTTCTATAAGTGCCAGTGGAAATGTGTTTGTACATCTGAGTTCCTCTGTAAGACAGCATTTATTGGTAACTTGAAATAAATGAGCAAAATTATTTTAGAACAGAGGCGGTAATTCTGAGTATGGGTTGGTGTGGGTTATCTTACGTTCTTGCTGAAGGCAAGTGCAAGCTTCGTGTTCATGTTTATGCTCTAAATAGCTTAGAAAGAAACATAGCACATGGAAGAGTGTTTACTGTATTACATACTAAACTGTCTTGCACTTCTGCTGATACAATCACTGAGAAGTGTTCAGGGCAAATCTGTTAAAACTCTTCTTTCCAGGGGTCAGTGTGCGAGTTGGAGATGAGCGACACTTGGTTTTATTGGCAGTTAAACCAACTTTTCTTACCCGAATTGGCAAGACTCTGTGCTGCATCTCTTGAGCTTTCTCCCAGTCCCCAAAAAGAAACATCTCTTGTTTTTAGTTGCAAAGGTAACGAAAAAGCAAATTGTGAGCAGTATGGCAGAAATAAAAAGATATATAAATATATATCTAAATAGCTACTAGCTGTGAAAGAGCTGTTAGCCTTCAGGTTCACTTGCATCTCGCTCAGAGATGCAAACGTGGCCTGACGTGCCGGTGGCTTAAAGGCTGACGTACACGGGCATTTTGCACTGCTCTGGCCGTTTTACTCCAGCTACAGTGGTATAACTTCAGAAAGGTGTTTGAATAGCAGGTTTTGCTTGAAGTGGAAAACCAGTTATTTCAAAACTGAGACTTTTTTCTCATTGATAGAGGTGTATCCATACGGAATGCTGTATAACAACTATTTCCATGCGAATGTGGCTATTTAAGATTGAAAACAACAAGGGAAAATGTTGGATTAGGCCTTTTGTGAAGGGCTTCTCAGAGAGTGGGTCCGGGGGTGATGAGAAGGGCGCTCCGAGCTGTTAATGGCTGCCACAGAGATCTCTATCCTCCTCTGAGAACAAACGCTCATTTGCATCAGAGAAGCTTTTTTGTTTCGTGTATTTGAGTGAGGCATATCTTTGTTTTTTAACAGGACAGAGAAACAAAACATTTCATAAAATAAACAGCCTAATTTCTAGGAATGTAAAGCATTTTACGGAATTAAGGTGTGTTGTATTTAATCTTTTCCCACTTCAATTTTATGCCGGTAGTTGTTGGCTTTGGGAGAATCTGCTTGCTGAATGGAGCGATGCTGGAGCACACTACTTCAGATCAGGTTGGGTGAAGTCAAGTTTTCAACACTATTGGGATGGGTCAATTTTTATCTTTTTTTTAATTCCAGGAAGGATGGAATTGCCAGTGTGGGGAACTTGGCCAGCACAGCTATTCTGAACACCTGCACAATGCAGTCATCATGACATAACTCTGTAATTGGTCTGGGCCAGTGTCACTCTTATTTCAGTGCAGGCTATCCACAAGGGAGTGTGATGTTAGAATAGACGTCACCCATCTTTTTCATTTTGTTTCTCTCCCACCTTCTCCCTAGCGTGCAGAGGCAAAGCATGGAGTACAGGGAGGAAGACAAGTTGTTCTTAAACATGCCTTTGCATAAATCGTTGTATTTAGGCAGTGTTTGAAGCAGTATCATCCAGAGGCACCTTTTATGTTGACTTGGCATGTAGGCAAAATCCTACAATCAAATCCATATCTCTTTCATTATAAAGGAAACACTCTTCCTGATGTGGAAACAAATGGGATTGTCTGAATAGCATAGAGCGGTGTTTAGAACTTGCAAGTTTTTGTCATTAAAATCATTTAAGTGCTAATCCACATCAGAGCGATCTATGACTATCAATATGCTGCTGGTTAACTTGGAAATGGGATATCCATATTTATTTTTTTTTACTCTGTTAAGGGAATTTAAGGCAGAATCTTGAGTATGTTCTCTTGCTTCTGTGCACATCATGTGTTGAGAGTCATGTGCCTGCCAGCTTGAACTGATGGACCTGGAAATCATCATTTTACCATATATTTTGTGTGTAAGGTTGGGTTTCAGCATTTACTGTGTTTGAATTTCTTCTGCAGAATGTATGTGTCTAAAAGCTTTTCTAGGTGGAGGAAAACAAACAAACAAAAAACCATGTATGCATATAGAGCTAACACTTAACGCTCACATGGCAGCTCAAAAAGGGTTTTATGATTTCCAGGAAAAACTTCGTGTTAACATTCCTTATATCGTGCTGTGACCATAGTTGATAACTCTTTTGCTTGCTTTTCTTCCTCTGTTTGTTCAGTATTCAAAATTACTGAAAATTTATTCTTCTGTGTTTTCATGGAATTGATTTACTGAGGATGTTTTTCTGATATATCTTTTCAGACTTTGAGTTATTCATATTGTTTAAGGCAGTGCCAATGATAGGAGCATTCTGTCTGGTGTAATGTGATGAAACCAGGACATAAATCCTTTAAGATTGCCACAGTAAGAATAAGCTTATAGGTGGGGTTATTCACACTCAATAGGTGTGCTGTATTGGCACTTGCACATGTCAGTGCTTAAAATAACATTCATTGCTGATGGAAATCATTTGGACCAGATAAAGGTAGACTAAACCAGTATGGAATTGAGAAGTGCCTGAAAATTGATCAAGGTGTATGGATAGTAACTGTATGTAAATGCTTAAATAGTTACAAAGTCACTTTAGTTTTGATTTATAAAGTTACTGTCTGGGAGGCCATGTGACAAATTGGGGCTTCCGCTGAAACGTGCTTCTGTGAGTGGAAGGAGGCAATATTTGCTGTCTGGAGGGGTGCTGTTAATAAGCAATATATTTGATTTTATTCTGTTCACCTTTGTGTCTGTTACGTTTTTTTTAATACTGATATGGAAAGAATTAATGCTGTGTACTTGCTGCCTTATTTTACTAGCGGAGATTTTGATTCAGCTGATGTGAGGGACCAAGTATGTTGCTTGTAGGTGTTCATATTTCCTGTGGCAATTGAGAGAGGACTCTCAAATGTTCTCCAAGATGCATTTGGCTGTGTGTGGGGGGAGGGAGGAGAGAGGAGCTATGGGGGAGAGGTAATGTGGAAGCAAAAGAAAATCCTGCTGGAACTGACATCTCCTGCTGTTTCATTTGATAAGTTCTTTAAGGTTACCAACATTGTTTAATTCTCTGTGGTGTCCCAGTAAATTACAAAGTGGATAGCAAGTGTGTGAGAATTTTTTTTTTAACTCTTTGTAGTTCTTTTCTTTCCAGTTCTCCCAGCACATGGTAAAACAAACACTTGTTCGTGTTCCTGTAGGGAGAAAAATTGGCAGAGCGCCTTTGCTCACTGTTGGTCATTTGTCTTTTTTTTCTCAAGGGTTTTTGAACTGCATTGTATGAAACAAGAAAGCTGCTCCCAAGCTAGACCACAAGCCCCAACTTAGGAATGTTTGCAGAAATTAAAAGTTGCGCATTAATGTTCTGTTTCTTAAGGGTCTTTCTCTTGGTATCTTGTGCTCTGTTATTAAATTTGCTCTTTTTAAAATTGTTTTGACCACAGCTGTGCTTTCCTGACTAGCATGTGCTTTGGAGAAGATGGTTTTTATTTGGTTTTATTTTTACGTAGGGAGACTTTGTCTCTTCAGGTTATTACAGTTACAAGTTATCTGATGACTTCTGCCCTTAAACTTACTCCAGAGCACTGTCAGAACAGTGATGGAAGTAGTTCTGAAATTTCTTTCCTAGACTTTCTTACAGACTTGTTAACATGTGCATTCTGGCTTCTGGGACTGCTAAGCGTATGATATGATTGTATGAGCTTAATTTCAAATGTGTAGTTGTTCAGGTATCTCAGCTCAGGTATTTGCTTTCTAACACAAGGAGGGAAGAGGGAGGTGGAAAAGGCAGAAACAAATCAGATAGCATTATTGAGGTCTCACTGTGAATTTGCAAAGTCCAGGACCAGAGTTTGGTTTCCCTTCTTTCATGCAGAGTCTTGGTTGTTCATCAGATACTTCTGCCTTTCCATCATTGAGTCTGGAAAATGGATAAAATGGAAATCGGTTGTGACTTCATCTCTGTTCACCTGATGAATGCAGTAAAGAATGATGCCATTTCAAAGGATGTGAATTTTGACCTTGCTGGGTATCTAGGAAAACCTGGCTAGTACATCTGTAGTTTCCATCTCAGCTTTCAGACTTTCTGGTTCTTCGTTGTTGCTCTCTTCTGGCTTTGCAGCCCAGCATACTTAATAATAGATCCTTTATTTTAGCCACATGAGTGTCAGTGTGAAGTCCTCCTACTGAAGCATAGTAGCTAAAGGAAAACACTTTGTCCATACTAACTTAACAACTTGGGATAACTTGATTATAGTTTCTGTAATATGGATTTCATCTAGAAAATGTTTTATAAATACTCTCAGCTTAAAATCTTGTATTATGGAATACTTTGGGGCAGATGACTGTGAAATCACTTTCATATTTTTTTCAGATGCTAGATCCTTTAGCTATTTAGAACCAGTCAAGGCAGAGGTTTTGCTTTGGGGATGGGAAAGGCTTTGCAAATGCACTGGGATGCCACAGAGGCTGAAGCACTCGTCTTGAAGCTAATGCTTAATCTCTGTCCTGAATATCATTTAAAATTAGGAGGGTAGTAGCGGATGGAGAGGACCTGAACTGCTGGAGTTTTCTCTGCTGCAGCTGCAGGTTTCCTTGCTGGTAACTCTGTTGCTCAACCTGCTGTGAACTGGTGGAACTGTTCTGCAGAACATTGGTGGTTGTTTTTGCCAGGTGAATGAGCTAACAGGCTGAGCAGGGGAGATAATTATGTTGGAGTGTCAATGCTGGCAAAAGGGGATGAAAGAAAGCCTTTTTCTCTTTGCTTGGAAGCAAACTGTCAGAGTTGCTCATCTGCTTGCAGACAGGTGACCTTGCTGGCCAAAGGCAGCTGTTGGAGGTAACCCATTGTGAACGAGTACTCCTGGATACAGACTTCCCCAAAATGCCTTCCAAGGAAAGGTCTAATTTACAGTTTTTCTTTTTTCCCGGGTGCTTATGTCAGTGATTAGCATGGTGAGGTTAGACTGCTAACAGGTACGTCAGTCACAAAGCCCTGGTGTAGTTATATTGGCAGCAAAATGACAGTGATTAATGGTATAGTTTATTTTATGGGGGCTGAGGGAGGATGGATGGGAAGGAACATTTGAACAAGCTTTTCTGGTCAAGTACTGTTCTTTTGTTATAAAATGGAAGCTGTAGTAGGAATGTTTTCCTATTTTAATATGATGTGTTAACAGAACATCATGTAAAAGATAGGACAGATGTGGGTTTTTTAATTTTATTTTTCATTGGGAAAAATATGACCTTAACGTCTCTGTGTTTACAGGATGAAATAATTTGAAAAACTGCTGGACCAGGTACAGTTAGTTGCCATTAGCAAGAAACTAGAGGAAAGCAAAATCTTGAGTCCATTTGAAGCCCTTCTGTAAAAGCAGGCTGGTGTTATTACTAGAAGCCACTGCCAGTGCAGACACTTAGTGTGGATGAAGATAATGCACACTGCTGTAAGCCTGTAAACTGCTTGTAGCTTTCCTGAGTTCTACACTACTTCAGAAGTCACTTGGAAATTTTTGGCTGTCAGTCCAGTTTTCTCAAAGGAAATTGAGAAGGCATTTATCTTAACTCTGTATGTGTGTTTAAAAGGATCTTCTTGCTGCTAGCTTTTTCATGTGTTCAAACATTACATCTTTATTATATATATATGTATCTTTTTAATTTCGAGGAATTAGACTAAATATCTACAAATTCGAAGTACAAACTTTAGGTATTTTCATTAACTGCAGTGCCTGAGTGGATTCTCACTAAATTCCTTCGTAGCCTTCTGTAATACTGAAGAACTATCCAGAAACCAGTGACTCTAACCTTTTTCCCCTCAAACTTGTCTATAGGCTTTCTTGAAACTTTGTTCTGTTCTGAAAACATCACCTACCGTAACTAGTGTAAGTATTCAAGGGCTATTTGCTATGGTTTCCTGGCCAACTTTTCTCTTTGTGTTTGTCCATACCAGTCACATCAGCTGTGACTCTTGCTCTTAGCCAAACCCAGTGCATATCATGTAGTCTGTGAACTGGGAGCAGGTGAGTAGGAAAAGATTCATGTCAAGTCCTTTTGATATCTCCGCATGACGTGTTTTTTTGTTCTCCCCAACTGCTATTTTCAGTCACCCAAATGACCTTTTATTGAAAGAGTTAATGAAGATTGAGACTGCAAATGCATGTCCTAATTTTCCCAGCGTGAGCACACTTACCTGTGTGCTCCATCATACGTCTGTCTGAAGAGCTTCTTGCTCTATCACATTTCCTCTGCATGATGTCCCTTCTAGTTGCTTGAAGATCTGCTGGCAGAACTGTTTCTGTAAAAGTCCCCACATAGTTTCAGCAAACTGATTTTTAACCTGAGTTTCCAAAGGTCTGCCACTTAATTTTTTTTAATTATTATTATTCTGTCTGAAATTAGTTCAGGAATGCTTGTGTCTGCATGTATGCTTATAGACTGGAGAGAAGTTGCTTTGGAGAGGCAGAAAGCAAGAAGATTAGGTGGAAGTGGGTGGCTTAAATAACTTAGAATTTGTGTGTGTCACCTTAGTTTGGAGGAGATACTGAAGGAAATTTCCACTGCATTCATAAGTATGTATGTCTGTTTGGAAGGTGCAAGTCTGACGTGCTCTGTGAAGAAAACTCCAAAGAAACTGTTGCTGATCTTACTGCCATTTGACTCCATGTCTCTGTGCCAGGCCTAGATATCAGTGACTGTTATGGTATCGGCTGTTAGCATGAGTGATGTTGTCCCTGAGGCCAGATGTTCATGCTATTTTGGGATAGATGCCTGCTGCCCATGCAAGCCTCATCCTGCTTGCAAGGAGGGAAGAAAGCACTTTGCTGTCTTAACCACAGTTTCTGAATAATAGGCTTTCCTGGCTGCATTGGTCCTCCCAGAAATTCAGCATGTGACCTTTCACTTCTCCCCTCCTCTGCATTCTTATGGCCTGCATCTGTGCAGGGAGGAGTTTCAGCACCTGCGCTGCAGGAGATGAGATCAGAGAGCACTGGTGGCAAGCTGCTTTGACTAAATTTCACTGAACATGGTTCTGTGTTTCTGAATATAAGCAAGTTTCCATCACCTCTTTGCCAAGCTTCTTGCCTCCATCCACTTGGCACACAGGGATTCTCAGTCTTCCAGGCTGGCCAGCAACTGGGGTTGTCTGAGCCTGAAGTCTTGTTACTGGGAGAACCTGGCAGTGCATCCTCAGAATTAAAGGCATCGAGAATCTCAGCTTAAAGATGAGGATTGTGTGTAGTTGTGTTCTCTTTGTGCACTGGCATTTAGCCTAGAATTAAGTAGTCCTGGAGAGCTGCAAGTCCTGGAAGTTCATCCTTATGATCTTTCTTTGTGACTTACTTGGGTAAGTTGGAGTTGTCTTATCCACTGTGCTGGGACAGCTCTCACTCCTTGTTCAGTAGTAGGCAGCAGTGGAAAATTTGCAAAGTGTGATGCATCTTTTTCTAGCTAGTCTGCTGCTGGCCCCAGAGAGCGCGTGTTTATCAGAAAATGCTGTGTTTTGGTGCCTCAGCTGTGAGCTTGCGGTATTTCAGTTCTGCGACACCTGAATTTAGTGACTTTTAGCTGGTCTTAGAAAATAATGATGGGATGGATAATAAGTTCCCTGAATTCCATATGCATAATCATACAGGCTGTTTTTTTTTTTCTTTCAATCTTATATTTAAAGGGTACTCACTATTCCTTTGTATGTGGTTTGATTTCTCTGCTGAAGTCATAAAAAGCTTGCAGATAAGCACGGGACCAGATAGGTAGATAAAAACCTTTTTTCTCTTGTTGTAAAACTTCCTTATTCCCAGTAAGCAGTGTAGGAGGATATCTCCCACTTCCTTTCAAGTTGTGCAGTTGGCAAGAACTGTATGAACTCTCAGTTCCTATTTGTGGGCTGAAGCCTTGTACAAAACCTTGATCTCGGGAATATGAGAAAATGCTTGGACATCTGCAGATGTTCTGATTTAGGGCTGTGAAATGTTTTTGCTTGATTCTGCGGCCATTTGGTCCGCTTTGAATCTTCAAGCACAATTGCACCCACATCTTGTGCTTTTAGAATTGAACAGATGTCCCTGAATCGAATCACTGAATCACAGAATTGTAGGGGCTGGAGGGACCTCCAGGGATCATTGAGTCCAACCCCAAATGGATCCTTGTTACCCCATTCTCTGCTGATGGTAGTTGGGAGGCACTTATGGTAGCTGGGACTGATGCAGTAGCGCTCACATGTGCTCAGGTCTCGGCAGTGGTGCCTCACTCTCCAGCTTTTCTTACTGAAAACTTGTGATGGGCTCTTGCTTGGGGCATGTGGGGTGCGAATATGTCACTTGGAATGATGACTCTCACAGAGCGTTCCTATCAGCAAATGTTTCTTGCTGGTGGTTACCTCTCATTTCTTCATCTTTCTTCATCTAATATTTGCCTCTGGAGCAGTAACCTTCTGAGATTTGTTCTCTGATTGTTGGTGGGAGAAAGTAAGGCTTCAGGTGAGAAAGTAGCTTGCCCGAAGGGAGTGGGATCTATGTCTTCTGAGCACCAGCTCAGCAATGTGTGACGCTACTCCAGCTGACAAGGTTTTGCAAGCTTAGGGATGCAAGAAGAAAGCACCAATAACCAATTTACAGTCAGACATCATCTTGAGATGGAAGTGCTTTACCTTGTTGTCATCTGGGAGGCTGTTGGCTTGCTTGTCAACCACGGCAATACGCAATGCCTTCTGCACCAGGCATGCCTACCACTGTAGGAAGAGCGCTTGTGCTTCTAACACTTGATCTGCTGTTTAACCTGAATTGCTTAGAAGAAAGGCGAAGGACCTTTGCTGAGAACGCTTCTTTAGTTATGAGATCACTTAAATGCTGTTGTAGTGGTGTGTTGATAACTATTCTTCCACCAGTACTGTTTTTAATATTGTATTGATCGTAATTCTTGCTAGAATTTCAGTGCATAGTGGAAGGCCTTCATGCTTATGGTATTTTTGGTACTTGTAGCTCGTGGTCCAGTAAAGGCATTTATCAGTCTGCATCTGTGGTTTGTTTTAAATGTGAAACTCAAGTTTCCTGACCTGATCTCAGATAGATTTTTTGTAAATTTGTATTTACCTGCAAGTCTCTTATTTTCTTCTGTATAAGCTGAAGAGGCAATCGTAAATGGTGTGACCTTGGTTTCTTCCATTTGCAGGGGACCTGCTTGGCAGACAGTGGGTGAGCACTGGGGGGCATTTGCTGTGGTGCAGCAGCTGCCTGAGTCTGCCTGGGCGCGATGGGAAGAGACCGGTTTTTGTGTGGGCTGCACTCCAGTCCTGGTTTTCAAAAGGCTGCTAATGGCAGGCAGTAATTAAACAGCGTTTCACTGGAGGGTGGAAATCTGGCAGATCGGGATGTTTGTTTCTGGGCTGTATAAACTTGGCTTGTGAAGCCGTATCATCTTCGAACACTTTCTCTGTCCAGAATAATAGTTGTGAATTGCAAGACCCTCCACAAAATTTAACACTGATCTTTCACTCTGCATCTTGTCATTTTAAAAATGTGATGAAGATAGTGTTCTAAAGCAAGAAATACCTCCATTAGTTTTGTAGGCAAGGAAAACAAAAAGCAACAACAACAACAACAAAAAAACAACAGCAAAACCAGAAGAGTCCTTTTTCAACTAAGTAAAGCACACATCTGAATGGCTGTGTACCTCACGAATAGTGGCAGTCTGAAGAGGCTATTCTTGTTTTGAATTTGTAAGTGGTGTGCTGGGGTGTGGGGGGGAGCCAAGCTGTGAAAAGAGTTGTTTATTTTAATGGCCTTTCTTTCCTTGGTTTAATTTTCATCAGTCTATTCTTTACTCAGGCTTGACCTAGTGACAGTTTAATTAGTGAATAAATAATTTTTCCTTCTTGGTTTTTGTTTCCTCTTGCATTGCTGAAACGTTCTGCCTTAAAGCTGGGTATCTGGAGCTGTAATTTAACATCTTTACTTAATCTCTGATGAATGAGATCTGGGTCATAGTCTTTAGAAGTGGTTTAATGCAGCTGATGTAACTGTATCAGTGCGTGGTCTTGGTAAAATGAATCATTTGTGGGAGCAGCAGCTTGTATAAGCTGAGCATAACTGGATTGCATTTGCTGTGGTTGTCTTCTTAAAAATACGCTATTGTAGAATTACACTAGATGGGGGCCAGCAGAGCCTGTCCTGACTCCAAGCAGTCTGTGCTGTTCTGTAAAGACAAAACACATCTTGAGTTCTATGGACTTCAGTCAAAAAAATGTTGAAGCTTTAGAGGAGATGGGCTTTTTTTTTTTTCTTGAAGTTTTCCTTTATGTTGCAAATGTATGTTTGAACTACCCCTAAAAACAAACAAACAAAAAAACCCTGACAGCGACATGTCAGTATATTTTCCCCCTCACCTGTGAAGGAAGTTCCTCCCGCCCTACCCTGATGAATTGCAGGGAAATGCTTTTTACAGCTGATAAAAAGAAATAAAATTCCATGCCCTTCCCAAAGGAGGAATTCAACAATTGGACAAGTGGCGTGGGACCATGTGTTGGTTTGTAAAAGGATATAGTTTGTAAAGATGTTTCCTTTGATGCCTGTGATGAATATGGATGTGTTTCCGCTGGAGAAGGTTTTGATTAAATTCAGCAATTAGAGCTGACCAGACAGATCTAAATATAGGAAGAGGTTTCAGTTATCCTGTCTTTGTGTGTAGTAACACACCCACACAGATGTGTGTTTTGTTATTGTTGTAAACAACACCTGTTTTCTGAAGACAGTTCAAAAAGTCAGGAAAGGGAATGATCTTTGTGGAAAAAGGGAGTTGCACTGGAGTTTTATGATGAAAGGGAGAGCAAACTATTTCCCACAGCTTTTTTTTTTTTTTAAACTTTTACTAGAGGGTTTCTAATGTAGATAGCTAGACTGGCTATGGCATCTTTATGGCTACCCTGTGTTCACAAAGCTATAGCCAGGGCTGATGGCAGTGGTTCAAACTGATCTGCAGACTGTTCTGCGTTTTCAGAGCTTGACCTGTGTCCTTTACTGATGGAGCTCCTTGCTTTCTCCTGTCCTATCCACTCTGAGTGGCTAGTGGGACAATGCCTGTGGAAGTAATATAGATAAATTTGCCCCCGAAATGTACAATATAATGCTTACTACGATGGCTGGTAATTCATTCCATCTTCTGACATTTTTGTTTTTTTTTTTCTTTTGAATGTTTGGCTTTATTTGTAAATCTCTGTAAGTGACCTTCTGTTTGCAGAGAGCGTAAAAAGTGAAGAATCTTTCATTATAGCTTTTCAAAAAATAACCCACATGAATGCTATCCTGTCAAGATTTGTGGTTCCCAGCATTGTATTCATTTTGTAAGTTATTTCAGTGAAGCTCATAGTTTTGTAATCCCATCTGTGTCAGAATTCTAACCGAATCATCAAATTACAGTTCCTTCCTGACTGAAGTTAATATTTTAACTTCAGCTTTAGAGATAATCTTTGGTAACACATCTGATTCAGTGCGGCTGCTTGCCAATAGCAGAAGAGGTTTTCTCCACACCTGGGTCTGTGTTTCAGTCTGTCCTTTTCGTACGAGCCCTCCTGTGTGCTGGGCTGTTCGCAGTTGTGAAGTTATGAAGCTAATTGATTTTTTTTTTTTTTTTTGCCTATTAGTCCTAGTGTGATGAATCAGTGCATGGTGTTAGGAAAATGGCACCTAGTGACTTCACTGGGACTCACTTGTGTCTGAACATTAGGATAAGTAAAATTCACCAGTGCAAACTAGGAGTTTGCCATTATTCTTTAACCTTGGTGGAAAGTCCATGGTTTGAGGATTTGATGATTAAGAGACTGTACACATTAATGTTTCTTGTAACAGGGAGGAATTTTGCTTTATTAAGGGTGTAAATAAATTTGCAAGGTGTGTTGTTCCAATCTGTCTTCAGGAGTACAGTTTTTAAGGTCAAAAAAGTTACGAAGAACAGCATCTGGCATTAGCAAGAAATGTGTTTGTATGTTTGTTTCTAAATTAAGAATATTTATTTGATGTATCTCTGTTAAAATTGGGAAAGCACCTCTGCTGTGTCTTTATTTTGTTATTTCTCACAATTACATATTCATTTACCATGACTCTTATGCCAGTTTAGTTGGATTGTGACACAGTAACACAGGTTTTTACTGTATTCAAGACTGAGGCATTTTCTCCGGAGGAGCAACAATGAAGTTAATGAAGTCTTTCAAATCTGGGAACCAGAAACTGGTTCCTGTGGTCGGAGAATGTAGGAAAAAGTTCTGGTTCATGGTAGAAACCAACCAGAGGCTGTGTATCTGATTTGAACTGTGATAACTGGCAAGGAGCTGGCAGATATTGATAGCATGTAGTCATTTCTTCATGCTCTGGAATAACTGAGCAATGGGAACTTCATTGTTGGGGTTGTTGTTATGTGCCCCCCAGTACATAAGGCATCCATTGCCTCACTGTCTCATTTTGAGTGACTGGTGGATCTGCTTTTTGGTACTCAGGTTCAGAACTCGTAAATCTGATTTTCTTATCGAATGTTAGAAGTTGGGGAAGTCCTTTGATAGGGGGGAATATTACTGGTAGTTGTATCCTCCGATAACTGGTAGGGAGTTCTTGCAAGAAGTTGTGCGGACCACTGCTGTGGTTAGCTGGGCTCCGAGTTGGTACCTGCTCTTCACACCACTGCTTTGCTCTGTTACAGTCTATGGGGGCAGGTTGGTGCCCAAAAGGATTTGCTGTCATGGATGAATAATGACACGTTGGTGACTTTCTTCAAAGGGCGACCTCTCATTCAAATATGGTGAGCAGTTGTCTTTGTCATCCTTCTCAGACATGGTGCTTTGCTTTAGTTTCAGGAATCCAGACAGAGCCTGCTTCATAGGACAGGCTGGAAGTATCCCAGCCCTGGCTGTCTTCTACAAGTCAGGAAGAAAGCCTGTTGAATATTTTGAAATATTTTCAACAGCAGTACTCACTTCTTGAACACTCGATATGCACATCATGTGTCACATGCTGATTCATGTGATTTGTGGCAGAAATAAATACGTTTGCATTTTAAAGAGTTTTTTCTTTTTTTTTTCCCATGCCATGAAGATGTAAAAATATAAACTTTTTCTTTCTTTTCTACCTGCCTGCTCCTGGCACTGATTCTCCTTATCCTTTTCAGAAATGCGAGGAAAGCCAGATCAGGCTCTGTTTAAAGTCTCTAATGAGTTTTACAGCAGTCTGAAATGACATTCTCTTTTTGCATGAGTACTGTGATGCTACTGAGGTTTCTGTAAGGTTTCCGTGCATTTTTCCAAGATGAACGAGATCTGATCTTGTACCATAAGAAGGTACAAAGGAAGAATTCTTTGATTAGCGCAGTAAATCAGCAGAAGACTTCAGGCTTCTTTTAACAAGTCACTTCATGTGAAGAAGAAAATGAAAACTTTTTTTGCTGCTTGCTCCAAGAATAAGGAGCCAGAGGAAGTTGATGCACAACCTGGTGAAGCAGAGTCCAAGCTACATGCTTTTTAGTAATGTCTGAAAGGCAGATTGTCACCCAGTGTGATTGTCAGTATTGTGCATTGTCAGTAATTGTGTATTCAGGGAGGCACTGCTTATTTATTTCAGGTTTGTATGAGCCTGGGTGCTCAGTGGTTTCCCACATATCAAACACACCAAACGGAATAATCCATGCTATCCTCAGAAGTTAAAATTAGTAATTTTTTCAGTCCTCCTCACGATGATTAGTTCGTATTTTACATATAATATTGCTGACTCTATACTTCCACTGCTACGCCTGCTCAGGGGAGGGATCTTCATGAGGGTAGGGGTCGTCTTGACCTGTGAGTGTGAACTGTGAACTTTAACATTACAATGAAGGCAGTTCAGCAGGGACCTTGAGTTATATTGCCAAGTTGGCAACATTCTCAAAGCATCCTGATTAAGGTCCTTCTCAAGGCCTACTGGCTCTGGTTAAAGGATACTAAGTGTTTATTCTGCTGATACCTAACGCAGTGTTTGCTCAGTGTTTATTCTGATACCTAACGCAGTGTTAGCTCAGTCTTTGGAGTTGGTCTTAAACAGTAATACATGGACACAGCTCTTGCACAGGGGAAAGTGACAGCTCTCTGGCTTCTGTGCCAAAATCTGATCTTTTTGCTTTTAAACTTTTTAAAAATAAATGTCATACTCAGAGAGGAAGCGAGCACTGCTGAAAAGTTGTCTTTTGGGGAAGGTAAATGTTTGAATAATTTAAAGAAGCAAATTAAAATCTCTCTTCTTGTTATTTGTTTACTTTGTCAATAATTAATGGACGCTGGGAGAAGGCACATTGAATAACGTTGGATTTTGAAAGTTTAGTAAGAAAACTAGACAGCTTTCTTCATTAACAATTATGTAGATTCTATTTGCTGTGGTTCTTGCCTCTTCTTATGTCTAACTGTGGTGAGCATTTATGAAAAATACTTAATGGGATCATTTCTGCCTGCATCCCTGAGCTGTGATACAAATAAGGAAGTTAGGGGAGTTAGAGCCGCTTGTGTGCCTGAAACAAAATTTGGAGTTGTTTCACCTCCTGCACAGCAGAGGATCACCTAATTGTCCCAGCCTTCTCCACCCACCAAAAACAATCACTTATGCAAAGCTGGGCAGTTTCCTATGGGATCTCCTGTGAGAATTTGAGAACAGTCTGGCAGAGTATTTTACTGTCTGCTTTGTGTTGCTGGTAGGGTAATTGTGAGCATAGGAAAGCAGAGCTTTGCTTTCAGACGTTTTGCCCAAGTATGGCAGTTTTAAACCCAAGGCTGGCTGAACAGCTCTGTGTATAACGCTCATTTTTGTCCCAGCCCCTTCACAAGCTGCACGTGGGTCTGTCTGTATGGCAATCCAAAGATCACACAAAAGATAACGGCAGTGGAGGAAGGGGAATAAAGCAATGCTGATATTAAGAGTTTGTTGATGCCAGCTCATCCATCAGCAGACAGAACATGCAATAAAAAGCGCATAGTTTTTGATGTGTAAAGAGTGGCTGATAAGTGGGTAACAACTTGATTTCCTTTCAACTGATTCCAGACTGCCTTTTGGAGAGTGTCCTGTTGTTTGGCTTAGCCTGTTGCACTGGTACCTTGTGGGTAAACATAACCTTCAAGGACTGGTGGTTGCTCAGCCGTTGGAGTAGCAGCTCCTATTTTCCCAGAAAGACATGTGTATTTGGGAAGGCAGATGCAGACTGTCATCTGTTGACTTGCGGTTTAATCTTTATTTTGCACTTCCAGCTGATAAGACCACTTTGTGCAGAAGTAATACAGGAAATGATGCATTGCGAAAACCAAAAGTGGCAGAAAGGGAAACAGAATGTACTGGCAAAAGCTCAGTGCTACAGACATGCTTCTGGCTTCTTGGAAATGAAAATCTCCACCTACACGACCTTTTTTTAGTTTGACACCACTATTGGAATTCAGCATTCGAGTGGTATACAGCAGCCTGGGGTTTTTTGTTTGTTTGTTCATTTTCCCTTGCTTTTCTTTCTGGCTAATTCAGGACCTGGATCTTCTCTGGGCAGGCTGAGCTTCAGCAGCAGTCCTGGGGCTGGAGGTTAGCAGCAGGTTGTAGATGGAGCTCGCAGCTACTAAGCTGCCTTGCTTTCAACTGTATTTTCAAGTACTGAGCCTAATGGGGCTCCCTGTGCTACCAGTGCTGCTGGTTGCTGCTCCAGAGGTGCCAGCTGTTAAGATAACACTTTTGGTTGAGATGTTGAAATGTATTTTGGAATATGTGCTTACGGGAAAGGGACACATGCATGTTACAGGATGTGATCCAAGGATGTCAGAAAATCCTATGGCGTGGCTGCTTGGGGTTACATCTGAATGTCTTTCTGGTCTGAGCAGACCTTATGTGCAAGCAGACGTTAAGGCTGTATTTTGAGATAGTAGTGAGAACATACTGTTTTAATAGGCAGAAAACTTTTTTCCTACATAACAAGTAGTTTGCCCATCTCTTTTTGAAGAAGCCTGATAGAAGTGGGTCATGCCATGGTAATCAATGCAGGCACAGCTCTACATATGTAGACTCAAGCTTGGGTTGAGATTTAGACTTTTAGACTTTTTCACTGAGAACTTCAGTGCAAGTATTCTAATTATTTTTTTGTTGTTTTAAATCTAATAGGTGTGAAGTAAAAAGCTTGACTTGATTACTTGATAACAGTGGTGTACATTTTGTGTGTGGAACCTGTGTTTTTTGTTTTCAAAAAGTAAAAAAAAAAGTCAGAATATTGAATGAGATACAAGCTATGTATGAGTTGAGAATAACTCCAAAACTTGCATGCATATCTGAAGCAAATGTACTGGGTCTCTGATAATAAAATGCTTGAACTAAAACAGCATTTTAGTAGAGCACTTTTGAATGTATATAAGGATAAAATATATGTGGAGTGCAGTCAGTGGCAGTAATGGAGTTTTAGTTCAGTTAACAGCATAGCTCATGCTCAGGTAACAAAATATATTGTTAAATTTTCCCCAGGCTTATGCATGTCTTCCACTGCACTGACATTTGAAGTAGAAGTCTCAGCATAAAAGAAGTGGGAAGTACTGGTATGAAGTGCAGGTAGACGTGGTCTTTATCTTAGTTCAAGATCATTATTGACATAAATGTAGTTTATGCATTTGACCTAATAAAATGGAACCTTTGCAATTAAATAATTATTTTAGTGACAACTTATTTGAATCAAGTGGATGGTTTCAGCTTAAAGTACTCTAAGTGCAGAGGTACGCAATGAAATTACAGTTATGACAGTTAGGAGCGTAAGTGTGGCTTAGCACTTACAATTTCAATTGTAATTATTTTTCATTATAAACTTGCAATTCAGGCTCATGGTTGCTCTGATACCTTCTAACCTGTCTGTGTGTGGGTAGTTGTATGGATTTCTTTTTTGTCTTTCTGATGGTAACAAAAATATTTATATCCTTTTCCTCTTCCCTCTTCCTCTGCAACCTGTTGGTATCTGCTCTGGGATACATTTCCTGTCTATGTTCATGCTTCACTTGAATGTTACTGTTTTAGTACTCCTTATCTCCTTGTCCCCCTGTTCCCCATGACAGAGGTGAGTCTCTTACTTGCTCCTAACCGGGGTAAATGTGAAGCCTGCTACTCACAGAAGACCCTGTAATGGGGACTTTTCAGCATGCAGAGTTCTCCCACCTTCACCCCTCACTTCGTTGCTGTTTCATGTCTCCCAACTTGAAGATCACTATACCACCTGACACCCTTTTATCAGTTTTTCCTGCTTCCCACTCCTTTGTGTGTCTTTGAGCACATCAGGATGGCATTGTGAAGGGAGGGGTTAGGATGTAGTCAGTGAAGTAAGTTGATGATGTCTTTCCCTTTCATTCTGTTTATGCAGGGGCTGTTTGATGGGTTAGGAAGACAGAGCTTTGCTTTCTTACAGGGAGATGAATGAGGGCACGGATCTTTCTGGTTTCCTTTTCTGTTTTTGGTTTGCCAATCAAAGTAACTCAGGTGAAGTTGAACAGTTTGTCCAGATCGTGATACACACAGGTCCTATGCAGTAATTTTCAATTCGTATTGTTTGCAAGAGAGCTGGGTAGTGCAGTGCTGTTGAGGTATTTTGCTTCCATCTTCACTTGGAAATCAAAACCAAAAGCACTGCTCATTCTGTATGACTTTATTGGGATGTTTTGCTCTGTGAAGTTGCCAAGTTGATAGGCTGTGGGGAGTGTACTTCTCACTTAGCAGTGGAAGATGAAATACAGGGGACTGTTTTAAGCTGAATTCGATGGAACTGTTCCTAAAATTGAACTTCTGCCCTTTTGGCAAATATGAGAAGGACTACAATTGTGTCTTTTTTTCTTTTTTTTTCTGTCCACCTTCTCACAACCCTAAGCAAGAGCTACACTTGGGCAGTGAGTAGAAGCATTATTTGAAGCTGGCGAATGCAGTTGCCCTTGCTGCATGGCACAAAAATTGCTGAGACTACGTTGAAAGTTGGATGAGGGAGGTGAGCAGAGGGGCAGTTGTCCTTCTACCTTGTAAATTTCCCCACCTTTGCACTTCATTCCTACTTTTCCCTAACTTCCTCCAACTTTTTTTTCTTTTGTTTTGTTTATGCAGTGTCACTGTTTTTCAGGGCAATCCCCTCATTTATTCAGGACTGTTTTGGTAGCAAGTGTATAAAGGCTTCACCAGCAAGCTCTGCTATTTAAAAGTCCTTGTCAGGCTGTTCCTTTGGTCTGATGCTTGAGACCAAGTGTTTTTGTTTTTTTGTTGTTGTTCGGTTGGTCTCTGGTTATGCTCCTCTTGTGGGGTAGAACTTTTGGTGATTAACTGAAAAAGTAAAATCTGTTTTCCTTTTTCTCTCTTCTCTTGCAGGTTCTCAGCCGGAAGGCTTTAGTACGATGAGAAGGCTGCATCTGTCAAGGGGGAATGTCAGCATGGCTGTCCTGGGACAGGAGGACTGAAACAGCAGAAGCACCACAATTATTTGGGGAGGCTGCTTTTGACTACTGATTAAAATCTGCTGTGCAGCTGCGGTGGAAGAACAGGACAGTCTCCCTTGCTTGGTCTGTGGTATCCAGTGTGACCAAGTGGGGTCACCATGAACGTGACAAGTTTATTTTCCTTCACCAGCCCAGCGGTGAAGAGGCTGTTGGGGTGGAAGCAGGGAGATGAAGAAGAAAAATGGGCAGAGAAGGCTGTTGATGCACTAGTGAAAAAACTGAAGAAGAAAAAAGGTGCTATGGAGGAGCTGGAGAAAGCGTTAAGCTGTCCTGGTCAGCCCAGCAACTGTGTCACAATTCCTCGGTCCTTGGATGGCCGGCTTCAGGTTTCACACCGGAAAGGGCTGCCACATGTAATTTACTGCAGAGTGTGGCGCTGGCCAGACCTGCAAAGCCATCATGAACTGAAACCACTGGAATGCTGCGAGTTTCCTTTTGGTTCAAAACAGAAGGAGGTTTGCATCAATCCTTACCACTACAAGCGGGTAGAAAGTCCTGGTAGGTTCTTCCTTGTTTGTACCTTTGCACCTTATCTAAACAATGCAAAGTATGGCAGTTAATCATGTGACTCATCAGCTTAAGTAAGCAGAAGTAGCTGTTTGCACACGTCAGATTTGTACTCTGCAGTCTATCTGGCTATAAGCACTGATTTGCAGTTTTCTCTTTCACAGGGTGAATACTTACCATAAATGCATTTTATCACTGTGCAACAGCGTTCTCTCTGTATGTGCCTTAAGTTGCTGGATCTATTGCTTCCTGGCTTTGTTGGTGACCACTATCCCTCAATTCATTTTTTTTTCTATTTTTACTGAACTGTGCAGATTGAGTGTGTGAAATGTTGCAGGAAGGATAACTGGAACTGGGTGAAAAACTTTCTGATATGGCCTTACTGTTATTATTTCAGTTCTATCTCTTCAGCTCCTTCACCCTCCAGAAGATACTACTGTCTTTAAGACCTCCTACAACTTTGGCCTTTTGAAGTCTGTGACTTTTTTTTTAGACTACAGAATATACCCTCTCAACCTGGAGCTTTGATAGTGGCTTTTTTTGTACATGAAGTTTTACCACTAGTTGTTCTGAAAGTGGAGTCTGTTTACCCATTACCCACTTCCACGCTTTAACAAGTGCAGCCTGTTCTCTGTCTCCTCTTCAAGGGCCAAACTCCTTTATAGTAAATCTGTGCTTGATTTGCTTATATGAGTTTGTTTTCAGAATATTTCCAGGGACTAAGATGAAATGTGCTTAAACATGTCTCCACTAGACTCCAGTTACTTGTGAGGTTGTACAGGGACATCTGCAGAAATGCACTGCAGGTGCGATTGGGCTTTTCTGGTTTAAATTTAGGAAATCTGTCTGTGTTAGGCACTTTGTAAACTGTGAAGCTGTTTCTGCAGAGTGGCATGGATTGCTTAAGAGCTGCAGTGGAAATGACGTTACCAGATTATTTTCCTGTTAATGGCAATTGCATTTATCTTGGATTTGCAACACACAGCGCGTATCTAGATGGCAAATATTTCCCCTTGGGGTGTTAGTATTGGTTTGGAAATCATTTGTGTGATACCCATTAAGTATGTCTTCTATGCAGCAGATGCTTTAACAAAGGAGCCCTCTGCACTGGAGGAAAAAAAAACAGGAGTTTAAAAAAATTTTAGGGGTTGCATGTTAAGCAGAAGTGGGACAATAAAATAAATAGTTCGTACTACTTGTTTTCTGCATGTGTCTGCACCAGGTGCATATGTTCAGTGTTCCAAAGTACTGAAAACTAAGATTCCCAAAACACGTCTAGTTCAGTCAGAGTGAGCAGCAGTTAGGATCTTGCTGTCATGGTAACACCAAGTGATGTGTTACAACTCATTTCCCTTCTATCTTGGAAGCAGTTACTGAGTTCGAGAACGTTCTAGTTCTCATCATTTATACTGTATTTAAGAATGTATTTGTATCCTGCCACTTCATTGAGATATACACGGTAAAAATAGAATAGAATTTTCAAAAGATGTCTAACTAAAATGTGTTGAGTACTGCTAGGTAGCTTAAGTTGTTGGAAAGTTGTTTTGGGTCCCGTGTCATCCTATAAATTTTGTAATTGGGAACAAGCAAAGTGTTATTAACCGTAAGCTTGAATTTGGGTTTCATGTTAAGTTGTTTTGGGGTAAGATACAAATTTCTGGAGTTTGTGTAGTTAGAGAATTTTCACTGGGGAAAAAACAAAGAGTGACTTAATCAGTTTGGAGATGGTAGCGATGAATTATTTCCCTTCTGCCCAGCCAGTGCCCTTCAGGAAAAACTAGGGACTTCTGGTCATCTCCCTAGTAGACAACTGGGCAGCTTTCTTGTTTAGATCAGGGCTGGAATCAGCTTGTCAGAGCTGATGAAAGTATTTTGTCCTTCAAAAGATCACTGTGCTGCTTTGACCAGCTGAAATTTTCTGGAGGGGAGTGCTGAACAGGAGCTACCTTCTGCCTAATGAGTATAGGTATAGATATAGGCTGCAGGTATAAAAGTATGTGGCAATCGCATATTAAGAACTTTAAGTGGATTCCAAAATGCAAGAGTGGGGTCAAAGCCTGAAGTTTTCACTGAGGTCTCTGGCTGGGTTTGTGAAGGAGGTTTTTCCACTTAATTAACACTACAGGTCAATCATTGTTTTGAGGGATATTGCCTGGATAAATTTGGAATATGTGGCTTTTGGGAGCAGGTGCTAACTGAGCTGCCATTTGGCCTAGAGATATGCACTTCATAAGTTACAACATGTCTTCCTTTCCTTTCCCTGTTCTTTGTCCCCAGAGTGTCAGTCTTAGCTTCAGTTCCTGACAGTCACTCTCAAATTTGGCTAACCATTTTTCCCCATTTTTGCCTGGACATTAAAACACCATTATTGCTTTGTAAGTGCTTACGCTTTGAGATTAATGGATAGGGGGAATTCACGCATGAGTCACTGTTTCCAAGAGCCTATGTACCCAAGCAGATATCAAGACTCGTGTTTCCAAGGTTATCACAGCTGGGAAGATGGAATTGTACTTGACTAAATGAAGCTAGAAGCTCAAGAGAGTGTATGATGGGCACTCTGTGCAGGCTGTACAAGTACATTGTGAAATCCTGGCTCTGCCTGCCAGCTTGGTCAGCGCTTAACTGCCTCAAACAGACCCAGCTCCTCAGGAGCTGCTCTGTAGGGTGCTGCCTGGGATGGGATCAGTGTGCTCTGTTCACTTTCCTGTTACTTGTCACGTGGTTGGTGTTTGTGTAAGTTCTGAAGAGTGGATTAACGGTAAATCCTCAAATAGATAAAATCGTGTAGTGCTTTCAGTTGGGAAATTAGTCTCATGGATGCGTTTATGTTTTCACAGTGCCAGAGGGATGCCTCCTTGCTATTCAGCTTAAAAATATGAGCTTGGAAATCATTGCAGTTGGCATACTGTAGTCTGTCTGTGAACCACAATCTTACGTCTGAATTTAAGCGAGATTTTTCTCCATTAGCCAGGTTGGATACAAACTCGATGCAGGGAATTTTGGGGAGGCTGAGGAGAGAACTGCTTGGAGCTTCAGAGCCTCCCAGGTGTCCCTAGCTGCTAGTATCCAGCAAGAGACCTGGGTGTGATTTGGTGATACCTGGTGCAGAGGTTCTGTGCAGGCACTGGCAGCCATATGGTCAAAAAAATTAACCAGACAGAAAACTGCTGTTTGGAGATGCCATCCACGAGCAGCTCCCACATTGGGCTGTGCCAACACAGCTGTCTCCGTGGCCTTGTTTGGCCTGGGAGTGTTTTGTTCCCATCTCACTGCTGCCTTATCTCATGGGCTGATCGGGGTCACCCAGGGGATACAGGAACACCCATGTACCTACAGGGCCTCACATCTGGCCTGTGGGTGGGAGCAGAGGTGGTGTGAAGCACACAGGCCAAATGGAGGCTGTTTTGTTGCTGAGTACAGGAACACAATCTCATCCTCTACTGCCAAGATGAAATATCATCTGGAGATATGTTACTGTAGCTTGCTGATGCTGTTTCATAGGTCTGTTGGGTGAAGAATTATTTTTGGTGCAGAAATGGTTGTAGTTAGTAGGTGTGAAATTTTTTCCCTTGGCAAGGCGAAGCGAAGCTATTAAGGAGGGTAGGGTCTCGATATGATGCCTTTTAAAAACTGGTACAGTCAGCTGAACTGGTGTGCTTGTGTGGCTGAATCTGCTTTTTCTCCTCAGTTTTAGTTTTTGGCTTAGAGATACCTGGAGATCAGGCTTCTGTGTGCTCTGGGACTCTTTAAGTATGACTGAGACCCGAGACTGGGTATAGATGCTTGGAGAGGAAAAAGCAATGCGTTGTTCCTCAACTGCATTTGAAAATGCCACAGATCTTAGAAAGCTTAAGCCTGGCTTGGGAAATGTAGTTGGTTATGTTTTGATATTCAGTTCTGGAGATGATGACTAGTGCTGCACTATTCTTGAACCATACAGTCCAGAGGAGCACTAAAACTGCTCTGTCAGAACCAGCTGATCTGCCTTCAGAAATTCTGGTTGCATTCATCAACCGATGAACTTTTCTGCTTGGATGCTTGTATTCTGCCTAAATTGCAGAACAAGCAGTGGATGCTTATTTGTGACATGGATGAACACGTTGTCAGAATGGCTGAATTTTTAATTTTGTCTTAAGTATCATGTTCCTTTCCAGTATAACCATGAATTTAAAGTGGATGTCTGCCTCGGTAAGCTTGTCTTCAGTGGCAAGAAATGTTTAACGTAAGTGTAGAGGTGCTTTATGCCACAAGAGCAGACCAGGTCTGTCCCTGGGCTCTGTGAAGAGCAGTAGCTGTGTTGTGCTGTTTGTGCTTCCAGCCTGTGACTTTAACCTGATTGCTTTCATATTTATCTTTGGTCTTCTCTGCTCTTTGCTCTGAATGTGTCTGTCAGGCTGCACACCTGATTGCGTGCACCAGAAGTGCAGAAGGAAACTCAAAATGGTGGAAACCCTGGCTAAGGTAGGTTGAGATTTGTGCAGCCCTGGAATTGGATGCTCCACTGACCAGAGTTGCTGATCTGATACTCAGCAGAAGAAAAAGAATGTTTAAAGGAGCTTTCTAATGCTGTGTGAAATCATACAGATGTTTGGTTGTGTATAGTTGTGTGATTGTGTGCGCTTGTGCTAGCTTATGTTTGCTCATGTGCGCTCTTTCTCCATATAGGTACTGTACCAAAAAATGAAGAGGGCCCATTAGTCAAACCCAGTCTCGTTCCTGGTACCTCTCCATGCTAGGATCACTGTGTATGAAGCTACCATACCCAAGCTGGTACCTGTAACATCACCACAAAGAGTGCTTAGGCTTCAGATAAGAGTTAAAATATAGTGTGTTGCTTGTGGCTCTGGCTGCTTCCGCAGGCATCATCAAATGGGCAGAGGCTGTAATTCCTCCAGGGTCAAACAGGGAAGCAGGATGGAAAATGGGGTGTGAGCAGCAGTTCCCTATGGGACTGCCAGCTTGCCTGGGCTTCCAGGGTTCCCAGGGCCTGCATGGCCCCAGCACCTGGAAGGACCGGAGGCGGCAGGAGAGCCTCCGGCTGCTTTCCGGCCAGATGGAGAAGCTTTGATGGCCAGGGCTCGGGGGAACTGGGGACCAGCTGTGTGCAGCACTCCCCCACTGCCTGGCCTTCTGGAGGGTGGTGCTGGATAAGGGGGGATGCAGGGAGCATGGAGAGGAGTCTTGTGTGGGGAGTGTAAGGGGGGTAGACTGCAGAAGGAGAATGCACGTGCAGAGGAAGGAGAAAAAGAGAGGAGTTAGGGAGGAAATACTAGAGAAACAGGTCAGCAGCTGATTTGAAATAGAGAAAAAGGAGATCCAGTTTACAAAACTAATTTACAGAACTAGTTTGTAAAAACTTCCCCTTTATTCACATAGCAGGGTTTGTGCATCTCTGGAGGCTCAGGGGTGTGTGAGGAGAGGATGGCGTTGCTGGGAAGTTTTGCCTCATTGCTACATAACCCTGCTGTTGGGCATAACTTTAAAAATAGCATGTTACAACAGGTGGGTACAATTATAAGATGGTTCCCCAAAATAGTAAACAACTGTCAGTTCATTTGGCAAGGAGTGTGAAACTTTCCTCATTTCAGTTTTGCAGAATTCACTTTTAAAATTCCCCTCCAGGACTGAAACAGGGAGACAGAAGGGAGGAAGATGGTCCAAACTTATTTTTTCCTTTGTCCAGCATTGGGAAGGAGAGCTGCAGTAAAGGTACAGAAATCGTCAAGAAGGATGTTAGTTTGTTTCTTAATGTTTTTAATTAATGAGATGCAGATGTTTCTTCTGACTTAGGAGAGCAGGCTTCCATACTTGAACCTATTCACTAGGATGGTGACTATGGTTTCCATACAGGTAATTTGAACTCTGGTCTGTGTAAATGTCTAACTTAATGCACGCTATCACGCTGTAACTTTCTCCTGTATCAGGAATGCTTCTCCCTTCAAATCAGCTTACAAGAACTCCCTTGTTAATGTGCATATGATTAGTACTAAATTCTGAAATTGGCCTTGACAAATGTCAGTTTAATCAAAACGTTCGCTTATCAGAGCATCCGCAAGTAAAATCTAATGTTAACTGAATATTGTAATGCAGGAAATGTACTAATGTTACTTGCCAAATGCATTTAGACCAGATGTCTGATGTAAAAGTAAAGTCAGCGAAGCAACAACTGTGCTTTTTTTTCTTTTTCCCTTCTGTTTTTTAAATACAGACTTCAGTTGCAACTATGTAAGATGACAAAGCAAGCTGTGGGGTCTACAGAAACTGCAAAATAGAACAAAGAGTTGAGAAAGTTCACAGCTTTCTCCCGGAATAGAAAGTCTGGAATGTTTGTCTGTCACCCAGCACAGACTGCTGGACAGCTATTATAGAGCCTTTTCCTTTGCAGCTACTAGAAAGTAGGATTGGAGCAACTGCTCAAAAGGCTGGCAGCTCTGTGCTCTGCAGCCTGCAGCACTGTCTGCCTCAGCCAGGAGGTATTGTAACAACAGAAAGTAGCGCGATCCGTGGGGAATTGCATTTGCCACAACAGTAATTATTTTTAACCAAGAGTAAACTTGATCCTAAGTGTAGGCATGTAAGTGTCTCTGTATGTGTGAACTTGTCCTCTGGTCAAAAAAAATTCAGTTTTGCCAGGTCTTGTTTGAGGCAACACAAGAAGATCTAATGACATGAAAACTCTTCTTTCTGCTTGGTGTTTTATTATTTACAAGCAAGTCTTTGGCAAGACATGTCGGTCAGAGAGCCTCAGTGGCTCGTTAGTACTGGAGACAGCAAGCAGAGGTAAGCACTGAGCTGGGTGTGTGCTGGTACCTGCTCTGTTCCCACCATGCAACTGGTTATTTGCTGAGGTGCCACAGCCTGCTCCAGCTACACTGGCCTCGAAGGCGGGACATTGATGCAGAAGTCTTTAGAAGCATTGAAATTTGTTAGTTTAACATTGCTGCTGTGCTCTTAGGATTTTGTGTGCGTGCACGTACTGGTTTGCATTTCTTCTTTCATTCTCTGACTTCTTCCTTTGCCACTTTGTCTTTACAGAAGGACCTGTCAAGAGCATTGAGTGAGCCTTGTGTATTCATGTCCATCCTCAGATAATGCCAACTGCTGTGTGAGGATTTCCTTCCTTCTCAGCATGTAGTTTTGTTTTCCCCATAAAACATGAGTGACTTTGCATAAATTCATATGAAAATAAAGCCATATGATACTTGCAAATTAAAGTACACAGTCTAATTATAGTGCCTCGAGGCCTTCATAAGTGCTGAAGGCCCTGTTTTGGTGTAAGGCTGCACAAACACTTCTACATAACATGTACCCACCAAGTCGTCATGATATTTAACGGCAGGGTGGTTGAGGGTGAAGAAGCAATTGCTCATCTTTTACTTATTTATTTGGTGAAGCTAGCAGAAATAGAGGAATTTACTTTGGAAAGGGTGATCAGAGCCTGCTTTCTTGTGTGGCTCCTTGGAATATTCCATTATTTGTTCTTAGAATTTCCAGACATGAAAAGAGAAATCCCTGCCCAGATGTTCATGTAACAAGCCCGTGAGGGAAACTAGCTATCATCTGGGCTTATGTAAGACGAGCAGAATTCATCTGGATAAAAAATAAGGTACTTGGAACGTACAGTGGGTCCTTTGGTTTGGAGTAGTATGGTTGCTGAAGCCATTATCTCTGGAATGTGAAATTAGAACAAAAAGGAAAACCAAGAAAATGTTGAGCTCAGCACACCTGTTAGTTTTCTGAAGAACGGAGATACAAAGAGTAGAGATCAGTAGCTTTCTTCAAAGGCCACTGTAACATTTTCATAAAAGCATTTCTTTCTTGGTGTGGTTGGTTGGCACATTTATCTGAACAGCCCAGTTGTCTTTGGTCTATATTCTGTGTTTCTGACGTTCTTGGCTCTTAGATGAAATAGCCCTGTGGGTGAAATTGCCCTTTAGCTGTAATTTCTTTAATACAGCTCCACTTTTTTGGTGCAGGCAAACTCTGAATGCAATTTGCATGTTAAAAACAAGCTACCTAATTCCCAGGCTGTCTCTCTTGACAGATACAGGATTTCTTCTTTGCTACAGTTCTGCAAACATACCCAGCTTGACTTCCAGGGGGTTTACCTTTGTCCTCAGCCTCTAGTAGCAGTGCTGCTACTAGTAGGCATGTTTTAGGGGTGGCATTCAGGTGCACGTCTTGCAGCAAGATTTAGACTCAGCTTAACCCCTGAAACCCTTTAATCCGGTGTTTGAGAAAGTACAGAAATCGAGCTGTCTGATGACTTGCAGTTCTACTCCATTAACTGGTTTTAACCATTTTTATGAGGTTGAATTTACAGATTTTGTGATTGTTTCAGTAGCTTTTTAAGACAGCAGTGTATTTAGTGTGTTTCCTTTGAATATGTGCATCCAACTGAATAGAAGTAGTGATAATTTAATATATATATTTTTTTTCATACTTTTGCAACTGTTTTCCACTGCAGACAGCAAAATAGGGAGAAATTCTCACTGCAAACCATTAGAGTGGTGCCCTGCAGAGATCCCCACAACAAAGATGTGCCCTAGTTCATTATTTTGTAGCAACAGGTGTGCTGGCTTAGCACAGAATAACTCTCCCATGCTTTCTCCTCTTCAATTATACCTCTTCCTGAAGTTGGCAGCTGCTGCAGAGATCGGCCTCCTCCTCTGCTGTGCTGAGCCCTGGTAATTTGTTATTCCATATGGCTGAGGGCTGCACCCTGACCGGGAGCTCACTGCCTTAGAGAGGGGTGAGGGGAACGAGAACAGTATGCATCCCCCTTCACACGTTGAATTCCTGGCACCCATTCCTGCTTGTGACCTGCCCAGTCCCACTCATGGCTTTGCTTGCGGGAGGACGGTGTTCAGATTAATTCCTCAGTGACTCCAGCGTGAGCGTCGAGGCTGCCAAAAACCCTTGAACCTCAGAGAGATCAGGTTATGGCAGGGAGTGGTTGTCTCAGGGTCGGAATTGTTGCAGTGCTGTAGGCTCAGTCCCACTTGATGTGGCCTTCGGGGCTTTTTCTCCTCATCTAAATTTTGTATGCAGGAGAATGTGAATTAGAGGCAGCATTCGAGTAAATTCTGCAGTGATGTTTTTGAGGCCATTTAGGCAGTATCAGGACTAGTCGTTTTCTTCCTCCCATCCTCCCTTTTCTGTGTGTATTTTGGAGATGTTGGCACTTAATTATTTTAGGTTGAAGGAGTAGTGGGAGGAAAAGTGTAGGGACGGTTGGGAAGAGGAGATGTGTTCTTGTCTTGAGTCCTTCTGAACTTTGAGAACATGCATGTATACCTTGGGAAAATTGGCACTGCTGTATTTTAATTACAGAAAACATACAGAAAATATCCTGCTGTCCAGCTTTTAAGTGTTATAAATTGTATGGCTTCCTGTGATGTCATGCATGCCATTGTTTAATGTGAGACTGCGGATGGGAAAGGTAAGTGATGTACTTTCTGCACAAATTAACTTTAGAAAAGTTAATGGTTTGACCTTCATCTGCAGGAAGGGAAGAGATAGGAAAGATGTGTTTTTAATGCTCAGCAGAGTAAGGAAGAACCATAAAGACAGGAAAGGGAAAATACTTTTTAACACATGATCTCATTGTTACTTTTTTTTTTCACTTGTAATTTATGAGTCCAGCAGATGTTGACCATGACAGCTGAAGTATTGCTTGACCTCACTACAAAAGGACTGTCAGGCTTAACAGAAAGTGTTTAATTAGGAGGGATCCTACTATTCAGACAGAGTGGACCTGACATTTTCTATGCTGTGGATGAGGGGATTTATGATGTCCAACTCAGATGTTTGTTTTTTTTTATTTCCTGGCTTTTTCCAGTGACTTATGAGGCCTATGAAAACAGTTGCATTAGAGGTAAGAGGCAGCCTGCATGGCCAAGGGAGATGCATCTTCTCCTGTGGTGTTTTGCGATTGGGAACTTTGAAAGAATGGTGGATAGGTGTGCTTTGTTTCAGAAAATGCTATAATTAGCAACTTTGTATATTCCTTTCAAAGGGGTGTCAGCCAAAATTTTCATTCCTAAACAAATCTCCTTATGAATGACGTCTGTCTTGAGTGTTTGAGATCCATTGAAACTTGGTGAAGCTGATCTAGGAAAATGAAATATCAGATTAAATCTTTAAAACACGCTTTCGACACTAACTGGCAGCCTTAATTTCAGTTTGAGGCTTGTCTTTTTTTTTTCCTTTCAGTGTATGTATTCAAGGAAGGTTTCTGGGATCAAAGATTTCACACTTTAATACCATTAGCAGGAAAAAAAAAAATTAATTTCTCTATGTTATGTGTATACTTAAATAAATAAAAGCAAGGAAAACTTGCTGCTTTGAATTTGAATTTGGACCTAGACTTTAGGCCTGGTCTGTGGTTGTAGTGATAGTGGGGGGCTCTTAGATCCTTGGACACTCCACTAAGAACCTGAATGCGTTAGTGTAATCCAAGTGCTGGAAGAATAAGTTTGTTAATGCATTGGAAGAACCCGTTTATCAAAACAATGTTGGTCAAAGCAACAAGCAAAAAAGCTTGTAGGCATTGGTCAGTGCGTAATTCACCTTATGGTGAAGCAACTGTTAAGAAACACCTTCCTTAATTGAGTGATACAGTTCTTCCTGTGGGGGCTTCTCCTGTATACGTGCTCCTGCTGTGCTACTGCTTTTCTCCTGCATGGCCACCTGGTCATGGTGCAGGGCAGGAGTCTCAGGGAGGGGCTGTGGTATCCTGGCTTGCTTTGATGCTTTGTGCTTTTTGGCAGCCTCCCTTGAAGACACCCAGGGGGCTGCCTGGTCCCGTGTGGCTGTGCAGCTGTGAAATAGGTAGTGAATGGAAGCAGACAGGTGTGGAGGGCAATAACTTCTAATTTCACTTCCTCGTGCATAGATTGCCTGTGTAGGCTCTTTCTTCTCCTCTTTCCTCCATAACCCACAAAAATCTCTCAAACAAGATGAGCTTTTAATCTTTTGAGTAGCTTGGACTTCGCTGTGAGGCATTCAAAGATAGAAGATGAAGTGTTGGAAAAAGAGCTGATTCTTTTATCTTGATGTAGCTGGTATCATGTTCATATTCCCAGTTAAAGAGGGCTTTGTTTCCTGCTGCTGAGGAGGCCTTGAGAGTGTGGGGAGGCCAGCAGTATGTGATGTGTTTCTCTGATCATGTAGCAGCATTTACTTGGAACTCAATGGCTGCTCAGTTGTTTTTGTTTTGTTTTTATTATTTTTGAAATGTGTAACTTTATTTGAATTGCATTTGCAAACTGACTTTTAGTGTTAATAACCATTTCGACTCTAATCGGTAAGAACATAGCCTAGGTTAAAAATATAACTGCTGGGACCAGGCTCAGTTCAAGGTCTGTATGGTATTAGTATTGTCTTCAGAAAAAAACTTATCTGTCCTTGTTAGCAAGGTTTTAGGTTACAGGCCATTACATGATTAGCAAGATCACAAGTAGAGTAGAACAGAGTGCCTGTCATGATTGTGCTATGGCTACTTCAGTGTTTTTCGGTGCAGAAAAAAACCTGCAGTGCTGAATTGCTGCTTATCCTTGGATCTTCCCTGGCCCTCTGTAAAATCAAGCTCGTCTGGCGAACCAGGTAGCTTGTGCAATCGCTATAAATTCAAGCTATACAGTAACTTGGATATAAGGAAAAGAGTTCTTGCTTAAACGTGTTCCTGGATTCGATTACCTGGTTTTTAAGGCAGATGGAAATTATGCCTTATGGGATGAAGAATGTTTTTTTTCCAGGTATGGCCTAGTCCTTCAGTACTGTGTCTCTAATGCTATTGCTTTGTCCTGCTTTCTCCCTTTGCAGTTCTACCTCCAGTGCTGGTTCCAAGGCACAGTGAGTACAACCCTCAGCACAGCCTCTTGGCTCAGTTCCGCAACTTGGGACAAAATGAGCCCCACATGCCACACAATGCTACTTTCCCGGACTCTTTTCAGCAGCCCAACAGTCACCCGTTTCCCCATTCGCCAAACAGCAGCTATCCAAACTCGCCTGGAAGCAGCAGTAGCACCTACCCACATTCTCCAGCCAGCTCAGACCCAGGAAGCCCTTTTCAGATGCCAGGTATGGTCAACTTCTGTGACTTGTGAGAAGTGAAAATGTGGTTGAATGTAACAGATATCTTTGTATTTTTGCGTAGTAGTATTTTATTGTCAGCCAACGCTTGTGTTTAGCAGTAAACTTTAGGTAATGAAGACTTGGTTGGTCTCTTGTATTTAGCAGTAAACTTTAGGTAATGAAGACTTGGTTGGTCTCTTGTAACATTATTGAGGCTTTGAATTTGTTTCCTCTTAAACACAGTTCAGATGTTACAGGTAAAATCTTCTGGGACAGAGGGAAGGATTCCATATCATGAATATTCTTGGGAGATGGTTTGGCAGCATATTCCATAGAGTGTAAAACTTAATGCACAAGAAGAATAATGCTGTGGATCATTCCTGCTTAGGAAAGAGATAATAAATTCAGCACAGAGCTGTAGTTCTACAAAAGGATGTTTCTCAAGGGGATCATGCTGCTGCTACTTGATAAAATTTCTTCACGTAGTGATGTAATTTGAAAAACCAAGTATATATCAACTGAAGAACACTTGAGGCTCTGAAAATAAATCTTCAGACTTCTTAATTCGTACATTCAAAGAATTAGCAACCTTTTTTTGCTGAACTGTTCGTAGAAAAGTCTGTGAAGCTGTCATTATTGTATTTTTGTATTTCCGTATAGGGTTGTTAAAATACTGTGAAAGCTGCTTATGAGTGATCTCTTGACCTAAATGTTAGGAGGAGGACTCTATACAGATGCTTATGGATATTCTGTTTGTGTGTTTTCTTTGGGGGCTGTGGGAGAGCATGTGTAAACAAAAGCAGACGGGCTTGTGAAAATGTGCTTTCCATTATGTGAAATTAACATTTGGAGATTTCTAGTGCTGATAGTTGTGTGAAGATGACTGAACTTGCAGAGACAAGGGGGAAGGAAGAAGAGTGGATGTATTTGGTGGTTGGTTTTTTTTTGGTTGTTTGTTTTTTAAATGTGAAAAGTTGCAGCAGAAACAGCTGTCTTGCTTCTGCATTCTGTTTTGTTTTAAATATGACCAGTGTGGTTGGGTCTCATCCAAAGGCTTCTCTAACAGGAAGGCCTTCCTGAACATCGTCTTGTGGAAGCCTGCTTGATCTTGAGAGGTCTGTTCTGTCTGCATCCCCATAAGGACAGGTCATGGGCTGCAGTGAAGAAACTGATTTAGAGGAAAGGCAAGATGCTGATGTCCTTCATGTTTTGCACAGCTGTCCATGTTACTCTGTTAGGGAAAGAGGAGGCTGACTATTGGAAAACACAAAAAAAAAAAGGATCAAGACAGTTGTCCAAAAATCTCAAACTTTCCAGAAACTCACTGATTTGTTTCCTATGGCCTTAGAATCTTATTTCCCTATCTGTGCATCTCCAACATTGTACTTGCATGCACATGAATGTCCAAGTTTTATTATAACAAAAAGCTTTTGAACTCCACTGCAGACTGCTAAGCTTTAAAGCAGTCCTGTTGTCATTTTTGTCTTTTCCTGTTGCTTGCTCTGCCAAAAAAGTAAATTAGCAATTTATCAGCCAGCTTTAGACATAAAACACTCAGCTTAGAAATCAGTGGTATGGTTTTCTTGCCTTTTCCTGATGTTAATTTGGTTTTCAGGTTTTTGGAGGCACCCGTGATTACTTGCTGTGGTAGCTGGCAATCAGTGATGGAAGTAAATGTGGGATGAGCAGCAGCAGCGCTCACAAGAAGCAGTCTAACCCCAGCTTTTGCAGCAAAAGTTTGTAGGCATTGGTCGGGGGTTTCTCTCTCACATGTACCACTGTGATTGCTGTGATGAAGCGAGCCCTCTGCTTTCCTGGAAAGTGGTGCCATTGGCAGCTTCTTGCAGCTGCTGGGAAGCTATTTAGGAAGCAAAGCAGGCAGCTGGAGAGCAGTACGAGTACCTGCCTAGGATGCTTCAAACAGCGTGATGACAGTGGCTGAGTGAGTACAGTCGTAGTGCTTAGGATGGCTTTTGTGCTAGTGGTTCAATGCTGAGCTGCCCAGTGCAGCCAGTAGGAGATGGCAACAAATAAATTCCAAACCCAAAAATTACTTCTGGAGAACTTGGGTTCGTCAGTACTTTCTACTATTTCCTTTCTAGGGAGATGGAGCTAGTACTCTGTAGTTGTTGTGACAGCTGTGGATGTATCAGGAGTGTTTGCGTGCTTCACTGAAGGAATGAAACAAGCAGAAAAGCTGAAACTAAAAGCTTTCTGCTCCAAGTTCTGTTCACATTTACAGCATTCAGTATGTACTTCAGACCTTTTCCTAAGAGCTCTCTATGTGCTATTGTCTCTGGAATTTTCTACCTGCCAAAGATGTGGACGGGCAGCATAGCTAAGTTTTCCTTTGTGGTTTGATGGGGGGAAGGGACTTGTTTTTATTGTACTTGTGCTTGGTACACATGGTAATTTTTTTGCTTTCCTGAATCAAGGTCCATGATTGCTTTCTCAGATTTCTGGTGAGTGGAAATTTATAGCTGAGTCAGACTGGACGCATTTCCAGACAAATGCTGCTTATATGGGTATGTATATACTTTAAAGAGAAGAAAGGACTAATCTATCTCCATCTCTTCTATATTTAGCTGATACTCCTCCTCCTGCTTACCTGCCTCCGGAAGATCAGATGACACACGATACCTCCCAGCCAATGGATACCAACATGATGGCACCTGGAATCCACCCTGACATACACAGAGGAGGTAAAAACATTTCCTTCTCATCTTCTGCTTTGCTTCTTAAGAGTAAAGTACTTTCAGAACTGTTTGGTTACTTTAATATTGGATGCATATTGTTTGTGGACATCTTTATATGTAGAAAAGAAAAAACCAAAACCATGTCATTTCTCTTCCCTGTTGCTGTAAGGCATGAAATAATAAATCTAGACAGAGAGTTTTTTTTTTTTAAGTAAATAGTTATTGAGGACAAGAACACTACTTGTTTAAAAAAACATGGACTTTATTACTTTCTGATGTCCAATCACATCATGGTCAAGATCATTTTATATATTTCTGTGTGGAAATTCTGATAGTCCCAGAAAAGACAATTATTACAATGCTGCACATTTTTGCATTCAATACTGAAATGGTACACATGCAGGGAAAGGAATCTCCTTATCTCTTATACATTGGTTTATTGTCACCATCCCTGGAGGGGTTAAAGGAAAGGGTAGATGTAGTACTTTGGGATGTGGTTTAGTGGGCAATAGTGGTGGGAAGTGGACAGTTGGAGTAGAGCTCTCTTCTAGCTTAAATGATTCTATGACTGAAACAGTGTAGTTGGTTCTATATAGCATCTACTGAATTGTGGATGGCAGATCCACAATCCACTACAGTCAAGTAGCTCTCTAAACGAGGACTTGGTCAGAGAACGGGTGCTAATATGGTCATTATGTAAATGCCTGCAGACGTTTTTCTCAGGCACTACATGTCATATGTCAGTACATATAATAAAACTTCCTATTCTCATTGTGTTTGGGTTCTAAATTCAGTGCTTACCTTGAAGTCCCCGAAGTGTATGCTCTGTTTTGTACAGTTACCATTTCTCCTGGTGATAAGAGCTTTTAAAAAAAAAAAATTTTTTTCTTCTGATGTACCAGCCCTTTTTGTTCCATCGTTGAGTCCTGCAATGACAGTGTGTTTCAGAATTCTAAGCTGTCTGCTGAGATGACAGCACTACGGACTTTAAAATCTATATTTAATAAAATATATAACCCATTGCTTTATCTACTGTGATGTAGAAATCTTTTTAACGTTGTTTTTTAAAGCTTTTTCAGTCAGCTTTGCTGCTAGGTAAGGGATTTAGTGCATGCATCATGTTGTGAGAAATAGCTCTCAATAGAGAACAAACAGTCTTACACAGTTACTGACCGTGCCAAGAAAGAGCAGTGAGCTCAACGCTGTGCCAGAATGATTATAAAGATCACAAGCATACGAACAATTTAACTATTGTTTGATTTTTTTGTGCTTGTTTTGTTGCTAAGCTTAATGTCTGGTTTCAGGAAGTATATTTGCACTCTTTAAACAATTTGGATAGCTTCCCTGGTAAACTATTTACTCTGTGTGGAATGAATTTTGCATGTGATAAACCCCATCTGTGTAGCATTTCCAGTATTCTCTGATTCCATACACTGTGTGTGTACAACTTGCTGCTGCTGAAGGCCCAAAGTATGTCTATCAGTGTTTATGCCTCACTGCAAACTTTTGCATGCTTATCCTTCTTAAAAATCCATGTGTACATAATTCTTCTATTACACGAGTTAATAAAAAGCAAGAAGGAAGATACAAACCATTCTCTTACTACTCAGCCATTCCAAATAAAAATACTGTCCGTTAGGGTTTCTCCCTATTAGTAGTTAAGTACAGTGGATTCTCACCTCTGCCTTTTCAGTTAATAAAGTTAATAAATAAATACAGCAAAACCAAGTCAGAACCCTTGCTTTTGTATGCCACTGTGTGGTGTTTGTATTGTGTATGCATTTACACACATTTACACAGTCTCTCTCTGTACACAGCCTGTAATTTCACTACATTTAAAAAAAATCTGTCACAGATCAAAACCACAGTTTTTAATGTAAACTTACTGCACCATTTTTGTTGCAAGCTTTTAGAAGCATGTTTTTCATGGTGATTTGTTAGTCTTAAGAGCTTTGACTTAACAAGCTGCATCCTGTCAATGAAGTTGGGTAATTTCCATTGTTGGCCCATGCTGGGAATAGAGAGACTAAGCGCACCTGCTCTGCATGACTTAAAGCAAATGTAAGGAAGTTAGTATGAAATCTGTGTGAGAGAGATATGATTCATTCTGGAAGAATGGCCAGCTGGCAAGATTTCTTCCTGACTTTTGAGAACTGGGGTAAAGCTGCAGCTTTGATAATTGCTGGCATCTTCATGTGAGTTTAAAGTGTAGTAATCTCTTCCTAGTAACTAATGAATGGTTTTTAATTTTTTTTAACAGTGATGTGAGACGATAGAATGTGCTAAGAAAGACTAGCTCCTTTTTAGCACTCTTTTAAACAAGGTATTAATCAGATGTAGACATACTCAAGTTTTGCACAATAAAGTAGGATGTGTTGTCCTGCTTTCTACTATTTGTTACCTTTTGTATCTGATATCTAATGCTTATTTGAGGGGATTTTAGTTTTGTTTCTGTACATCAGAAAAATCACAATGTGTGAAGAAAGGAAAATACTAACACTGGACTTAGTTGGCTGACTTCAGTGAAGAATTGGGGTTGGGAGTAAGAATCTTCGGCCAGAGAAACAAGCTTCTCTGTAATACTAATCTTATTTTCATTTTAGCACTTTGGCCTGTCGTTAGAGCTTTAATCTGCTGAGCTGTTATCTCAGCAGCACGTCCAACTGTACTAGGCTGAGCAGGGAAATAGTCTCTTTAATTTGAAAGAAACCACATAAAGCAACCACATCCCTTTGCTAGCCTCCTTTTATTCGGAGACAGTTTAATAATTTGTAGCTGTATTTGACACTTGAAAGAATACCTATTGGGTGGAGACCTTTGAAGAAGCCTGTGCTGTTGGACACCCAGTGAGAAACTGCTTTCAGTGAAGATCTTCTGTATCTTGAAGAAATTTTTCCCAGTTCAGAGTCGCAGGTGTTAGCTCAAGGCTTTCATGTGTTTCTAGAGCCTGCTAGATAGACATTGTGATCCGTGGATGTCCTGCTGGCATTCTGTGCAATTCTCAGCTTTGCTTAGGAGCTGCTGAGGAGGAGTTTGTTGCTACCATAGTCGAGAAAACCAAGTCCTGAGAAATCCTTGCTATTACTCAACAAGTAATTCTTCTGTTGGTGAACAATTGCAGGATTTGTACTGGCTAGCATTTGGTGAATAAAAGGCTCCCATTAGGTAATATCTGCTTTTATTGCACCTATTCTGTTGTCCGGCACAGTTGTTAGGATTGTGTGTTATGGCCTTGATCAACCTTGGATCCCAGGTAGTTTGCATGTTCTGCAGACAGATACCAACCTCTTTTACTTCTTGAAGAAAGATTAATGCAAGCCCCAAAGGCCAAACTACTAGTCTGCTGACTGTGTTTTTAAGATAGCTCTATACTTGCTGGTATCCAAAGTTGTAATGATTTCTTCTGCAGTTGCAGTTTCTCCTTGTTGCTGTAGAACTTCACAGTAAGAGCAATGACTACTTTTAATTTTGTAAAATACATGACAAAAAAAAAACCAACAAAAAACAACAACAACAAAACCAGAGCAAAATGATGCTGAAATATGATTTAACTTACTAGATTGGAAAGAAAGTTGAGCTCTACAGTTATGGTGTTTCTCTGCTGTCTGGGCCTGTGCCATAGTGTGTGTAGAATGTGCAGCAGGGTTATTGGGGCACTCCTTCTCTGTACTTAGGAGCTTCTTGTGCCTTACTATTGCTGGTATTTTCTGCTTTGGGTCTTGTGCAAGTAAAACTAAGGTGGAATTATTCTATTGTGTGTCTGTGGCAATGAAAAGTTCAAAAATATCTGAGAACAGAAGACCCTTCATTTAGCTGCAGTTGATTATCCAGATCATCTTTTAGTGATCTTCTGCCAAAATCTGCAAGTTTATGAATCTTTAGATCTCAGGCCTGTATTCCAGCACTGCCAGACTGTAACTTTGCCTGGTTGCTTTGCAGATGTTCAGGCTGTTGCTTATGAAGAGCCGAAGCACTGGTGCTCCATTGTTTATTATGAGCTGAATAATCGTGTTGGGGAGGCCTTCCACGCCTCTTCCACCAGCATCCTGGTGGATGGCTTCACTGATCCTTCAAACAACAAAAACAGATTTTGCCTGGGGCTGCTCTCCAATGTTAACCGCAATTCCACCATTGAGAATACCAGGAGGCACATTGGAAAAGGTGAATTTTCAATCTTTGCATTCTTTTTTGAGGGGTTTCTTTGGGACTGTTTCCTCTAGGCATGATAGCCTGAGCCACTTGCTTCAAGAGCAGGCTGCTCTTCCTGGTATGTGGGATAAATGCTTATTTAGAATGTTATTATGTTAATAAATATGTAGTTTTCTGGCTACGTCTTTTGAGTCCAGTATTCTTCTTACGAGCTGCATAATTGCAGGAAGATTCTATCCCTAACCATTTTTATTGCCTCAAGCCTATCGTAATCTTAATTAGTGCAAGAGCTTAAGGCTTTTTTAAATGGAATGTCTTGATTTCTCTTGATTATTGGTAATGTGGAAATCCAATTGATAGTTCTTACAAAATCTTATGTACCTTCCGGTTCTGACGTAAATGAGCTACGCTAAGATGCATTTAGAGGGGCAGCCTGCTAAAACAGGTTTTTTTTCAATGCATTTTTAAAGAGGTTGGTGATTCTTTCAGTGGGAATTTTGTGCTTCTCTTTAATGGCTGTGACAGTGTCCAGCAGAAGAGAAAAGCTTCTGTTTTATGTCTGACTTAATACCATCCCCTCTTTTGAGGATTTGTCTGTAACACTGATTACATGGGAATCTGATGTTGCTCCTTCAGTGGATTATTCCTGCCAGACACCTTTCTTAAGAGCTGACATTATTAGTAAACTAAATTTTCTGAGACAGTTAGGGGCTGAGCATGCCCAAGCAGTGATAAATGCCAATTGATCGTCCTCCCCCTTCTTTGAGAAGAAAAGAATTGAAACTGCAGAGAACCCTTCAGTCATCAAATTTTAGCCCTTAGACTGGAAAACCTTCCTCTGCATGAGGATGTGTGCAGCTCTTAGCAGTACACCACACCTGTGCTATGAGACTCGAGTCTTAAAACTTATTCTTTCTTTTCCTCCCCATCCATCTTACCAAGTATGAGGATATTTATTTAACACCTCATTCATTTTCCCTTTAAAAGTAACCCAGCTGCAAGCAGAGTTCTGCTGAAGTGCTTAACTGTGTATATACCAAAGTAGAACGGAAAAGACAAGGAAGCTGTTGAAGAAGAAAATGTATACAGTTAATGATGACGTAGAACTGTTAGTCTTTGAGGAAGAGTAGTAAATCCTGTACTTGAAGGCAGCCATAAATAGTTTTGATGATCAGATGGCGCTATGTGTTCCCTTACACGTACACACATCTCACGTGACCGAGCACAGTCAAGCTTTCTGACTTCACTATTTAAATTGTCTGCTTCTTTGACTTGTTGCACTGTGGGAGGTGAAAAGTTTAAGCAGCAAATAATTAACTTCTAAACTAAAGGGAAATTTTCTTGCTTTCTTAAAGCTTTCCAAATTGAATCGTCCTGACAGCGCATCTCCAGTGGTTCCCTATGGTGTGCATTTTGGGGGCTTGCTGCCATCAATGGTGGGTGAAGGAGTGAGAAATAGGAGGGGTGGGACTGTCAAGTTGGTAGGAATGTGCCCTCATTTAAAAGATGCATCTACACATTATTTTTTTTCTTAGTTTTCTGGAGCGAAAGCATTCAAGTGTATTGAAAACAACCTATTGAACTTACTAAAATAGCAGTCAGAATTTCTACAGATCATCCAGCTTAGGGCTATTTTAGTATTTGCAATCAATATAGTAGGGATTCTGCTCTCTCCTCATGCATTCCCGATTACTGTTTTGTGTAAATACAGTGAAAGAAAATTTAGCTGAACAATCCATCCAATGCACCGCATCGAAACTACTGTACTTACTTACTGGTTTGTTGTTGAATACACAGCATGTTAAAATGCAGCAGTTACTGATTTTCTCCTTACTTAGGCATGCATACATAACCATCCTTTAAATCTACTGGTGGAAAAAAAAAAGAGTTTTAAGACTGACAGAGGATGGATGGTCTGATGCACTATTAATGTTCATTTCTTTGAGAAGAAACATATGGAAACAGACCATGAAAAACAGATGCTCAATGTGAATTAATCTAACCTCCTCATGTCAACATTCTTTTCCCAGGTGTTCATCTCTATTATGTTGGTGGAGAAGTGTATGCTGAATGCCTCAGCGACAGCAGTATTTTTGTGCAGAGTCGAAACTGCAACTACCACCATGGTTTCCATCCAACCACGGTGTGCAAAATTCCCAGTGGCTGCAGTTTGAAGATTTTCAATAATCAGGAGTTTGCTCAGCTTTTAGCACAGTCAGTGAACCATGGCTTTGAGACGGTATATGAGCTTACTAAGATGTGCACTCTCCGCATGAGTTTTGTAAAGGTACGTGAACATTTGCTTGGGGCTGTTTTGTAAGCAAAATAGATTTTTCTTGATGTTGTGATTCTGAATTGTTGACTGCCTCCTTCCATTGACCTGTTAATAACTGTTAAATTGAAATACTTATGAATACTGTTCTTTAAGTATAAGATGCACCTTAACAATTTGAAGTTGTCCATAGACAAAAATCCATCTGTTGATACAGACTTTGAAAACTGAGGTGATTTGTAAAAGGTGTTTCTTTAACAATCTCTCTAGTTTCTTTCTGAAGCATTCCTGTCATGTCTGTTAACTACTCTAATTTCATTAAATTGCTTGTCTTAGATAGTTATTCAATTGAATACTTGTATTTGATGTGATCATGTATATTTCTATAATTATTTACATAATTAGTCCGGAATTATGGTGGCACTTAGTTTTGTGGGATATGGCTTGATACAGTACAAGTAAGCTTTGGATAGTTGAATTGTCAATCGCTTGCCCTAAAAGTGTAAAAGCCACAAATTAATTACGCAGCATCAGGCTTGCCCTTTTAAATGATGCTGCAACGGTCTGTGCCGTCTCCTGATCTCAAGGATTCCCAGCTGAACTTTATGCTTTTGTTCTTGGCTGATATTTTTGATGTGAGATAGCACAGCTTGTAAGTCATTGCAGCTATTGTGGGTGTCTCTTGAACAGCAGCTCCCAAATTAGGAGTGGCAATAATTATTTCAATGAACACATGTACCTTTCTATTCTAAGGTCAAGATTTGTTATGTGGCCATGAATAAGTTATATACATAAGCTCTGATGTAAAAAGGCCAGTCACATCTTTGAAACTAGACAAATGAAGCTGAAATTATGCAGAAACGTCCTCCTGTATGGGAAGAGGATAGAATCTTTCAGATGTGTTAGGGCAGGGGTTCCTGCAATGGAGCGGATTGTTGATATGGGATGTAGCCCAATAGTTGTACCGCAGAGTTGTATGGATGCACAACTCCTGTGTATGCAGTTTTGTGCTGCACTGTGTTTATAGCTGCTGCCACCTATTGGGAGTCGAGCTATTCCTTCATTAGGGGTTTAATATAGACAGTCAGAAAACAGTTCACTTTAATGCTGTTTAAATGTCTGCCTATATCTTTGATAACAAGTACTACAGAATTGGGTAGAAGCTTGCCTTAACTTCGGAAATACCCTGCTGTGGAGTGATCATGCTTGCTTGTTTCTAAGAGGAATTTCCTGATAATTACTGTTGGTATTCTTTCAATCCTGCAAAAGATGCTTTGATTCTTATCAGACAAATACCTCAGCCCCAATTCCACAGTGTCAGTCTGTGACCTCAGCTTTTAATTCATTGATCTATTTATCAACATTCTTCTTGTTTTTGATCTTGATGTGGAAGACTTGATTACCTTTCTCTTTAGAGGGTTTATTGGACGTGATATAACTGGCATTGAAGTGTGGGGAAGTCTTGCATTCCAGAAGTCACGTCTTTTGAGAACTTAGAGTTCAATTCCAAGAGATCTCAAAATGACAATTTCTACAAATTTGTTTTTTTTTAACTTTGGGTTTGTTTGTTCAAATGTGGTAATAATCAATTTTCAGCAGAATAGCGTCTGATTATGAAAGCTAGATTATTTCAGTAAGAAAGGAATTGATTCAAGCGTGCTTCTCATATATTTGCTATTATAAAATAAGATGATTTTCTTTTTCCCTGCTTATGATTCTGTTTCCAGGGTTGGGGAGCTGAATATCATCGGCAAGATGTAACAAGCACTCCATGCTGGATAGAGATACACCTTCATGGTCCTCTTCAGTGGCTGGATAAAGTACTTACTCAGATGGGCTCTCCTCATAATCCTATTTCTTCAGTGTCTTAAGGTCCTAAGCTCCTGCATTTTGGAAACAATTGAGCCTTGCATGTACTTGAAGGACATATGAGTCAGACACACACTTTTTTCTTTTTTTCTCCCCCTGAACTGGTAACAGCTGAATAAGAGCCACGAAAATAATTTACTTCTGCGACCAACTGTTGGATTTGGGAAAAAAAAAACCCAACAAAACAAAGAAAAACAGAAAACAAGCCCTTTGACGTAAGACTGTTGGTATCAAGTATTTTAGTTTACATAGTAATGTTCTATTGCAAAGTTGATTTACAGGCCTTATCATAAAGGAGGCTACTGAGCCAAAACAACAATCTGTTGGACCGAGTTCACGAAGGAGTTTCCTGTAGTTGGCATTCTGAGATTCTCTTCCTTCTTGACATCCAGCACTCGCTTCTTTTTTCTCCTCGTTGTCCTTTTGGGCTAAGAACTAATGCTGGTGAAACCTGCTTTTAACAGGCTTTCTGCAGTGTGTTTTAAAATCATTTGTTTAAACTGATGGTTATTCTTCTCTTAATAAGGAAAAAAAAACAAACAACAATGACCCAAACACCTATCATATAGTTTTAATATCAATAACTTGTAATAATGTTGGAAATTGTGTCCTGACCATACTGCTGTAAGAATGTTAGGTATGTTTTTTGGTAAATGTATGTATGGTGTTTATGAAAGTTTAGAAAACCTTTAGACATAGACCCATAAAGGAATTAGGAGTATTTGAATGGGGGGAAGAGGGAGCGGGAAGAGAAGATGACAACTGAAATGTAGAATATATTGTAAACATAGGTTGTTAGTTTAAACTGAGGTCTGAGTTTTGCTGTGCATTTCATTTTTATAGTGGCTTCACCTTGTTAATTCTTAATTTTTTTTGCCTCTTCCTTTTTCTCCCAGAGCAATTACGCAGCTGGTTAATTCTTTTACCTGTGAAGAGGACGAAATGATTAATTCCTGCAGTTCGAAGGCTGCAGCTCTATGTATTTCAAGAAAAAGTTGTACAGTGTGCTCTTTAACTATTGAGCAGTTTTTTACAGTGTATGTAACAGAAATAGGCTTTTTAATTTTGTAAGAGAATCTTGTTTTGCCAAATCTAGAAACTGTTAATTGTTTGGAGGGCTTCAAAATCCCCATGTGGGTCTGTTTCAAACTTTAAAAAATATATATATTTTAAATTTTTTTTACTGCTTGGTTTATTTTCTTCTCTTTGATCTTTTATATTTGTGTAAGCTGTAGTACTTTAAGTACCATTATTCCAAACTTAGTGGGTCCTCTTTACTGGAAGTTTTGAATAAAACCTGTTGTTACTGCTTACATTTGATTAAAACTTTGTCTTGTCCACTTCTTAGTAGATTTTGACAAACCAGATAAAGATATGATCTTGGAGGAGGAACAGCTAGAAGTGAAGAGACATTTATGGCTAGTACAGGTTAGTAAACCTGCAGAAGTTAGTATGGGAGATAAATGAGCTCTAGAGGGAAACATTTTTAATTACAGGATGTAGTAATATGGATGCAGTGACACAAGTTCCAGTTCATAAAATTTCTGTGCTTTCAACATACAATATCTGAATGAGCAGAGAGTTTCTCTGCCTTTTACAGAAATATCTAGCAGATTGTAGACGGTGTGGAGGTGACTGAGTCAGTACAGTTGCATATTCACTGAGTTCTGAGAAACTCAGTAAGAAATTCTTATAATGTAAGAACTCAAGTGAGCTGTGACTTCATTTGTGACCTTCTTTTTCTCTTGTTTTAAAATAAACAAGTTAGCCTGATACTCTTTCATGAAACATATAGAGATCTCCTTTAAAATAAATACTTTCCTCCTTTACAGTATTTTTTTAATCATTTCTTTAATCATCGTTGTTTGAATGCCCATGTTCCATGAAGAAATTGTTTGGACATAGCTTTTGTGTATCAGCCTTCACAATCTTGTCTGTTTGCCTTGGGTCGGTTTGCCTTTGAGAGTATTGCTGCCTCCCCGCTGTTCTGCTGGAGATGTGCTGGAGGTGAAGGCCATAGTGGCAATGCTTTTTTTTTGTCTTTAAGAACCTTTAAGAACATTATTTTTTTTAATTTAGATTTTAAAAAATTAGATTTCTTATAAAGTGGTAGTCAAGGCACAAGCACAAGTCTTAAAGTTTAAGTTAAAGGTGATCATAGAAAGAAAATAATATTATTTGCTATTGGCTCACTCTGCTTTTTTTTTCCTGTCTTCAATCTCTACTATATTCACTTTCAGCTGTTCCCAATCAGGTTTGTTTCTTCTGTTGGAATACAGAAATTGAGCAATTTTTTTTAAAGTGCTACAACCATCCACCAGTCATGCAGGTCTTAAGTAATATAAGTGTTTCTGCCTCCCTATATTTGGATGATCCTGTAAGAACTATAATAAACTTTGAAATAGCTTTGAAGTAAAGACAGTTTTGTTGCAAATGTTTTTGAGTGCTATTGTCTTTTAAGTTTTGGGCAACCAGATGAGGGACCAAACCAGTCACACCAGTTCAGATCAGTTTGACCTTTCTCATTGCCAAGACATGCTAACAGACTTGGGCTTTTGCAATTCATTTGTTTTCTGGTGCTGTTTGAGGAAACAGTAGAGATAGTGCACTAAGATTTATTTTTAAAAACATGCTAAACAAAGTTTGTCAGTATCCTTGATGTCTTTTTTCTTTTTATAAAATCATACTGAATTTCCTGGTTTAATGCAATCAGAAAACATGGATTTATATTTCAAGAACCTCTCTGAATATATTATCATAATTCCTCTCTTTTTCCTAACTGGGGATTGAAATGAGCTAGTATTTCTAGTGTGCCAGAAACTTAATGCTTTTGTGGGGTCCCAGTCTTTTGAAATTGTTTAGAATTTTTCTATGCTTTTGGTATAGTTGAATTGCATTGTGCATACTTTTTCTTTAGTTATTATCCAGCTTTTTGTTTGTGGTAAGGAGACATTAAATGTAGAGAAAAAGCACCCCTTCATGTGATGACTGAGAAGATCCCAGCTGGACTTCGTTATATAAGTTGATTGAATAGCATCTGAGGCTAATTGCCAGAAAAACAGGTGATAGAATAGCAGTTACTTTAGAAGTAACTAGAAGTAACTAGAAGTTACTTTAGAAGTAACTGCTAGCCTGAGGCTTTTGTGAAGATTTCGTGGAGCAGCTTGAGGAAATTTTCTTACTGATCTGCTCTATTCTAGATAGCTGGAATCAGAAAGTCAGCAAAGAAGCAGGACAGAAGGAAAGCTTTATTTTTATGTTGGCCCCTCATAGAACAAAAAGATAAGAGCTCTCTGAGCTCTCCTCAGGGAGAACCTGCACTGTCTGCTCTCTAACCAGGTGAGTCCTTGTGGGCAATTTGGTATTTATTCCCTTCATAGTTTCCTGGGTTTGATCTTTTAAACAACCAAGTTAAATATGGAAGAGTCTATTTCAAGGTCAGAAGCTGAAAGGGACCCTGTCAGGAGAAGATAAGACAAATACTTTTGTGGAGGTACCATGTTTTGGCATTTTAGTGCTAGGGAGAAAATAATTATTTCCAGGTGAGGATAGCTTTTTAACTATATAAAAGCCTTTGGTGAATTTCTAAAAGGCTTGATGGAAGCTAAGTGGGGTAGTTGTTATTACTTGTAGAGGGGATGGAGAAAAATAATTTGTGTTAGCATATCTTGTGTTAAAGAATCACGGGCCTGATGTTTTAATCTTGTACAGCTGGTATTGCTGTGTAGTTTTGTAGCAGAAATGCTAAGTCATGGCCTGAAGCAGTGATTGAGCACCTGTTGGGAAGGCAGGGCCCACCCAGGGGAGCTCAGGTGTGTGCAATGTTCCTGAGTGATGAGAAGGGGTGGAGCCAGAATCCACCCCTTCCCAGACCTCATTTAAGGGTTGGCAGTGGAGGCAAAGATACCTCTTGCTGGAAGTCCCTGCCTACCAGAGGCCTTTAAAAGGTAAGTAGTTTTTTCTTTATTTCTTTCTCTATTCTTGCATCCACAGCTCCTGCATTTGGGTTTGTTCTCATTTGTTGTAGCCTAGGGTTGTGCCACTTCTCTGTTATTGCTATGCTTTCCATCACATTATAGCATTACAAGTTTAAATAAAGCCATTCTCTTGTTAAATCACGTATTTTGTTACTACAGGTGTTTTCGCAACTGCAGTTTTTTCTAGTCTGCTGTGTGAATACAACCATTTTAAGACAATAAATCAGTGCAGAGGTGTCTGAAAATCTTGTGGCCCTTTCTTAATGTGCTTCTCTTCTTGATTTTTTAATTATCTTTAAGACTTTGATCAGAATGTTGGAAGCTGGCTGGATTTTGATTATCTGTTTTATTGATTGTTCCTGGTTCATTCTGTTCAGTACATTGTAGCCTATTACTCTGCTCTTGAAATTGTAACTGTAACCTGGTAATTGCCTTTTCTGGATTTGTGCCTAAATATGCAGTGTAACTCTACCATCACCAGTCATAGTAGAGCAGTGTGTTCTTTACACACATTTCACAGTTCATTTTCTTCAAATATATTTATAATTCTGTGACTTAAACAGTTAAACAAAGACACCACCTTATCATGTTGTCCCTTTTCAGTAAACTACCTTTTTGTTATTCTTTAAGCCTTTCTTTCCGACTCCTATATTTTTCATGACTTGTCTTATTTTTCTTGACAAATTTTTGTTAATAGCTTTTTTGTCAGATTATTTTTTCATACCTGCTGGATGATCTGTGTTTCAGTCCAACAAAAGCCCCTCTTAAATGTGCTTGCTAAAGCTCGGTGAAAAACTATGGATTGCTGTAGGCACTAGGAGCTATTCATAAAGATATGAATGCTTTGGAGGCTTTTTCAGCCCCCACCATCTCAAATGATAAGTCTTTTGGAGAGAGAAAATGAGTGCTATTGGATATCTGTTTTGCTTGGGATTACTGTTTTAAAGAGTTATCATCGGTTATATCATTTGCTTGGCTTCTTTTTGTGGTTGTATGTCACGTGCTTTGCGGTGGGCTGAAATTGTTGGCCAGGTTTTGCATTCAGTATTCTCTGACTGTTGCCATCAGCTTTACAAGATAAACCCTACACTTGTTCTTGCCATCTCTCTCCAAATGGACTCCAGAATAAACAAGTTATGTAGTTTTGTAGAATGAAGCTGCTGTGTTGCCTGCTAGCCTGGGTGACTGCTCCTTGGAGAGGAAACCTCTGGGACAAACAAAACTGTGTCTCTAGCTAACTCAGATGGGAGATGTGTGTGAGCTGGCTGGAGTGGCTCTGTTGCCATAGTCCGCAGAGCTCTTAAGATGCTATGCCTGTTACTGAGGTGCCGCAGGTCCATGCTGGTGTGCTGTGGTAGACTGCTACCTACATATAACTCTGTGTTATGCTGTGAGCTTCTGAGAAAGAGGGCTCTGATTTCCCTCTTTTGTTCATTTGAGGTAGCTGACAAGATGGCTGTTAATCCCAGCTGTAGGAGATGATGGTCCCTTCAGCTGCAATAGCTCAGCTTGATTGGGGTGTATGGCAGAGTGGTAATCAAGAAGCTGTTTTAGTGGAGAAACAGACTCCTGATTCATACAAGCCTATTGTAAATACAGATGTAACTCCAGTGAGATTATAATGCTGGCATACCATTGGTGTGCAAAGGTGACCAATTCTACTGCTGTGAATGGAAAAGAAGGGTACTGTTTTTACTTAACTATAATGCATTTAATCAGAGTCATGAATGGTATGCAGATCCTCGTTCTATGTTTCTTTGTCATATGCGTGCAAAGTCATCGAAAGTCATGAAAGTAATGTCAAACACAACTTTACAAACAGAAGTTGATTTCAGTCATCTGTCAGGAGTGTAGGAATTATTCTAGCAAGTGTAGATTCCTCATTTTTTTCTCTTTAGAGTTAGTTTGTGATTGTTTTGTTTATCCTGTCATGAAGGAATGAGTTTAAAAATCCACATCCTTTCTTCATAATCCTGTCAACTCCTTTGAGACTTCAAATCTATGAAACATAGAGGAGGCCGCTGTTAGGTAAATTTTGAAAGAGAAACTATAATCTTCATGTGCTTCAGATTGTGGAGAGATCTTAGTGTCTCTTGTAGCAATGAAAAAACCTGTCACATTCAACTCTTGCTCTAAATATAAAGTGAACTATGATTGTATTGCAGTGGGCATTTGACAAGTAGGCTTTCCTTGCTCAAAGAATTCAGTTTAAGTGGGCATGCTGCTTTTTAGGCTTGGAGAAAAACACAGCTGGCCTTTCTTTATGCAGTATCCCTTTAACGCGTAGATGTATTTATTCCTTCCTGTGAAGAAATGTTGTCCTCAATTCTATTTTCCCTATCTTTATATAATAACTTTGGAATTAGTTGTTTTAATTTTTTCAGCTTACTGAGCCTAACTTGTTACGAGAAGGAGAATGAGTCTTGGTGTGTGCAATGCTGCAGTAAGATGGTTTTCCTAGAACACTTGGTTCTTGGCAGGAGGGAAAGTGTTCTATCTCACCTCTGAGCCTTTCACTTCTGCCTTTTGTTGATTGCTCTGGGATTGGTAATCCTGAGCATTTTCAGATACATGTAGAGTCTGAAAGATGGCTACTATCCCATCAGATATTTCTTCAAACTTGTGGACCAGCTTTCCCAAGTCAAAATCACCATAGAACTGGCAACAGCACTATTAAAAAAAATGGATCCAAGGATGGCTTCATTATGAGCATGACTCAAGCAATGGTTTGACTACAAAAAAAATTCTCAAATACATTTTTATGCCTGTATCCATGCCATTTTCTGAAGCAATACAAAAGGAAGCTACCTCAGTCTGGTGCCCTGAAAAATTAGGTTTTCAGGAGATAGATTTTTACATTGTGCCAGGAGAGGAACTTTGTCAAAATTCTTTCATGGGGTATGTTTTAATCTGTATTTGGGGTTTCTTTGTACCCCTGCTGATAATGGTTAATTTTGTGTGAATTCCGAATATATTCTCTGTTCTGTGGCCAGTCTGTTTTATGGCCCATTATATTCCTCTTGGTTTTTCAGCAACTGTGTAATTGCAGTTAATATTTCCATGTTTTCCACAAGAAGAAAATTTGAACAGTTATATAGCATTAGAATTCAGTTTAAATTGGATGACATTGCATTTATGGAAAGCAGCTATTTGCATTTTTATAATCAAAATACTAAAAACCTAAACCTTCTGGAAATTGATGATCTTGAAAACATTTCCTGGAAAAGCACTTGAATGTTGATCTTGATGTTGATAAGGCACTTGTGGTGTTGTAAACAATTGCAATGAGCTAGGAGCCTCCTGATTGAGGAACCTGATTCTGCAGAGCAATCTCTTAGTGATGAGCACCATGTTTTTTGGCTTGTGGGATCTGTTAGTGTTATACAAACCCTTGAGTAATCTGTATTGTGAGCAATCAACAGAAAAGGTGTGTCTATTACAGAAAGGGGAGGGTTCATTGAAGCTCATGATTTTTTTTTTTGTAGTCTGGGCTGTTAGGATTAGGGTTACACAAGAAGAATGATGTTCCTAATACTCTACTGGAGGTAGATTTAGTGTGTACATATGCTGGAGAGAGGCTGTGATGGGAGTGAGTGATGAAGGACAGGCAGTGGGGGAGCAACTGGCAAAGGAGCTAGAGGGGAATGTGTTTGCAAGCAATTTTTCTTCTGCTTTTTTGAGAAGTTACAGGGAATGGTCCTTTCTGTGCCAGCAGCTGTGGGTGGGTGGCAGTTTTACGGCCATTCAGTTGGATGGAATGGTCCCAGATGGGTTGATCGGACTTGTAATGTTACAGCTGAACTTATAAGGAGGCTGCTGTATGTGTGAGCATTGTGTGGGACTCAGGACAGGGAAAGGATGGCCTGATCTCCCTGTGTGCAGTTTTATCATATGTGTAGTTTATTTTGTGTTTGGGTTGTCTGGCATGGTTTTTCTTTCAGTAGTTAGGTGGATGAAAGTATATGCAGAGTGTGTGGCCATGCCTTTGTTCTCTATGCCTTGGTCAACCCTTTACTGAGTTTGCATGAGAAATTGCGATGGCCTCACATCAGTGTGCACAAGGAGCCCAGTCAGAATTTGTTATTTTTACAGTTGTGCATAGCCTGAAAAATGTGACATGCGTATCACGTAAACAGGAAACAAATCTTGCAGGGGACTAAATGTAGCTGAAAACCTAATCTAAATAAGACTGTTAGTCATCTCCATATGGTAACCTTTCGGTGCCACACAAGTTTGGAAAATGTGCTCAATGAGTGTGTGGTTATCAGCTGTTGCCTTACACATTTAAATCTTTCTTTAAAATTGATCTGAGGCACAAATAGATTACATGCAGCAATTTTGAGTAAAAGTCTGCATATGTAAAAGTGTTTACATGGAAACTAGTTTACAGGCTGGACCTGTAGCACTAGAAATGAGAGTGAGGTTTCTTTGATCATCTGAGTTTCTTACAACAACAAATAGCTTAAATAACAAAACAAAAACCCATAGAAGTAACATACTTGAACTGTATTTGACAGCGGTCATTACTACTAAATACAGAGTTGTCATAAAAAGATAGATTACAGTGTGTTTGAAAGTGCTGGCCAATATGGAAGTAATAGCTGGCTTAATTTCCTCAAATCCTCAGAAAGAATACTATGTAATACAGCAGTAGACTGATACCCCCCTTCTTATCATATAAAATTTTGACACTGTCAATTTCTGTGTTTTCATGTGTATAATCTATGGGCGATATTTTGTCTGTTTTGTTTTTCAAATGCCTTGGGAAGTTCCTGCCTTGCATTCCTGCTCCCTCCATCCAAAAGCTTTCCACTTCTGAGTTCTTATGGAGCTGGAAAAGAGCAGGTGTATACAAGTGGAGTACAAACTACGTGTGATACTGTGAGAAAATGTTTAGTGTATACCTGGGAAAACAGTTTTATGTATGTTTAATAAGAGTATTCTATGTATTGCTAGTGAGAAGTGTAGCTTCCAGACTGCAAGTCTGATATGCTTAACCTGGAATTGCTGGTTTACTACTGAAGCAAAAAATAGCAACATGGGAATTAAATTGTATGTTACTTTCCTTATAAAAGGCAAATCGTACAAGACCTTGAAAATATTGTCAAAGTAGGAATAGAAAACAGTGATTTTACTTGGCTCATCACAGTTTTCTTGCATGTAGCAGTTCACACTCCTAAGTCGCTGTGATTTGAGGATAACAGTCAAACAGGTGAGTCTGTGGTGTTTGTTGGAGCTGACTGTGCTTGTTGCTCTCTTTTAGCAGTATCTGTTGTGAGTTGTGCACGTATTATTTTCCCTGAATGTCAAAGTAGAATGTATCTGAAGTTACTGTACTTGAAATATAGAGGTCAGTCCCATCTTTACAGAACCCGGTGAATTTGCTGCTGACTGGTATAGCCATTGCATAGGTCCCAGTTCTTCATGCAGTGCTGAAATTGTCTTGCATTATAGGTGCTCATACTCTTTACATATATTGAAGCACCTCTAAGCAATTGTTATGCAGTACAGTGATTTGGAAATACTTTTTTAATAACAGAGCCAAGCTTGGGGTGCGTATCACTTCATTTATTAATGTTTTGTGTTGTCTCATCAAATGTGTTGAAGTGATGATCTCATTTTATTTTTGTCTGGAAAGCTGAATGAAGAGAGATTAAAGGAAATGAGAGATAATAGTCTTTATATTCATTTTTTCCTCTTTAAATAAGGTGCAGAGAGGTGCTTCAATCCTCACTACCCAATCCTCTAAACTGATTCTGTCCCTAGGGGTCCTGCAGGAGGGAGGGGAAAGGTCTGCATGAATTTACTGGCATGTGTGGTTTCCTTCTGGCTCAATCTGATTCAGTAACAGGAGGTCTCGCAGTGGAACAGATCCCAGTGATTGGTTTAAAATCTTGAGGGTTTTGAGAATATTGGGAAAACAACAACAAAAGCAAAAAAAAAAAAAAAAGCAATAGTCATCAGGGAACTCAATGGCTTTGTAAGTTACTTGCTTTACATCCAAGAAAATGTCTGCTCAGGCTTTGGCCTCCTAGCACACCTCAACAGCACTGTCTCTGGCTGCTTGCTTTTCTGAGAAGCCTTTGAGGAGCAAGCTGTAGGTGGTGAAGTTTTTTGATTTTTTTTTTTTTCTTTTGAGGGGGGAGTAGGAAGTGATTTTTATCCCCATCTTTCTGTTTTGACTGGCTACCCACACCCTTTTCAGGATATTTACAGGAAGGGACTGTTGTTGGTAGAACCAACTCAGCCTGCTTTCAGATCTGGGTTTGAAAAATGCTCATGAGGGCAGAGAAGGCAGAAGCAGCAAGGGTTTGTCTAACTGAGTAGTTGAGAGTAAGAGACAGCTTGTCACTTGTTAGTTACCTTGTTTTTGCTAATGCTCTTTTGGATACTGTCTTTAAAGAGAGTGTGAGTGGAAAATGTGGCTTTTTGCGTAAATATTTGAGAGCAGTTATTCCAGGAATGTTGCGTATTACATCTGATTGAACCCTGTATGTGTTACAGATGTGGAGAAGTGCAGTAAGTCCCATTCAGGTGGTGGGTTAGTTATATCACGTGGTCTTTCTGATAGTGTATGATACAGGCAGAAGGACTGAGTACAAGAATTCAGTAAAACTCAAATGGAAGGTATTTTGAAGTCTCCCTGTGTACCATTAAGTTCTTAACCATCTTTGTAGTTAGTTTCTCCTATTTGGTTTAAATTCCTTTTTAGTCTGCCTTTGGTGATGCAGCAAATTATTTGCTTTCATTTTGATAATGCCTTACACCTGTGAAGGTGTGCTCCTCCTGCCCTTTGTCCTACTTTTCTAGTTCTCCTTTTGACAAAAAAACCTCAATTTTTAAATTTCTCTTGAAAGCTTTTCTTAGTAAGCATTTACTGTTCTTTAAGCAAGCCTTGAAATGTTTATCTGACAAGCATCTGAGAATGATTCTTGAAAACAACAACAGAACCTTCAATGGTTGCATTAAAGTGAAGGGGAGAGGTAAAATATATTTTTCCCCTCTTATTTCAGTGAAAAATGCACGTGCTGTCATCTCCTTCATTGAGCATCAAGAACAAGAAAATTAACAATTTTGTTTTGCAGGTCAGACTTCTAAAATTTGATCTTTGCAGTATAGAGCATATGAATTATGAAAGCGTGTGGTTAGTTAGCTAACATTAGGTCTCTACTTGCAGTCTTATTCCAGAAAGGCCAACCATAAATTTCTCAGAAATAACTTTCACTAAAACACATGCTTTGCTGTTGTCTAAGTTTCGATGAGACCAGTCCTCATTAAATAATGCAGGAGTGTTTGTGTGCATTGTAGGAACATCCAGTGATGAAGTTGCCTGTCGGAGTTCATTATGTTTACTATATTGCTGATACTACTTAGGGAAAGTTTTATTTAAAATAACTAAGTATGGGATTTTTTATTTTACGGTTAAGAAACTTTGTTTACCACCTGTTTTAGCATTTAATACTACAGTTACAAGAAACAGACTTAACTATTTAGACATATAAGTATCTTCATAGTCTACACTATTAGTTCTATGTAGTGTCCTGCAATAACAGTGTCCTGCAATAACTCTGTCCTGGGGCTTTAACTAGTGAATATTTGCTGTTGTTTCTGCTTTCTGTGATGTAAAGATGAGACTTCATCTACTGCACACATTTCTAGGAAAAAAGAAAAGGCGACTTATAATGTTAAAAGTCAGTAGAAATAAACGAGAAGAGCTTTTTTTATTACTGTTGTTTATTTATAATAGTTAGCAAGACCAGAAAAGAGTGAAGACCAGGTTTTCTCTTACTTACATTGACTTTCAAAGCCCCTGAGATACCGAGATCGATAGTTTCATACTTGGAAACAGTAGCTTTTTAATGTGATAATGTGATAGCCTGCACTACAAGAATAAACAACTACATGAATACAGAGACTAGATAGGAAGTGAGCATCTTTAGTGGTTTGATTTGGCCTATTTGGCTTCTGCTCACAATTTTGCAATGAACCTGGAGGTAAGAGAGAACATGTGACTGTTACAGTGAGTTGTGTGGGCTCCGAGGCACTTCTCTGTACTGCCAAGGGTTGGTGGTGATTTACTGAACACAGTGTCTAGTTGGGTATTGTGCATCAGAACACATGATTGAAACTGTCCAGAGGAATCAATGTGAATGATGAGGAACACATAGAATGTGACCTGGGAAGAAAGGCTGACTCCTCCACTGAGTGTTTCTTCAGAGATGACAGCAAAGGGGCAAGGAGTGTTTAATGTCTCAAAACATGCACAGTAAGGTATTCTGAAGTGGAAGAGTTTATTGCTTTTTTCCCCTTTACAGAGAATGGGACAAGAAATAGTGGTCTTAAACTGCGGAGATTGGGATTAATGTGGATTTGGTACAGTTCCGAACAGTAAAAGTAGCAAAATGCCATAACAAGTTGTCTGGGTGGTTTTGGAGACTTGACCATTGGAGATTGCTAGAAAAATTCCTGTTGGGAATAGAACAGGTGTCTGTGATGCTTCTTGGATACTTGGAGAGTTGGAGCACTCCTGGGATCTGGTTCAGTTGCTGGCCTTTTCAGAATGGACAGTCTGAGACAATGCCAAATTAGAGGCAAGTGGGTGCAAAACTAGAAAATTTTAAAGAGAAACAGGTACAGCTTTTGATATCTGACTATTGGTTTCTTTCTATGGTACTGTGAAGCAGTCTAATATTGCCAGTGGATTAGCTTTTATCAACAAAATAGCTGTTTCTGTTTGCTGATACACTAAAATAGAATATTTGTTTAGAAAGAAAAACTTTCTGTCCCTCCTTCCTTTTATTTCTAATATTGCAAAACAATTGAATGTGGTCTCAAAATGAAGAAGGGTACTGATGGTGAATCATCTGAGGTGAATCATAAATTGTTTCATTCTCACTGGTATAACAAAAAGATATTGAATAAATATTTATGGTATATGACAACTGCATACCTTTTATATGAAGTTTGAAACCTGTTCCCTGTACTACTAATTTGTGTAGGTCTCCTAAACACGGAAATAGAACTACTGGTTAAAACTCTGTATTTGTCTGTCTTTTGTAGGAAATAAGATGACATCAGTATATATATATCCATAGTATATTGTAGGGAGATCACTAATTTACTGCAGCAATTATAGAAAAGGAAACAGCAAAATTCTGTTGAAAAGGCTGAAACTGATTGTAAAGGTTCTCCTAAAGGATTACAGCCCATTTCCACTGGTCTTATGTGAATAAGCCAACTAAGATGGAACTCATGCTGGCACATGTGTCACTTCACTATTTCACATTCTGAATCCAGCTGAATGATCCCACATAAATGTTGAATGAGATTCTTCCTCAGGTTGTTAAGACGCTGCTGTGACCAAAGAGGATAGATTTGTCATTGTGATGATGAGGTAATAATAAATTGTTTTGTGTTCAGAATGTATCCAAGCTGTGTGACTAAAATACATAGCATTAGCTTCCCCTCCTGGCCAAAAGAAGGAAATGATCTTGGAGGCAAGATACGCGTGAATTGTTTATCATTTTTGTTTCTATATGCTAAAGATAGAAATTATTTATTATATAGCAGAAATAGCACTTAATTGCCACTGAGGGGGAAGGACAGTGCTGGTGAGACACAGTTTATTGGAACCATAATATAATAAAGGAATGAGAGAGGGTGACTTTTGGAAAAGAGTTATTTTCTAAATGAGGGCCTAATATGTAAACTAGATCTTAAAAAAAAAAAAAAAAAAAAAAAAATTTTGAATGGTAGAGTTCCTGGTGTCTGTGTTAGATTCCTGTCAGTTGGTGCTAGAAACAAACATTTTCCTGCATTTTGTATTCTAGATGTTGATTCTAATGTAGCTGAATCTGTTACGGATGTTACTTTTATTTTGTAATTTACCTTTTTTTTTGCTTGCTTGCTTTGTCTTAAAATTTTAAACACTTATCCTTTATTTTCATTCTGTGGCATAATATTTTGTAGCATTAGCATAAGTTTTGTAAATGCAGATATACTGACATAAAGGTGTTTATTTGATGGCATAGAGGAACAATGCACAACACAAACAGACATTTTTTAAAAGCCATTTCTAAGTTAGATTACCAGCCCTTTGCAATGTTGTGTTACTACTGTTTTGGGTAAGTTGATCTCATAACATTGAATCTTAGACAAAGATGAAAGATTCTTCTCTATTTGCTATGGTTGCCTGGAAAGGAGACATTTACAGTGCAAAATTTAGTGATCTTAAGAAGACTGAAGCTTTGCATAATGTGGGCCTATTGGAGAGTAAGCATACGAGCACAATGTACATTGCACTTGCAAGGAACCAAAAGTACTTGCAAGATAAACAATAGCCTCATGTTTAAGATTTTTACATGGACTGCAGGAATCAGGCTTACCTGTTTCTATTGGAAATTTGGCCTGAACTGCAAATATTTAATTTTTCCTATATCTTGGATTGTGCTAATTTCATCCGATCTAAGGAATTTTTTTTGCATACTGGAGTGGGAGGAGAAGGCAGGATTTAGTCCCTTGTAAGCATCAGCCTTTGGTACAAACTTTGTCAAGTCCGAAAGAACTTGGAAATTGCCACCAATTAATGATTTCCATAGGCATAAAGTTGCTGGGAATGAGGATGCTTTATAGAAGTCAAGCACCAGATTTTATTATGCTTACTGTATTTGAATATGCTTGCTATGATTTTATTGCTATGCTGAAAATAATCAGGAGGCAATTAATGGTTTCCTTTCCAGCTGTGCAGTGATGCCCTGTGTGAGAAATATTTTGATATCATGACTCACTGGAGGCTGTGGAGGAAAATGTACTCCTTAAACTATTTTTTTTTTATTAATACAAAGAAAAAATGATAGTATTTTATGGGCAATATTTTACTGGCAAGTGACTTAGCTTTCCTGGCTTACAATTCTTAAGAATGAATCAGTCTTGGACAACATAATTTAGTTTGCTTTTACAAGCAAACATAAGAAAACATAACTGCTTCTAGAAGATAAACTTTTTAATCTTTTACATTTCATTTAATGCAAGGCAGTTCATTGTGAACAGTTGGAAAAACTTCTGTATGATCAGTAGGAAATTTTCCTTTAGAGGGTGTGATGCAATTTCTTATTAACGTGCAGTTATAGCTCAGTTAATACCAAAAAGACAACTTGAAGTCACTGCCCTAAAATTCTGTGAAGAAATTCAACAGACAGCTTTAGCAGCTCTCACAGTGTTACCGCTCCTTTCTAGCATGGGTACAGTGACTCTGCTCAACCATTAGAGTCGTTTCCTGTTTGTAGGTTGCTAGTTGAGAAAGCTGGGGTAAGGCTTTTGTCCCCCAGACCTAACCAAAGGGCTGACTTGTGCTTCTGTCTCAAAGGCTTTACACAGTAAACATCTGGTTGTGTGTAACTGTTAATGAGCCTTTGGGGATTTGGAGATTGTTTCTTTTAGGCTCTTTCCTTAACTAAGTCACAAACATATCATGAGCCAAGGCTTTGGGTTTTGCATTTAAATGGGTGAACTTTCTGATGCGAATGTTTCCTGCTGTATTTTTTTTTCAGATGTCCAATTTTCTTTAAAATGATGCAGAAGGATTTTTTTTTAAGTTCTGAAACTGTTCTTATTCGAAGTTTTATGCTCTTCACTGAAAACAAGGCTGGTAATCGGAAGATGCCTTGCTTAGTGTTGCTCTGTGAAGCTCAGATTAGTTTAGTCTTCTCTGTGTGCGAACTGGAATGAATTGAGGACTGTCCTCTGAAACAAAGAACAAGCAGTCATTCAGTCACTGCAGTTTTAGTTTGTACTGAGTAGGGACTACTATTATTCTGTAACTTACCTATACCTGACACATTGGCAGGATTTAACTTGCACCAAAGATTAAGGCTGGCTTGTTGCTTGTGGTTGGCAGTGGTAGGTTGCAGTAGACAACCCCTCTTGGTGCATTGGGATGTAGTGCATTTGGCAGCTGTGAAAGGGGAAGAAGTACTGTGTTGCTGTCTCTGGGAGACAGGTGTATAGTGTTTGGGGAAGAAAGCTTGATAGTTTGGATGCTTAGTATGGATCTCTGTTATGTCAGCCAAAATGTTTAATGTGGTCTAAGAAGTATGGTTTTATTTTTCTTGAACTAACTATATTAGCAATAAAACCACTAGTCTGGTTGTAATCATACTAGCCAAAAGCATGCATTTGCAATTAAGCAGGGTGAACTATGAGAGGCAGAAGGGAGAAAAGTTGGAGCACATGAGTGAGAGAGAAAAACAGACTTTTAACACAGTACTATAAGTGCAGTATGAGTAGGCAGTGTAGGAATTGTCACTGAAATTGTTTTTCATAATGGGAAGATCATTTAGTAAGATGGCATAGCAGAGAAAGGGAATGGCTGAGCCTTCTTATAAATATCCCTCCCATCCTTGCAAGGGGAGAATGAAGTGGTGTGGAATAAATGAATAAAGCCTTATCTCTGCATAAACATCATTTCTTGTAACATGAATATAATTATCTTGTAACCATAACCAGTACTAAGTGTAGCCTTGCTGAACTGCTAAACATCTAGAGAGGGGGACCAATCCAGGTAATTCCTACATATAGCAAAAGTACATCTTCATACACTCAGGAAAAAGCTGGTGCGTTTCTGGCTGGTGCTGTTCATTTAATTATGCATCTTGATGTAATTTTTTCTCAGCGTTTTTCATTTACATCATTGAGGATTTCACTTTTGTACGTGCCTATGCAGCATGTAGCTTATAGCTGTTTCCATGAATGTCTTAAATGCTGACAATAATGTGCACAAAAATTGCTTCTGGACTTCTTAAGAAGGAGATGAGCAGAGCCGTGGAAATCTGAGCTCTTCCAGAGAAGGGAAGAACAAAAGGATCCAGCTGAAACTGCATGGGGAAGCCGAATTAAATGGAATGTAAATTTGCATGGTAGAATTAGGCAAAGATGCTAATGGTATTACTGCTTGTGTTGCAACAAGTTACAGAAGACTCTTTTTTTTTCTTTTATTTTGGGATCCAGTTGCATATTTTGTTCAAAGATATGTGCATCCCACACCCCTCTACTCCATTTCATGATGCTTTTTAACAACTTGTAGCAGGACTGTTATAGTACTGGCTCAGAACTATGACTGTAATTTTGTAAGTAATCAACAGTACATGTGTGCCAAGAGAGCTGTGTATGTTGGAGGTCAGAAAGCACAAAACAGTGGTTTTAACCAAAATGTGTTGGAGTGGGTGTAATAAAGACCAAAAAGAGGCATGTCTGGTCATGTACATTAAAAGACCACATGGGAAACAGGAGGACGCTATACTGGGACAGAGAGTAGATCAAGAAGATGAAATATGGTCCAGCTTCTATGGAAGCACTTAGTCTGTTTTATGTGAAGTCAGAGTAGGATAAGATCAGAGAGGTGAGGAAAGTGCACAATTGCAGGAGACCTGTGCAATCTCTGTTCCAGTGCTCTGAGAGAACAGGTGAATGTAAACTGCAGTGCAATACAGAGTCTGTCTGACGTGGGGAGACTGTTTAAAACTGGAGTTTAGGAGAGGAGGATGAAAACAGCTCACTTAAATACTGGTTCAACCAGGAAATCCCAATTGTTCAAGTGTCTTGAAGTGGTTCTTCCAGGAAAAGAATTGTAGAATACACCTGTGGTTTCTCATGGTCATATCAGAATGAAGTGCAGCTGCTGGCATAGAACACCGCATGTTCTGAACTGCTGCGTGCACTGTTTAATTCTGGTCCATAAGATGACTGTACACCAAAAACTGAACATTCTCTCCTTCACTTCTCTGATTTCTTGAACGTTTAAAATGCGGTCGTTGAGCTTAATGAATACAAGGAAGAAGTATAAACGAATAAATAGTCGGGCCTTAAGCATTTCTTCTCGAAGAACATGTAATGGTCGTGCAGAAATTCCGATTAGCCGTTTGCAAGACGTCAGGAGTTGAATGCGGTTTTGCAGTCCCCTCCACCGTCAGCAGCTGCGGGGCTCTGACTGGGCGCCGTTAGTGTCTAACGGCCCCTCACGCGCCATCCCCGTGCCGGTCCTAACGGCTGCGGCTGAGCGCGAGAAGCGACGCGCGCGCCGCGCTCCCTCAGAGCAGCCCCTACCGGGCGCCGCCACGTTTCCCGGCGCCGGGGCGGACTCTGCTCGGGAGTTCCGGCACGGTGTGAAGGCGTCACTTCCCCGGGGTTGGGGCGGCCGCCGGTAGGTGCTGCGGGCTGTCGCCGGTGAGGGGACGGCGGGTAGCGGCGCGGCGCTGCGGTGTGCGCGCCCCTGAAGGGCTGGCGCGTGGCGGTGGTCCTTCACCGACCGTCGGTCCCAGAGGCGGGAACCGAACGGCGTGGGCGCCGTCCTGACCTGCGGGAGCGTCGCCGAGAGGCAAGCGGTTGTGGGTGCCTCTGGGGCTCGGGCCGCTGCTGGCTGGGCTCGGTCGGAGCAGGCTCACAGCGTATCCGTGCTATGCTAAATGCTGCTAAACGTTCTCGTGTCGTGGCCGTGCTTTGTCTGGAAATAACGCGTCGTTAGTTTGTAAAGCCCTGCCCTCATCAAAGTAAAGCATGTGCCGGCTTAACGTGTGCGAGCGTGGGTTTGCTGTGCTTGTTCCTAGGTCTTTAGGCTGGTCTGTGCGCTGCTGGAGGCTGTTGTACTTTGAAGTGCTTTTTAATTATCTGATTATTCAGCAAATAATGCCTTCATTTGTTACGTGCAGTAATAAAGTGATGTGATGCTATTGATGATTCCATAGCATTGTTTTTGTCCTTGTTTTGTTTTGTTTTTTCCAGTGGGAGTAGAGAATGATCTTTTTTGCTTAAGATGGTAGGCTGAGATGAAATAGCTGATGTGTGCCTGCGTATGTGTTTTATCCACATCCTCACGAGCACATTTGAGTTCTTAGAAGGAAGTAAAAACGTTTTCCTCTCTCCTTAGGGTTTCTGCAAACCGAAGTGCAGTGATATATCTCTGGTACTCCAAACAAAATGAAGATCCCTTCTGTACTGCTGAGATTCCCTCATCGTTATTTCTCTAAAAGAACTTACTTCAAGAACTTGACTTGCATTTCCAGATCAGATTTCCTGTGCATTGAGTCTCTTACACCAGTGCACCTACATTGTTCAAAACAGATGTGTTTGTCAAAGTGTTTGAGCAGAGAGCTGTGTTACCAGAGTGCCCCTGAGCAGGAAGCAGAAGGGCTTTCCAACAGAGAAAAAGGACTTATAGACAGACTTTACAATGGGCTCGTCCAGGGTCACAGAGCCTGTTTAGCTGAAGCCATTACACTGATAGAATCAACTCAGACTAGGAAAAAGAAAGTAGCCCAGGTGCTCCTTCAGAAGGTATTATCCTACCACAGGGAACAAGAAAAGTTAAATCAAGGAAAGCCGCTTGCCTTTAGAGTGGGTTAGTCCTTTTATGCCTGTTCAGTAGTTGCTTTGGCAGAATGACAGTGTTCACCTTTCATTATCACTATTGTAATTTAAACGTTGTCCTCTGTAATTTTGCATTGTTAGTTTCTTATGATTTCTGATAATTCTGATTGCTTCTACTGCCAGTGAAGTTATGGCTTGGGCTGGAAAAGTTCTTGAAGGAACTGTAGAAGTAATTTATGCTTCTTTAGTTGTTGTGGGATAGTTATTGTTGTGGATTGTTTGTTTTTTCTATTTTTTTTATTTGTTTTATTTTTATTTTTTGTTGTTGGTGGTGTTTGTTTTGATATGCATTATGAACTGAAATGATAGGTAGTTAGCAGATTGATGTAGCTGTCATCTAAACTTAGGGAAGAATGTTGCTAAACAGATCTGGTCTTATCCCAGAGTTCGTGTTTTCTTTGAGTACGTTCTGAATTCTTTCAAAAAATCCATAAGAAAAAAATATGTATCTTTCTGCTTTATTACATTGCCTTCAAGCAGCAACTTTTCATCTGAGGAGAGTTGAACCTAGTTCTCTTAGAAACTCTAGAATGTTCTTCCCTTGTGAAGGAGAAGAACTTGTCATGCCAAGTTGCTATCTTTCCTGTGTACAAAAGCATTAAAAATGAGAATTTGAGCGTGGGAAGCATGAGAAATATTTAGTCAAATTATCAAGCTTATCTTACATGCTTTGAAATGCTGGCAAATTGCACAGTAGCCCTTCAAAGTAAATCTGAAAAATAGAGTTTTAGGTTATTACTTTTTTAAAGTTTGGGGCTATAAGCTATTGTAGTTATGTTTCTTGGAAGGGAGGAAATAGGGCTGGATGAATACGTAATAGTATGGATAGCATGAGGCGTGCTGAAGTCAGCATTGCTGTCTTGGATGAACCAAGGTGTATGTTAAGCTAATTACAAGTGCTTAGTTGGGTATATCAATCATGGCACATCCTTTTATTTATCTTTGTTGTGATATAACGTGAATTGTTTTCAAATTGTCATTGACAGCGTTTATGTGGTGTGTTATTTATTCTATTAACAAGGTGAGGCTTTTGTGTCTTCTTGCTGTTTTCTTAATGTGCTTATTTAGGGTTATCTGGTCCTCCTGGTGCTGGGAAATCAACTTTCATTGAATGCTTTGGGAAAATGCTTACAGAAAGAGGACACAAAGTGTCAGTGCTGGCTGTTGACCCGTCCTCTAGTACAAGTGGTGGTAAGTAGGTCTTAATGTTTCAGTCAGGTTTCTAATATATTTTGAAATGTATAAATATCTCTTTGGGGCAAATGCAGGATAAGTTAGGGTGCCTATAAGATATTAAAAACTAACATTATGTCAGTTTTTTCATTTTTCCCATACAATGTGAAATTGAGAATTAGGCACCAATGTCCTGATTTTGTCACTTACTCTTACTCTTCTCCAGTATTTGAATGCTCTTTTATATCTTTTTTTTTTTTTTTTTTTTGGTCTGAAACTATAGTTAACTGCTGTTTTTTCTCTCTCAGGTTTTATTTATCTGTTTATTGGCATTAATTTTAATTATATTTCAAAAGTGATAATGAGGATCACTAGGTAGCAAGCACATGCCTGTTTATAACTTTAATTTAGAGTATACTGCTATCCAGATGCATATATTAGCTTGCAATAATTCTCAACTCATTAGTTTTCGATAAGAATTTATAGATTTGAGATGACTGCCTCAGTGTCACAGTTTCCTGCTGCAGTATTGTTGCAGTTTGGCGGACTTGTAGTGCAGATTGGTGGTTTTTTAAAATTTGAGATTCTTCAGGGTTGTGTGGCTGTAATCTGTCGCTCTTAAAACGAGACTTTGTGGGAAGGTGCTGCAGTGGAACTATTTAAAAAGAAACAAATTACAGTCTACAATGACTTAGAACTAAGAAGGATTATGTTTGTGTGTGTGTACATTCAGGACACATCAGTAGAAAGGCAATATGCCAGGATTGTACCGCTTACGTGAACTGAGCATCTCTCATCTTATGGAACGTATGTTAAACAAGTAAAATCCAACACCACCAACAAATACCAGGGTCATAATGTGGGAATTTGTCTTTTTGGAAAGAAACGGTAAAGATGAATTTTGTGGCCTGCTATGTGTAAGCCACAAAAAAAGCTATTTAGAAATTTCAGAATCTGCTCTGACCTAGAAGAAATTCTTCATATTTTGTAGGAGTAAGATCTGCTTGTCAGGCCTTTCCAGCTTCTGAAAAGCCAGGCAGTAACTTTTTTCTGCGAAGAAGAGCCAGTAACTTTTTCTTGCTCGTTTCAGGGGTGGCAGGGAACAGGAAAGGGAGATCTGAATGTTTTGCACATTTAATAGTAAAATAGTAAATTTTTAAGGTTCTTTACTGGGTGATAAAACGCGGATGACTGAGTTGTCAAGAGACATGAATGCATACATCAGACCATCTCCAACCAGGGGGACATTAGGAGGTGTAACAAGGACTACAAATGAAGCCATTCTGCTGTGCGAAGGAGGAGGCTACAATGTTGTTCTTGTGGAAACTGTAGGTAGGTGCTTAGGATTTTTTTCTAGATATCCTGCTCTGATATCTGTTATCTTATGTGTCTCTAACTTGAAACATTGTTATCTTTCGTCTTGAATTTTGCTCCTGCTATTACACAAGGTCACTGGGTAAAAATGGATACCCACTGTCAAGATGTGCCAAACTGTTTATTTGTTATAAGTGTTATAACAATTATTTGTTATAAATGTTGTCATTAATGTGACTGTGAAAGCTTGTCAGAAGTGGTAAACTTTGGATTTAATTTTTCAGGTGTGGGACAGTCAGAATTTGCTGTGGCTGATATGGTTGATATGTTTATATTAGTGCTGCCACCCGCGGGTGGTGATGAATTACAGGTATTTTTGTTGTTCTCTTTTTAAGTACTGCCTAAGCTTAGAAAGAGAAATTTAAGTCTAGGAATGTAGTCTATGCAGGAAGTTCATTTCAGTAGCATGTTGTCAATTACACTGCTGTTACTGGAGTCTTTTCAATGTCTTACCAATTTATCACGCAATTGGGATCTGATTTTTTTTCCATATGTAGGAAGTGCTGGGTTGTAAGATTTTGATATTTACTGGCTATATATGATTTATTGGAGTGTTCTTTTATTTCAGGAAAACAATATAACTAGTTTTTCAAACTTGGTCATGTTTTTGTTAAACTTAAGTCTCTGTGCATAAAATAGTCACTCATGCAAACTCTGGTATCCATATGTAGCATCCCAGTGTCAGAATAATAACTGGTGCTGATAGAGGCCACTGGTACAACTATTGCATGACTAGTATATCCAACCACCCTCCAGCAGGAGCCACCAAAACCAAGCTTTTCTGACCCGCTTTCCATGATTAACTCAGTGCGTTGCAGCTATTCTGGTATTCATGATTTCTCTCCATACTCTGTTCAGGGTATCAAACGGGGTATAATTGAGATGGCAGATCTAGTTGCTATAAATAAAGCTGATGGTGATTTAATTGTGCCTGCACGGAGAATACAAGCTGAATATGTTAGTGCTATGAAACTGCTTCGCAAGCGTTCGAAGGTTTGGAGACCAAAGGTGTGTATACTTTGCTATGGCATTTTTGTTGAAGTGTTTTGTTTGTTTTTGTTTTCCCAGAAAGCGTTGAATGATTTACAGGTGTTACTGTCTCACCTAGCTGTATAAGTCTGTCTGAGCTCTTTTATAAGAAGTTTAGTATGATTGCTTAGCTTTTTTAGACTGTATGAGAGACTTGTTTGTTGCTGTTTCTATTTCACCTCTGATCTCAAGGCATGCTGCATGAGGCACTGCAAAGCCATGGTTCTGCCCGCTGTGGTTTCTGTTGTGAGCTACAATCTCAGTGCTAACAGACCAATTTCTAACATGAGTTGTAGTTATACTACCTTGTCTTGCTTTTGGCAAATTATGCATATCTTAAAATGTCCTGTGAGCTATTTTTTCCCTTCTTATAATTCTCAAACCTATGATTATCTTTGTTCTTTGACTTGTTCATTTTTTGCTTCTTTTTTAAAACACGTAATAGAAGTTCTTATGAACAGGAACCTCACCTGATTGTATGTACAATGTCTAAATTATTGGCTTTGTCATCCCAAGTCCTTTTAGTATTGATGTGTTATCTTATATATTAAAAGGTAACAGTAAATCATTAAGAAAAAGATTCAGTACTAATATAAGTAGATGTGCACGCATTCTCACTCTGTATGTGAATATATGAAGGAGATTTGCTCTACACTGCCTAAAACTGATCCCTTGAATTAATTTTACATCAGCTGAGCTGCCTGAGGCTTAACCATTGTTTTGTCACGTTTGTTTCTAGATCAGATTAGAGTTGCTAGTCATTGTGATGAGAAATGCAGTGACTGAAGTTAGTGCAGAAGAGTTTCTAATACTGAATTCTCTTTCAGATAAGATTTTTAACAGTGTAAATTGTTGCAAGCGTAATCAGATACGTTTCTTTGCTTTTCATTGCTCTGTGTGTTTAGTTCATCACCTTCTTATAAGCAGCTGATATTTCTGCATGGGTTCCTGTTTGTTAAGCCTTATAAATGTGACCCAGAACACCTGTTTGAGACCAGAATTAAACAGGTTATCAGAAATCTGTCTCTGTTTCAGTGATGGCATTGTTTGACTAAAAAAAAAAAAAGGAAATATTGATGTGTAGGGACTTCAGCCATCAGATTGGAGGGATTTTTTTCTTAGAAAAGATAAAAACAGTTCAGTTTAAAAGGTTCTGTTGGATGTCTAAAATACTGCAGCAGAATGAATTCCTAGTCTGGGAAGCATATGTAAAAAGAAGTTTAACGTCTCGTTTCCAGAATAGTTTAAGTGCAGAAGGGTAGCTATCAGAGTCTGGCTACCAGCATACATAATCAAGTTTACATTTATGTAAAACAGCAACACTGTACATTTTTAGCTAAAGACCATATTTAAAATGATTCTCACTTGTTATACAAGCAGTTGGACAAGCCCTGTTTGTCCCAAATAACTATGGATCTCAACATCTACTTATAGTTGGTACAATCGCTTCTTTGAGATTTTTTAATTTTATTTTTCATTCTTCGTGGAGAAAAGTGTGAGCAGCACAAAACTGCTTTGAGCGGCATTGGGTAGGTGTCTTGAAGCAAGCTTGCCTTACGTGTTACCTGACTGTTGCAGTCTACCTGATGCAGTAATTGAACCCTTAAGCCCAGTAATTACTTGGCTTTAAAAATTCTTCTGAATCCAACAGGTAATACGTATCTCTGCCAAGACTGGAGAAGGGATCTCAGATATGTGGGATAAAATGACAGAATTTCGCGACCTCATGCTCACAAGTGGTGAGCTGATTGCCAAGCGACGGAAACAGCAGAAAGTGTGGATGTGGAATCTCATCCAAGAAAATATGTTGGAACATTTCCGGAGTCACTTGGCAGTCAAAGATAAGATTCCACTTCTAGAAGAAAAAGTTCTTAGTGGTGTCTTGTCTCCTGGACTGGCAGCTGACCTGCTGCTGAAAGCATTCAAGGATGGTCTCTAATCATTATATTCTACTGTGTTCTTGCTAATTTCTTCATGTAAAATTAAATATTAAATATAGTTTTTGTATGTGTGATTTCAAATGTTTCACTACAATAGACACTAATGGAATACATATTTATTGGTATTAGTATGTATTAGTACTCTACCAAAAAAATACTGAGCAAAAAATGCTGTAGGATTCTGTATATGCAAAGCTCATGTGCATACACACTCAGAGACTACTACACATGGTATTTGGTCAACTATACTTTTTTTGAGTCTGTCCTCATCAAGGATTTGTTGGTCAAAAATGTGAGCCTCTGTCAAAATGTGACTGGCTTTGAAAGGGTGAGTGAGAGGTTGGTGCAGCAGTTTCATTGTGAGACTGTCTTAGAGGTGATAAACACTTCTACTTTCTGTTCTGATTTACTTTTTTCTTCCTCATGAGTCTCTGCAAGAACATTGGGCCTGCTGGTAGCACCTGACTGGTGTCTTAGTTTTAAATACATTGTATGCATATAAAAAGAGTTCAATCACTGTTGGGAAGCTATAGCTATATATGTATATGATATATATATATAGCTATAGCTAATACTTATTGTAAGCTGCAAGAGGAGAATTGTACCTATCATAGATTCTAACTGGATGTTTTAATACAAAAGCACAGTTTAATTAGACATTTTAAAATACACACATATGGTACAAGTGCCATCCACCAGGTTTTTAATCACAGCTCTTTTTATACTAGAATAATTGATCTCTTACTTGGTCTTATTTGACTGAAGTAAGCTTTTCGTATTCAAACAAAATGCCTACTTTTCTCCTCTCTTGTAGATGACATGACTATTTAGGACTAAAGTACTTAAGAGCTGGGGTTCTTTTTTTATTTATTTTTTATTTTTTTTAAGGTAGATTTCTCTTGGGAATGCATTTGGAGGTATTCATGAACTGGAAAGCAAGGTTATCTTTTCAGTATGAAGAGTAAAATAGGAAAATGCTGATTTCTTGAGGGCAGACAAAACATTAAATTAATAGGAGTTTTAATGAGTCTACTATTGCTTATATGAATTAACAAAAGGCATTAGGTGCTATTTTCTGTATGCATACTATAGTATGTAAGATAGTGGTGTGGGGTTTTGTTTGTTTGTTTGTTTTTGTTTTTTAAATTTAAGTTCAATATTACCTGTTTGGATTCCTAACAAGTGTGCATTTTGCAGAGCATTTGTGTTCTGGCATCCTGAGTCTAGATTTCTCAAACAATTCTAGGGTAGCAATGACTTGGTTTCCTTTGGTTCTATTTTTTTTTTTCCTTCCTATTTTTTTTTTTTTTCTTCTGGAGACATTTTTTTCTCTTCCCCGTGTTTCAGTTGATATATTTTGTTCTCAGCTAAGTCTGCTTTATCTTGCTAGACCTCTCTACTTCCTAGTTTTCACTCCTTCATAGGTGTAATGCAACTATCAGAAAAGATTAATGAATGAAAATGCTGAGGATTTTTTCCCTTTGCTTTGTCTTATTAAGTATTTAAGTGCTTATTTAAGTAGCATAAATTAAACGATATAGAAATATCCATGAAGCTGCTAACATTTCAGTTACTTCTTCCATTGTATGAGGGTTTATGTTTTGTTGTCCATATATCTTACTCTGAGAATATGAAGAATGAACAGAAAGTAAAATGAAACTGCAACGTAAAGTAAAAATATTTCATAATTTTTAGCAAGGATCCTTTTGAATTTTTGTAGTGAAATACCAACAAAGAGCATTGTGGGCTTCTATAGGACATGAAGCCAAAGCATTTCTTTATTAAAACATTTGGCACCAGTGTAGCTGATATTAGTGATTTCCACCACATAGATTGTCAGCACTTCAGTATTCTAACACCACTTATTTCTTAAACTTTGCATCCCCAGTGAGTGATTTGGGATTACTGCAATCATTTATGTAGAAGTACCTGGAGAGGAGTGTTTAAGGGGTGGCTGAAGAACAGGGCCTTGATTATTGCCTTTCTGCATTAGAAACTGTAAAAGAGCTACTTTTTTTTTTCACTTAAAAAAAAAAAAAATAATTAAAAACAGTTTAGGTCTCTATTGAACGTGACAAAAAGTACCCCAAACCAAAAGCAATGTCTTTCATCCTCTCAGTTTTAAAAATTAACAATATTGTGATGGTACCTAGTAGCGGAAAAGACGGATGGAAAATGAATGAATGACAGCAGCAGTATTTTAACTGGTAAGTGCTCAACTTTTTGATAGTCCATTTGTTTCAGGTGACAGTGTTTAAAGTGACCTTGCTTGTACTTATCTGCTAGATCAACTCTTGTTGGTCATTATTTTTTTTTTTTTTCTGGTGTCAGAGACTGCTTTATTCTTTGTCTTCTACATGGGAACTGTCAGGCAAGTAAAATAGAACTTGTTGCTTTGTTTAACTGAGGGCTGTTGTAGTAGAATAGTTATTCAAGATTTGTTTTCTGGACCCAGATCTATGTATCTACTCAAGCTATGGGTCATTATTTTCTTGTTTTGTTGCTCCTCTTAAAGTATAGTTAATTTGCTAATGAACACTTCAGATAATGCAGTGGTTTAAGCAAATTCTACTTTTCGTTCAGCTGCCTTTTCCTCTTAAATGAGAAGAATTAGATTTGTTGTCTTGATGTGTTTGTTTGTGCCTCATGCTTCAGTAGACAGAGAAATGCTTCATGCTGACAAGGATCTGCAGAAATGGCATAGTAGGTAAGGGTCCTTGCTTTGTTTTTCTGTAAGTCCTCTACCAAATTGAAAACCTGTACTGCGTGAGCTATGAGCTGAGCCTCGCATGTGGGAATCAGATTGTTTTCTAGATGGTAAAATACAGCCACAAAATGTTTTGAAGCCAACTATTCGTTTAGATGTGCCGTTTTCCTTATGCCCTCACTGACATAAACAAAATGACGAAGCGCATTGTGTTCAGAAGGACTGCCTAACTTGAGCTGGTAGGCTAGAATTTAGTAAACAATTCAGTATTTCCTGAGATGGGAAGTACAGCTCATCAATTCTACACCAAGCAGTGTAAAAAAGTCATATAACTGTATGAGAAAATAGCAAGATTGCTAGAGAACACAATGAGCTGTTAAATTGTTATGGGAGGTGAGGAACAAACTTTCCAGATGCATAAACTCTTGTGTCCTATCAAGTCTTGCAGTTATATCTAAGTGTGAAACTTTTCCCCAGGTCCCTGTATAATAGATGTTGGTGCTGTTTCACAGCTGGAAAAACAAGTGTGAGATAAGTGATTTACTCAGACCTCTGAAGCAGGTCAGTAGAGTATAAGGGTTACAGTTCAGTAGTCTTTATTCTGAGCCCCATGTATATTTACGTCTGTGTTACTTAAGGTTGGAAAAATGCTCTTAGCAAGTTCATGTTCCCAGTGTGACTTATTCCTTTCATATCTAATCTCTCTGTCTTCAGCGACAGGACACAGTGACCCCTTCATGACTACTGTTCTGCAGTAATGTCCTACTTTAAGTTGTAGAAAACTTCTCTCTGAAAATTAGTCTGCCTTCACCTTTTTGTAATTTCATGGCTTCCTGTATATATGCTTGCTCAGTTATTTTGCTCTCCTTGAGTATGTTGCTAATATATCAAATTGCAGTGTTTTACATTTCTCTTCATGAGTTTTGAGATCTCTTGGGGGAGGCTGAGCAAAGCTAAAGGATAGACATGAACTTTTTAAAAAAATCAGTCTCATGTAGTATCGTTCCTAAAGTTTTATTTCTTAGAGTTACTTGGCAGGACATAATTATTGATCTAGTCTGTTCTGATACAAACATACCTATTTCTTCTTTTCTTGCTCATTGTTATATTGTTCCCTTCCTGAATGCACAGTCAAGATATAGCATTATCTGTGAGTTAAAATGAGAAACGTTCTTCCAGAGCTTAATGCTTCCAAAACTATTCGTGCTGGACATTTTGAAGCAGATCATTGGAGATATAATTGAACAGGGGTAGATAAAAGGTATATTTAAAGAGAAATCAGTGGGTTTCCCTGGAACATACAACTTGAACAATCTACAGTATACAACTTGATACAGGGTTCCTCTTGCAAAAAGGAGATCAGGTACTCAGTGGTAATACCCTTATAGTTTTAAGCTCTGCTCCACTACTGAAACACTAGAACATTAACAACATTTGTGGATTGAGAATTTTTTTTTTTTTTTTTTGAAGGGAGAAATTGTTAACCAGTTACAGTACATTTTTAGAATGGAAGTATGATAGGCATATTCTGTTTCCTGCTGCCACACCAGAGAATGGTTCAGCTGATGAAGAAACAAGCAGTAGAGGAGCTGATGTTCACAGTAGTCTAGGCAGAAGAAGCATCAAGGAGAAGCAATCAGGATGTCTGTTCTCTTTTGAGAGCATAAGGATTACAGTCATTTCACTGGCGATCCTCACAAACTGATGTGATACACACAGCATTTGCTGGGTGAGGCTTACAAAAAAGAGTGGTCAGGTTTTGGAATGGGCTGTTCAGGGAGGTGGTAGAGTCACTGTCCCTGGAGGTGTTAAAGAAATGTTTTGAAGTTGTACTAAGGGATTTGGTTTAGTGGGGAAATATTGGTGGATGGTTAGGCTGGATGATTTTGGAGGTCTTTTGCAACCTTGGTGATTCTATGATAAATTCCCTTTTCTGTTTTTTGGATTTGTTAAGAGGAACTAGTCTAATGTAGAGGGTTATACTTTGGAACTAGGTGATTTTATTTGTAATCTGATTGTTGACTTGCAACAAGAAAACAAAAGCTTTACTTTTCAGAACTTTTTTTTTCAGTTTCCCTTCATGCTGAATTTCATGTATTCTTCCTTAAAATACTGTGACAAGGTGGTTTATCTGCAGTATGCTAATTACTTTCAGTGTCGTCTTTTTCTCTTATGCTTAGGTCTTTCCCTAGTAGAGTAGTGAAAAAACAGCTTGTTCAATTATTGCCTTTTAAAATTATTTAGATAATCACTGATTGGCTTTAACCAGTGATTAGCTTTATGAGTAACATTATTTTTGTTTTGCTTCTTATATTGAAAGAAACCTACACCTACAGATTCTCGTGATTATGCTGACTCGCAGTGTGGCTGTGATAGCTGAGGATGCATAATGTAAGTACAACAAGAATACTTGTGTGTTGTGTCAGATACTTGTGTGGCTCAGGGCTTTATAGACACACAGCTAACGGTTTATCTTGGCCTGAAACTGTGGCTCTAAGATACCATTTGTAGTTTTTTAATTGCAACCAGTGGAAGAAAAGGGTAACGTTAGTTTTTATGCTTTGTTGCTTAGCAGCACTGATCAACAAAAGTGCAACCTTTTATTTTCTTCTAACTCCAATGAACCTTGGCTTGTACAGAGCTCACCAGCAAAAGAGAAGTATTTCTGAAGTCATGTGAAACTGTTGTTCAGTGCTTGCTAGCAGCATTTATGAGAAACCATCTCTTCTTGACCCCTTAATTACCCTTGCTCTGTAGTCTTCTTTCTCCTCCTCATCAAACCTTTGAAGAAAACGGGCACCATCCTGGGAAGGATGGGAAGCTTAGAGATGATCCAGCTGTGCTGTTTTCTATCACTTGTAGGGAAAAGAGGCCTAGCTAATCCCCAGGCTGTATGTCTCCACTCATGGAAGGAGAAACAGACTTCAGCCATTACAGTAAGATTTATTCTCATTTAGAGAAGCTTTCTCAGTACTTTGGAGTAAGCAAAATACTTGATAGAGTGAGTGGAGATGAGGGTGCCAAGAATTTTCTGTTCTACATCTCTTAGGAGGCATTTTGCAAACTGAACTAGAAGGGACATTGAATGTGTTTGAAAATAATTAAGTGTCTGCAATGAGTCAGGACAGCTTTTTGTTTTTTTCACCTCTGATCAAATTTGGCAGGTCCTGGAAGGTAAGAGCAAGTTGGAAGTTGCATGTTTCGCCTTACTTCTAAGTTATAAATTGTTAGTCTATCTGAACAGAAGTTTTATAGTGACATCACAAACTACAATACTTAGTGTGACTTAGATGCCAGAAGCATATGCTAGGAGCTGTTTAACCCAGGTGCTTATCTTTTAATTCTAGAGCTAAGACACAGCTAAACATACTGTATTTTGCTTAGTTTTCCTGCCCAAAATATTATGAATAAGAGATGTCTGTAAGCTTGTGGATGTTAAGTGGAAAATAATACTTGCCGAGGCTGTCAATGTTCATCTGTTCTCCCTTCACCTCCACTACTGACTTCTGCCCTTAACCTTCAAGATTTGTTGATAGCTGATAACAGTATAAGTTAAGCAGTTTGGGCCAGCATAGTAAAAGGTCGGCATGTGTGCCAAAGCCCATTTGCTCTGCAGTCTCTTCTATTCTGAAATTCAAAGATAAGCTTTCTTGATCAACTGTCCTCATCTCATAAAATTCTTGACGAGGACTACTGTTGCTTGAATTGGACAGTTAAGATCGGATACTCACTTCAGAAAGGGGAGCCACACAAGAAACTCGTTTGTCCTGTGTATCACATCAAAAGCATTACATCTTTGGCACCTTGCAGAGCTCAGTGAAGTGAAATAAACAGCAAAGTGGAATATGAATTACTTTGCAAAATTTTCTGTTATAAAAATCTGGCTTTTTTTCAAATTGCACAGATCTTAGCAAAAACTGATCTACCTGGAGATCCTGCCTGAGACTATGAGAGATTCATTGTCATGCCCTTGCTTGCTGAACAGAGCACATTTTTTGAGCTTAATTCACTCACATTTTGAGTTAATGTGATTTATTTATTTTTTTTCCTGTCTAGTGAACAACTGCTGGTTTTTCATGCATGCAGGATTCAAAACAAGTAGCTGAACTCATGTTTTGAGCTTCTGATTTAAGGGAGAAGGAATGAATTTTGGTCAAAATCAATAAGCTTTTAAAAACAATTTCAGTAAAAGCAAAGTCATTTTTGTTGTTCTTAAATGTTGTGGTGCAGAATACTTGACTGGATGAGATGGCAGTAGAAACTAAGTAGATTTGAAAATCACTATTTCCAATTTCAGGTAATTAAAATATTTTCATCTTTCACCTTTCCTTTACCTATTCTTTGTAATGTATAATTTTCTTATGAGTGAAATAATGTCTTTACCATGTCATTACTTCTTAGTGCTGTCATCTCCACATCTGTACAAGTGGGCTGACAATGCTCACAGTGCTGCACAAGTAAAAGGCGCTGTGTATTTTATTTCTGTACCAAGATTAACCGGTTCTTCTGATTTAAAAAAAATACATATATTTTGAAGAGGGAAATCTCATTTTCATCTCTTGCAGGGTGCATTTAGCTTTTAGATTGGCTTCAGCCACCACTCCACAGTTATTTCCATTCTGCACACAGTTGCACAATTTCCTGGCTGTGTATCTGGAAATGCTACTTTTTCTTTACATCCTGACATCAGGAAAGGATGGCATTTGAGCACATAATTAAGTGCGATTGAATAGGGTCCTAAAAGACAGGCCACCTGATTTTTGTCCCATTAGTGAGTCAGTTTCCCACTTTTGAGGTAGTTAAATTTCATATACAATGAGACAGGAAATTTTGAAGGGGAACTAGAATAATTAAAGTAATCTTGTCTGGCCCATTGCCAACTCTTTCATCTTGGAAAACATCACTCTATAGATGTGCACAGATCCTGTAAAGAAACCTAATCTGGAAATCTCTCATGTAATATTTTGAACATGTATCCCTTAGTGAACATCTAGAGTGCAAGGGCATTTCTGTTGAACAGTTTGAATGAGTTTAATCTTGTAATTTTTTTCCTTATTGGCTCCTGCTTAATATTAAGACCGCATTAAATGGTTCCTCAGATTAGTGTGATGTTTCCTCACGTGGATTTCATCATAAAATCAGAAAAAGAAAAATACAAGCAAGACTTGTATAAGAAAAGGGAAATTACATTGAAAAGGTGAAATGGAGGTTTAGATATTGTACAGACTAGATAGAATGAAAACTGCTCTTGCTTTTCAGTTTCATTTTCTAGATTCTTCTCGGTGAAACAGTGACAGTGATTTACAGAGAAAACAAAATTACTTAGGACGTTTTCTTACAAAGAGAAAACTGAAAAGCACTCGGTGTGTTAGGGAACTTGAAAGCTGACTATGAACAGCTGCTGCCTTTACATCTCAGTTGCAGGATGTACAGAGAGCCCTTAGGTGGTGCTCAGTAGCAACGCTCAGCTCTTCAGTGCAGCGTCTGAGGTGGCAGCACCTCCACGAGGTCAAATCACTTTAGGGGTGCTTTTACCCTGTCTGAGGGTATGCTCTAATGATGTGGTGAAAGGCTTCCTTTTGAACACTGACTTTGGACTACTGATGAAATTCAAATTCAATTTTTTTTTTTTCCCATGAAGTTTTCAGGTGAAATAAAATTCCAAAGTGTTGCACAAATAAGTTGTAGGAACGAAACGGGCCGCTGGGGCCTGGATTCACATCAGGGCATTCCACACAGTTAAGAGCCCTCTCTCTTGTAGAGGAAACATTCTTTCTTTTCAAAATATTATGCCCAGTGACTGGCTGGATAATGTGCATTCCTGTCCTTTCTTTTCTGTATAGCTAAGGATCTATAGCCTAGATCTAAAACTGTGCATTTGTTAATGCATGTAAACACAGATGAGCTATCTCTGGGCATTTCTAATTAAAATCAGTAAATGCAGTCTGTCAGTAGAGGCATATAAATATTAAATTTGAACATAGATTTTAGTAACTACCCTAATTTAATTCTTATAAATAGTGAAGTCTCTTATTAAGAGTGTGTCAAATATGTTGCTGTCTGTCCATGAAACAAAGTGCTTTTGAATAATACTAGAGATTTTTTGAGGGCATTTGAGGATCATTGTGATGGAAGATCAGTATTCAGTCTACTTGTGTAAATAGAGATGTGTTACCGTGGCTTTCAGGTTAAATCTTCCATGCTGTGGAACATGCTGTATTTCTGAAGAGGTGTTGGATCAGGGATGCAGATCTGAGGGTGTGAGTTGTGCTGTTAATTACACAGAAATTGAAATGAAATTTCCTTGAGCAGGATGGATCTCAAGCCATGAAATAGATTTTATTTGGAAGCTGTTAGTGAATTTATGAAAGGAATTCATTTGACATCTCAAATACTCTATTGGAACCTAATCTTTTCTTTTGTAGTGAGGCAGGAGAAAAGTGAGATGTTAAAAATAACTTGATCCCTGCACCTTGGAAAAGAGCTATGTGAATGCAATTTACTAAATTAGGAGTAGAACCTTCCTGTCGTTTTATTTTGTGTTTATTCATGTTCCTGTATTTCGGGAATGGATCAGATTGCTTCCCACCTTTTACCACAATTTGAGGGGTTTGAGCCTAGGAGTACCCTGCCAAAGCAAATTAAATAATTCATGTTTCCAGCATGACTTCATTTAGTCATGACTTTTATTTATTTAGAGAGAGTGAGAGAGAAAGAGCTGGTGTTGTTATAATCTCAGCTCTGTTTTTTTAATCTCTGTAACTTCCTATAACCCAACTATTTTTTTTGACCTTTGAAATGTACCAGACTGCATAAACTGAATATCCAGCGTGTGTTCTGCTTGTCCCAGTAACTTTCATTCTATGGTCTCTGCATGCTGTTATTATAGGTGTATATTTTACCCTTATGTGAGTTGTTAACATTACCCAAAATTCTGCTGGCATGTAGCTGGGAACAAGTACTGAGGTTATTTTATTTTTTTTTTTTTCCTTGTGTATTGAGAAAGTCCATAGCTAAATTCGCAAGCTAAGTGTTACTAGGTGGTGACTTGCAGCCTAAATGCAGTGGTTATAAATTCTCACCTGAGAAAATGGAATCCTGTAGCCATGCAGTATGTTCTCTCAGCTGCAGCTGAATTTCTGCCATATTAAAATCCTTAAGCAGCAGTATGTCACATTGATTTAGCATTTTGCTTTCTCAAGGCTCTGTTGAACTCAGTAAAGCACTCCACCATGCTTAGAGTGAGTGAGTGTCACTAAAATTTTACAGAAAAAGAAATAACCACCAAGAGGTTAAAGCAGCTTTACCTCTCCATGCAGCAAGTCAGTGGTGGAGCTGGAATTACAGCTTGCGAGGCTTCTGGCTCTTGCTGCACTACGATGCTGTATAGAAAGGTCATTTCCCAAAATAGTACTGAATATTCTCATTTATTATTGATAATAGGAGTGGCTGACTTACCAGAAGGTTTTGCTGCCATTTGGCGAGACCTGAGCAGGCTGGAGAGTTGGGTGGATAGGAGCATGATGAGGTTCAAAAGGGCAAGTGTAGAGTCCTACATCTGTGAAGGAATAACTGCATACATTAGTAAAGGTCAGGGGCTGACCTGCTGGAGAGGAGCTCTGCAGAGAAGCATCTCGAGATCCTGGTGGACAACAGGTTGGTTGTGAGCCAGCTGTGTGCCTTTGTGGCCACAAAGGCCAATTGGAATCTCGAGGCACATTTAAAAGAGTGCAACCAGCAGGTTGAGGGACGTGATCCTCGCTCCCCTACTCTGCTCTAGTGAGGCCACTTTTAGAATGTTGTGTCCAGTTCTAGTCTTCTCAGCTCAAAAAAGGCTCTCTCTCTAGAATCCAGTGGAGGGCCACAGAGATGATTAGGGGCCTGGAGCATCTCCCTTCTGAAAAAAAAAACTGAGAGACCTGGGTCTGTTCAGCCTGGAGAAGACTGAGGAGGGATCTGATCAATGCTTCTAAGTATCTAAAGCGCAGGAGTGAAGTGAATAGGGTCAGGTTCTTTTCAGTGGTGCCTAGTGGCAGAACAAGGGCCAATGGGCACAAACTGAAATGTAGGAAGTTCCATATCAATGTGAGGAAAAGATTCTTTGCTCTGAGAATGATAAAGCACTGGAACAGGCTGTGCAGGGAGTTCTTTCTCTGGAGATACTCAAAACCCACCTGGATGCTTTCCTGTGTAACCTACTGTAGGGAGCCTGCTTTAGCAGGGAGTTTGGACTGGATGATTTCCAGAGGTCCCTTCTTTCTCTTACAGTTCTTTGATAGGGGAGCAAATGGCTGTAAAATGTCCTTAATAATCCATAATTAGCAACACTGCAAAAGTGGTACAATTGCATTTTTCTTGGGCAGAATCACTTTCATGATTACTTTGTCTGCTTGTGGTGTTTTTTATGTAAAGGAAACAGACTGGTTCACAAAGTAGACATTAAATAGCCTTCCCATTAACAGTCATGTTGAGCGATATGTTGGCCTTACCTTCAGATCCAGGAGTTAGGCTCGATCCTTGTGGGTCCCTTTCAACTTGGGATATTCTGTGGTTCAGACCAGCAGAGCTCCTCTATCTGTGTAAGTATGTGTTTGTCGGGGTGCTTCCGCCTGCTACTTTGAAGCTGTCAAGCAGAGTTCTTTCTGCCTGAAAAAAAAAAAAACCAACAAAACATAGGTCTTTGGAGAAGGCTGTATATTTCTTCCTGCCAATCTAAGAGATTGGTAATAGAAGATTTTGGTGGCAACATTTTTCCTGTATTGTGTGACAACAACCCAGCACTGGCCTGCTTGGCAGTGTAGCAGCTGAGGTGCAAATGTGGAGGCCTGCAGAGGTACCCGGTTTGGTGCTGGTCTTCAGGGCTTTCAGAGAGGAAGGCAAACCCTATTGCCACACAGTGGGTCAGGGGGAAGGAAAGTGACTACTTGTGAAGAGGTTTTCATTGAGATGTGATTGCAGCCAGACTCAGTTCCTTGAGTGTACCTAAGGCTGCGGTATCTGGTACGTATTGCTTGATATTGTTTGTTTTTACTTTTGCCTTGTATCATTCTATAAATCTTAAACTTAAAAATGGTAGTCAGCACATTAACTTACTGGCTTATACAGTGTACTTAGTAAAGCTTACTGAAGTGAAGCCGGATGCCCGCTCCAGCTTCATCAAGGTGTTCGCAATCGTTAGGGATTTCTGTTTCTTGTTTTTCATCTCCATAAATTATTTGAACTGCACCATTTATTAGAAAATCTAGAAGTATCGATGAGAAATTAGTATGAGGCTTGAGTTTATTTGTTTTCAGAGAACACCTAAGTCTATGCATCTGTAATTGAGGGAAGAACAAAATGGTATTTTATGCTAGCCAAGACAGAAAAATTCCAGTGAATGATTGTGGGGAGAACAGCATTCACAAAACAAACAGTCATCAAATCAAATAACTGTTCTGTTTTGAGTCAGAGTGAAGTGTTTCCAAACAGGCAAACACTAGAGAAAAAGAAAAAAGAAAAATAAAGATGAGAGATTAAGAAAACAAAATGTGTAAGTAAACGTAAGAAATCAGAGCATGCACAGTACAGAGAAGTAGCAAGCAGGGGTGCTGCTCTCTCATCTTTATATCTATAGATACATATATTTGAATTCACAATGCAATAGGAGCCTTACATGCTGGATTTGCTTTTTAATGCTTGTTGGTTAAGTAATTGGATCTATTGCTGTGGGCACTGGGAATGCCAGCTTGGTGTTTACAGTCACTGTCTTGAGAGCATTACCTTCTGGAGATCAAACACTGGTGAGCCTGTTCTGTTTAATCTTGGAGGTAACAGTCATAGTGGTTAATGCTCTGAAAAAAACAATCTAGATGTTCCTGCCTTTCTCTACTTTGTTGCTTGTACTGAATTGCCTATATATATGTATGTATTTTTTTTCATCTCAGAATTTTTTCTTTTTTCGAAATCACAACTGAAGTTGGTTAAATAATGATCAGAGGTTGAAGTATAAATGCTAGTGTTTTTGATGGTATTTTGGTACAAACATCCTGCTTTCACTCCTTGTGGTGATCAAGTCAGCCAGACATAGACATAGGCAAACAGTTCCAAATAGGAAAAATAAGTGTACTTTCAACTTGAGGAAGAAAAAAAAGTGATGTGAGTGATGCCAAACTATTCATGATGAATGCTGATGGCTATGTAATGTCAGCACTGAGTATGTCTGCCTTCTCTGCAAGGGAACTCCAGAGTGACTGAGTAAAAACATCCTACACAAAAGGACAAATGGTCTCTTTAGTGAGTCTCTCAGTTCACATGCCTGGTCTTGCTGTTTGGGCAGTGCTAAGTTTAAGTCTCTGTGGCAGAAAGGGAAGTTTTGGGGTCTGTGTGGTTTGTGATTTCTGGTGGCTTAGTGTGGTTCCTTTTTGTATGAATCCTTTCCAAGAAAAAGAGGAGTTGTCAATTATCAAGTTTCTTCCTAGGAGCCTGTCATAATGTGTAGTATTTTAATGCTAAAAATGAAGTGAAACAACCCATAGATTTTGTGATCTGCTACCAGATTTGCTGGAGTTAAAGAAAACCAGTTGTGGCATCGGTGACTAGATTTTCTCCTTTAGGATTTATGTTCTTGGGTGGTTCAGATGGCAGAAACTGTACTTCCTTGGTATTTCTCACCCTAAAATCCACCATGATATAGCTGCCACATTGCCTATATGAAAGATTCCATTTGAACTGATTTGAAAATTATTTTTTACTTCCAGTGAATAGCCTTCTTTTGCCATACTGCTCTTTAAAAATGCTTCATAAACAGCTGCACCTGCTGTTGGGCTGCTTGTGATGTGTGACAGTCTTACTCTGTCAAGCTAGGAGTGGTGTTTTTCTAGAATTAGGAGAATTCAGACCTCCTTAAATCGGGACTTGTATTTGCAACAAATTTGAGTATTTTTACCTCTTGCCAGAGAGTCTTATTTTTAATCTGCTGCTCTGTGACTTGGTCGGGGCAAGCAGTGTGCTGTATATCTGTCTGCAGTTGTTTGGAATTGATGCAGTGTGCTGTGTGTTGCGCTCAGATTTACAGCCAAGGTAAAAGGAACAACCACTTGTTACCATCTTCTCCCTCCCCCCTAGTGATACGTCAAACTGCTCAGTGTTCCCTCAGAACACTGGGCTGCTCAGAACCAGAGGAAGTGTGCTAAAGAAATCAGCGAGTAGACCCCCAAATCCATTACCTCAGGTCTCATTTTCTTCTGGGTTCTACATTTCTGTCTTGTTTTGACCAGGGCTTTTTCACTGTTTTGTGATGGGGAAGAACTACTGAAGATATATCTGTTTACCTGGCCTTGCTAAAACTACTAATCCCTCAATTTTTCCTATTTTGCAATTCACAGAAGGGTGTATTCCTGTATTTATTTTGGCAGTTAACTGTACCATATGTTGTTCTCCTTGTCTTTACTTCTGTCCTTAGATGGAAAATTGCTATGAGCTAGTTTGGAATTTGTTACTTTTAATTACTAGAAGCAAAATCCTACTTTAGCAAAGCTCCTCTTTTTCATTTCCTTCCTGACGGTATCTTTGCATCACCGTTTCCTGACTGACAGACCTCTTAGTAGCTAGAGGAGGCAGGTTACAATTCTGGCAGAAAGAGGTGCCTGACAGATGCAGCTGTCTTCTCCAGTGCTAAGTGTGATAAGGGAAAATGCATTTCTGAGTTGGAGTTAGGAAAGAAAAGACTCCACACTGGTCCTTTGCGCAAAATTCTGCCTGTTTCTTTTCAAAAGACACAACTTCTGTCATGCAACGGAGTAGTTTATGTGTCACTATGAAGTCTTTGTTTACAGATATACTCAAACAAAAATCATACTTCCTCTAAAAGTTAGTAAGTTGCATTTCCACGGGTTGAAGAATCTGGAGTCTATTAACTTTGAAGTTAATTAGTGAGGCTGAGTCTCTAATAAGAGTACCTATTGCTTAGACTTCTTTGCTTTAATTTAGTTGCTAACATGGGTTGCCAGCAGTTTAATCCTAAAAGAAAAAAAAAAAGAAAATATTGGGAAAAAAAAAAAGCAAACCAGCACTGTGGTATTGAATGTGCTGTTGGCATTATTTGATATTTTGCCTAAAAAAAGCCAGTATGGTTGGGGAAAAGTAGTATCACAGACAAAACAAGATGTATGATCAGGCAATGAGAATGGATAATTGCTTACATAAGATGTTCATCTTCTGATGTTCATGCAAGCAAGATCATTTGAAGCGGGTGCCCTGAGCAGCTGGTGCGGCTCTCTGATTTTCACCTTTCTAGGATATAGATTTGAATAGTACCATACTGTTGTGGTTTAACACAACAGGTGGCTAAGCACCATGGAGTCTTTCACTCGCTCCCCTCCCCCTTCCCAATGAGATGAGGGAGAAAATTAAATAAACAAACAACAATGACAACAACAACAAAACAAAAAAAATAAGTAGAACTCATGTGTTGAGATAAAATTACTTATAAGATAAAGACAATATGGCAACATAGGTAGGTAGATATAGTCAAGACTATATAAAACAAGTGATACTCAAGCAATTGCTTACCATCCAGCAACCAATAACTACCTAGCTCCCCAAGCAGCGGAGAAGGGCCAGATGAACTCCTACCCTTCAAAACTCTCCTTCTGCGTTAAGTTATATGGTATGGAATATCTCTTCAGGCAGTTTAAGTCAGCTATCCTGATTCTGTTCTGTCTCAGCTCCTTGGCCCCCACACCAGCTCTTCACTGAAACACTGGAATGACCTTGGCTCTGTACGACACTGCTTGGCAACAACCATAAACATTGTTGTGTTATCAACATTGTTTTTCTTCTAGAACCAAAACATAGCATCATACCAGGCACTCTGATGAAAACAATTCCATCCCAGCTGAAACTGAGACATTGATCACAAAAGTAAAGAACCCTCTATGTTTTGAACTTGAAGGCTTCCATGCCTTCTAAACTAAGAAGTCCTTTTCCTTCAGAGTCAGCCTGTGTTCTGTGGTAGATGCGTTCTCCATTTCCAAGTCAGGCATGCATTAACCTTTTTTTTTGACTTCTCTCACTTCTGAAGTAGTTTGCAGGGTCAGGGCACAGCCTGTTGAGATTGTGGTTGTGGAGGGTCTGGTTTCAGGTCCTTCTGTAGGTATGTATCCAGTAGTTCTATGGATTGGAACCCGCCTCTCTGTTCCTGGAAAGTTTTATTGCCCTTCTCAGCTCTTCTGTTTAGTGACCTGAAGCCAGCATGAGGTCTAGCATAATCTTCATTGTCCATTAGTAAGAGAAACTGTGCTTATTGTCAAGAACAATCCCATGATATATGTTACTATAAGCAAATAGATGGGATTTCCTGTCTGTTGTGCAAACAGGCTGATGTCTGGTGTCCCAAGTTGCTTACTGGAGTTGAAAAGGGTGAGATTTTCTCTCTTGCAGTTTCAGGGCACTTAGCAGCCGTCTCTGGTTTGTGCCCACACATGGGAAGTTTAGCTGCATTCTTGCACCCTACTGGGAGAGCTTTCAAAGTCCTTTGAACAGGCAGGAAGGATCTTCTCTTTCTTCACTGGGTTGTCCTGTTTGTTATTGCCTGGGAGGAAAGGGGAAACAAGGCTGTCAAGAGGCTTCATTTTCCGTACTTCGTTGAGATGGCACAAGCTTTCAAAATTCATTTTGTTAATGGTGTTACATGTGTTACTGAGCATTGCAGGTGTTCTTTCCTTTTGTGTTGACAGAAGTCATCAGGAAGTCTACTTCTGTGACTGGATCTTTGATAAGAAGAGTTGAGATACTTAGCAGTTTAAGTGCAAGATGATTGGTTTGAGCTTGTCATGCCACGGCAGTTTGTTGGCCTGCCCTCCGCGAGAGTGCAGCAAGAAGAAGCAAGGTACATGCACCTCTGTGAGTACTGCTGAAGTGGAAGTTCTCTGGCTTCCAGTGTTTGCGCAGTAAATTCAATGTCAACATGAACAGACTGCAGATCTCAGAAGAGTTAGAGGTAAATAACCTTTCTTTTTGAGGTTTCTGGAGTGAGTTGCAAAGCCGAGGGATTTCTTTGAGTTTTTGCCCTGTCATGAATTGGCAGGTGGCTTGGGAGGAGGTAGTCCTTGATCATCTGGCAGTGCCAACAATGAGCTTTGAACTATATAAGCTTTTGGAAGCTAGGGGATGTATCCCGTGAAGACTTAAGAGTCCTGTCCTTTCTGTGGCTGCCGATCTGCTTTATTTTTATTTGGTTATTAAAAGACAAGTTAGGTGTCTCAATCCCTCTGTTAGTGTATCCCAGGAAGCTAGAAAAAAAACATGACTCCCCAAGGAAAAATAAATTCTGAATTATACGAAAGAATGCCCCCACCCATTTTCTTTTCCTTTCCCAAATGTGGAGTAATCTTGAAGTATGCAAATAAGAGCCTGGATCTTGAGATGTTATTGATTAGCTGACAGAAAGCAGTGACGATTCTAGTATGATTTCTGCTGTCAATAGCATGTGTACAAATTGTGAAATTGGCTGTTACGGTGACAAAAAAATCTGGTAGAAAAGAAGTTGTTATGGAAAGTTCAGGAAAACCACTCTGTACAAAGGATTTGGGGAGCTGAATTCAAAGGCAGTCAGTCAGAATGTGGTTGGTAGCACTCTTCAGGAGCCACAAATTCTACTCCACGGGAAATTCCTGTATCTTTCAAAACTTGTCTAACATAAAGCATTGCACTGGAAGAAACTTCTAAGTCATCCCAATTTCTAGATTATTTCCTTCTTCTTCTGAAGTTTTAATCAGTAGCATTTACCTTGAGAGCAGGATACTGGCAAGAATTGAGGAACAGATGGGTCAATCTAGCGGGGTAAATCCTTTTGCCACATATAAACGCCAGTTGTGAGCAGAGTGAGCTTGTCATGTGAGAGCTGAGGTCCAGTGGAGAACGCAGTGATGATTGCAGGTGAGAAATGACCTCGTGGTCTGTCTGTGGTGAAAGTAAACAGAACGGGACCGTCTAGTTTGAGTGTCTGCAGTAGGCTGCTATAAAATAGCTTGAGTGAGGCTAATCAGGAAGAATTTTTGTAATGCAAGTACTGAGGGGGCAGTTTACTATCTTGGGTTGCAGGCTTGCAGCAAACAACGTACACATTGGGAGGGAGATTACATGTAAATTGTGGAACTCAGTGCTGGAGATGTGAATAAAGAAAAGACCAAACCGAGAGCAGGACAGTCCTGCCTCTGTATCATAAGTACTTGGGCAGCTTTATTAGGAAGACCTCCGTTATGAATTACTGTAGCGACACCAAAGGAAACTTAGTAAACTACATACAGCTCAGAAGAAAATATGACCAGGTTGTTTTTTTCCCTGTTCAATTCTTTGTTACACAAGTTGAGACAGGCTATGATTGCCCTGGAGATGGATCTTCCCAGCACATGTGCTGCTGTCACTGCAGCGTGCCCGTGGAGCAGGCAGAGCTCAGCAGCAAGCGCTGAAATCTTCCATGCAGGACCTAGTACTGGGCTTACTGACATAAAGCAGAACTGCTGCAACTGCTGCATGAAGGTGCTTTAAACAGTAGGTACACACATGTAGAAGTGTCTAATAGCCTTTTGTGAGTGTACAGGGCATTGTTTTCTGGTTAAAATGGGATGTGGATTAGATTTTATTATGAAACTATTAGCTTTAATAGGCTAGTCAAAGGGAATCTCAATGTGTCTGAATTTTGGGAAGTGATTAAACATACCCTTAATTATATTTTCCAGGTTTGAATAGCTGGAGGACTGTTCTTCCTGGCTCTGTCTCGATCTTAGCGAAATCGGTCACTTTGAATGAAACTTGACTGGTAAAAATACAGTCTTGGCACAGTATCATCATATAATTGAATCTTCTTTATTTTTAATTGAAATGTCAGCTTAAAAGATTCAGTGCTTATTTTTAAATTGCATTAACGTTATATTCAGATCTTTTCATAAAGTTCTAGGTGTGCGATTGCATTAAAAATAGGTAGCTAGATATAAAAACATGAAGCCTTAATACTTGCTTAGTAAACATTCAGAGTGCAAACAGACACCACAGATAACATATGCAAATAAAGATATTCTGGTATATTTTAAAAGTGTCACAGACATGAGTGACACACATCAGGCTATGCATATTATTTCTGAATCACACTGATGGAGTGTGCACTCTTGCCCTTATTTATTTTTACTTATATTCCCATGCCATTTATAGTTTTTTCCTTCAATTTTACAGAAGAAAAGTTAGCATTAATTTTATTGCTAAAACAACTGCTACGTTAACTGTAATGGAATGCAATAGTATGCTGTGTACCAGAAAATCTAGATGTCGGGAAAATGTTAATTCCTACAATACAAGAAATGCAAAGTATGTATAATTTATCATAATTTATTTTGCTGGTTCTAGCAAAAAAATCTATATTAATCTACGCACACAGTTTTAGAAGAGTTAGTCATTCCTACAGGGGAGCCAAGCAACTTTCTGCTTTCTCCTCAAGCAATTGAGGTTGCTCTCAGTAATCAGACAAGCTCTGTGCTTGGCACTACACAGTTTGAGATGCGCACTGGGATGGGGGTGTCTGAAGCTGTATTAGTCAGTGCTGGACACTGCATTGGTAACATAGCTGTCACAAGTTTAGCAGCTTGCCTTTTCTGAACTGGGGTTAGAGGAGGCTGACGTGGTTATTTGTGTCAATTTTTGGCTGCTTAAGGAGGTAATGAGAGCAAGCCAGGGAAAACATGCTCATACTCATTCATGTAATTATGCATAAATAGTTTCTAAAGTCCTACTCAAATATGCACGAGAACATTAGTTATATCTTTGTCCCTCCCAACTGGCATCCTGTTAAATCTGTTAAAAAGTATAGCCCACAATCTAATGTGTGAATGAAAATTACAGTCTTAAATAACAGACAAGGGAAGAATCAAGATAGCATTTTATTTATTTGTTTATTTTTGACCAGCCAGAAAGCAAGCCTTATTTTTGGTTTTGGTCACATTAGGCTGTGCTGAACATTGGCATGAAGCAGTTCAGTGATAGCATTTTTCTATTCTTTATTTAAACAGGCACCTTCCCAGAAGAGAAACAGTCAAAATCTGCAGTTTCCAACGAAATGCTGTCTGAGAACTGCTGAAAAAGAAGGTACGTGATAGAAATTAGAGGCTTAAAGAGTGACACAGAGTAGAAATACATGCAAACAACAATGTATACTATAGGAAATCAAATAGTCTTTTTCAGTAACTGTATCCTAAATTGGAAAACTTTTTTTTTTTTCCCCAGAGTCGTGCCCTGTGTTTTATTTTAATTACTGCTAAGGGAGAGTGAAATGGATCAATAATGAATTTTTTTAATTAAAAAAATAGCATGAAAAGCTGTATATTCTTAAAGCAGGGAAACAGGCAGCAGAGCCTTCACTTGGTTACACAAGACTGCAAAGAATTACCGGGTTATCACTTTGTGCTCTTCTATGTTCTTCCATCCACAGCTGCATTTTACTGTTCTTGGTGGTGGTGTTTTTTATTTTTAAATAATGAAATGTTTCCAGTTGGTATTATTTTGCTACTGCTTTGCGCCTGCTCTAGATCATCTTCACTTTTTGTTTTTTTCCTTCTCTTTTTTAAGCTGTACTTAAGAAAGTCATACAGCGAGTCTATCTATAGTTGAGTTGTTCAGGGACAGCTGTTGTTCACATGTGGAAGCACAACAGCTGCATTTCTGTTGTGCTGCCTGGCATCTGGCAACTGTCTGGCTTCCTGGTATACATAGCATTATTTTCCCAAAAGCTATACAAGAAGCCCACAAGCCAAATAAAATTCTGGTCTCTGTTTCAGATGTAGCTTGTTAATTCAGCCTGGTTTTGCCAAAACACGTGTGGCTTTTAAGCAGTCCTATCTGACTTGATGCCAGAAGCACTGTACTCTTGCTGTGTGCTTCTGCTGAAATGGGCAGCAGACTGTTCCCTGTCACCTCCCATCAGATGTTTTAGGTCCTTTAGTGAACAAAGACAAAATTTTTAACAATGACTACTGGACTTGATTACTCAAGTTGAGTTGCCCAGAAAATGCCCATTTTTCTTTCAGGGGTAATGACTTCAATCTAACCCCATTCCTTTTCCAGGGGCTCCTGCTGGGCACTCAGACACCAGCCTCCTCCTGCCCAAGATTAGCTGCCACTTGTGAGATTTTTAGATGTGTTGATGGTAGTTTCTACAGCTTCAGTGCAAAAGACCACCTTCCCCTTGCAAGGTACTTGAGTGCCTCTGTGATGAGAAGATGACACACCACTTACTGCCATTCCACAGACAATGAGGTGGTTGGCAGACCTCCGGTTCGGAGCGATTGCACCAGTGTTTTATTAGCTCTCAGAAAATATATAGCAGAGAAGAGGCACAGTGCAGGCTCCCACACAGTCTGCCTGCGCTCTGACCTCTCGGGCAAGAGGCTGCATTGCTTTTACAGCCTGTACTTAACCTTTCTGCTGAGACTTGTCAACAAGGAAACCAATTAGCAGCAGATATGATGGCAGATGATATAATGCAGATGTCTGTTTGTTATGAACACAACTGATATATTTGAACACAGCATATATTTTAAAACATAGCTCTGCATTAATGACACCATCTCACAAAAAAAATCAGTCTCTACAGTTGTTTTAAAGAATATCTTTTTTGAGGTTTTTTAAAGTCTCTGTCTTGAGCCCTGCTCTGCTGGACTTGTGCTGACTGTGACAAGTGCAGGATTATAAGAACTAATTCCTCTAGAAAAAAGTCTACTTTTATTATTTTGCTTAGAGAGGTTGTGTATGCCCCGTCAAGGTGTTCAAGGCCAGGCTGGATGGGGCCCTGGGCAGCCTGGTCTAGAGTTAGGTATGGAGGTTGGTGGCCCTGCGTGTGGCAAGGGGTTGGAGATTCCTGATCCTTGAGGTCCCTTCCAACCCAAGCCATTCTATGATTCTATGATTTAATTTTATATGGGTGGTATATTCAAAATATACAAAACTGCATATTGAAAGCAGGGCAGTCATTGCCATCTGAAGTGGATCCAGTTACAAATTGAGCTGTTTTCTATATATGTGCAAATGTATATTGGTTTATGTATCAGAAAAAGTTCAGGGAAACCTGATTTAACTGATTAAAATTGTACAGGTTTGCAATCACTTTATAGCCACCTCCTTTTAAGGACAGTGGCTTTGTGATGTAAGTAAGTATGTGATATTGCCTCTGTGTGGGTACAGATAGAGTTCCTCTGTCAGAAATATGTTGGGCTGGGGGATGTGCTTTTTAGGGGACAGTTGGGTTGAGGTTTGGCCTGATCTTTTTTAGAAAGGTTTAGAGTAAGATTCAATAGCTGGAGCTTCTTCTAAAGGACTTTATTGCCAGCTGGCTCAGTATATAGGCAGAACAATTCAATCCTCTGCTCTGTCCATTCCTAGAGAAATTGTTTTCTTTGGATGAGAAAACATCAAATTCTGCAGCAGTGCATACCAGAACAAGTAGGGATACAGGGATGCGCTCACTTCCTGAGGCAGCCATGTCTCCTCTGCCAGCCAAGATTCTCTTTGACTCACTCTACACATTCTTTGCTTGTTTGGACTGAACGTTTGAATCAACATCTTAAACCATTTTCTTATCGCTGAACAGTCAATCATTTACAACAGAATTTGCAATTACTGTTTTAAAACCATCAAGATATAATCAGGGCTTGGTAGATTAATCTCTGAGAAATCCTTCAAAATCAAACCAGAAAACAGCCCAAACCAACCTGGAACAACACGAAGTATCACTTTTACATTTCCTTTTACAGGGCCAGCAAGAAAAAGACCATCATCTCTTCTTGAGCATGACTTCTTATCCTCACGTCAAAATTAGAGAAGCCTTTTCATCATATAACAGCAAAAGGAGGAAGAGTGGATTCAACACATGAGCTGCTACCTGCACCGCATATTCTACAAGGTACTGATAGGAAGCCTGAAAATTAGTACTCCAACCCAGTAGAAAAACAAGAACTTTTCAGTTCATTGGACCTTCATACGGCCCCAACTGAGGGCAAAAGGCAATCCAAGTATGTTTAATGCTAACATTAATTTATCTGAGGATACTTTTTATCTAATGCAAACTTAGATTTCCCCCCCCCCACTTTTTACAAAGGCATTCTTTTAAGATGTTAGGTATTTCTGCATGTTCAGTGGGACCTCTGCTTAACCAGAGCTTTCCTTTTCCACTTGAACTGTTAATATCTTCCCCTCTTTTCTGTGCATCTTGTCTTGTAGGAATATACTTTTCCTCCCCCACATCAAGCCTAAAATCTGTTCAAGGTGAAATTAGAGGAAGAAAAACAAAAAGGAAACGAGGGATATAGCCAACCTTTTTAATTAGAGTATATTGTACTTCCAAACTGGATACACTAGAAATTGGCAATGCAACATAAGATGCAAAGGAATATACCAGTTACTGTCAAAATGACCCTGTACAGCCTTATAATGCAAAAAGCTTTATACAATACAAACTTTTAATAATGTACACAGACCTTGACAGAATGATATTTGAACATAATACACCAAATTAAAAAAATACAGAAGAAAGAAAAAAGTGCTGAGAACTTTAACTGAAGTACTTAATGGAAAAACACACTAGCCTTCATTAAAGAATGCATAGGGATAAACTATTATGAAATTAGCTTTATGGTGGGGGGAATTTTTCAGAACTGTTGGTCTTTAATAGGTAGGGGATATCTCTGGAGAACATTCCTTTCTTTAGTCTTGAACTGCTAACCAATTATGTTAATATGCGTGAGCTCTGATAAATACTGTATTTTTTTTTCTTAAAAAAATAAAAACCTCCTAACACACTTTTCCTTACAGAGAAAACTTCTATGACGTACCAGAAAGAATGAATTTATCCTTTCCAAAGTGCTAAACAAAATTTCCAGGTATATTAAACATTACTATGTCAGGTACTGATACGACGGAAGGTTGTTGAACACGTGGCATTTGTGTGCCGACAGCTCATTCTTGGAACTTCCAGCCCTAATTATATTGCAGTTTGGTTTACAGAAAGCATCCTAGTAATATCTGTACTTCCTCCTAGACAGCTGTACTTTCCCTGTTGGTCTGAAAAAAAAAAAAGCTTTTTGCTTTGGAAGTGTTTGCTTTACTATGGTGGGATCAGAGATATAGTGCATTGAGTGTATTTTATAGAACTGGTATAGTTTCTGGGTGCAGACTGCATATTTCACACTGTTGAGATACTCAGTTTTTTATGCTTGGTGTATTTACTAACACACCGCTTTCTATTTTGTCTGTACTCCCAGGAGGGTTACCAGGAGTTCGGATGGCAAAGAGGGCCCTGAGTTGCGTTGTTACTGAAATTTTTATATTTACTTTGGAACAGATGGCTTTTCTCTACTGCATAGACAGGCAGAACTGCCATATGCTCAGTAGAACCAAAATTTTCTGCTGGAATGTAAACAAAATGGTGGGACTTCTCTGCCCTTTAATTAATTATTCCAAATAATAACCTCCTCCTATTTTGGATGTTTCCCCTTTGTAAATAGCTTTGTAAATAGGATGTTAAACAGGAGTGCACAAATGAGGATGTCCTCCCTGAACAGGAAGACTTTGGTCATGCCTGTGGAGAGTGTTTGGCCATCTCAGTGCAAAACAAATGTAGTAATCTTCCACGTAAATAAAATGATGCAAGTTCTGCATCAAAAAAAAAAAAATCAAAAAAAAAAAATCAAAAAAAACCTCCATGTAAGATTCATTTAAAAAATGAAGAAGATTGAGAATATGTTTCTACCTATGCGTGAGTGGCTCAGAGCCTTTGTGGACCAGAAATGCCTTCCTGAACTGGGATATTGCCTTAATGCTGTCCAAACAAGGGGCTGGCTCCAACTGGTCTGCTGAGATCCCTCCTTCCCACAGCACCCTGCAGAAGAAATTGCTTTGGAACAGCATGAGAGTGGGTAAGTAGCACATCAGCTGTGATTCAGCACATAGCTTACAATGGCTTGGCCAAGAGAAAGAGAAGGACTGAAAAAAGTGAGGAGGTCAGACATCTCCAATACCTGATGGTGAAAGACAGCAAGATCTAATTCCAAGAGACACCATGGAAAACAAAAATCCACTAAGAAAGTATTCCTGTAAGTCCTGTGAAATTTTGAAATGTTTCATATTTTATATTTCAGTTTAAATGTAGAGGATTTTTCATCCTGATCTTTAAGTTGCTTAAGGAACAAATCAATTAAGTTTCTCTTCTTTCAGATCACTGTTGGCATTTTGAGATTAACAAAGGTTATACAACCACTCTGCATTTGCTTCTTCCTGCAGTAAAGTGCCACATATATAACACGTCATTTTAATGACCACAAAGTAAGAGCATTAAATAAGTACAAAGTTAGCTTCCTAGCAGTGTATGCTCTATCAGCCATTAACAGAAAGGAATAAAGTATTACTAACAACGTGGAGGGTATGATAGGACCATAGAATCTGCAAATACAATTGAAATAGTGAGGATATAAAAGAGAACTGTATCTTTCAAACAGTATCTTTTTTATAGCTTTATATTTCAAAGTTATTGGTACCTTTTCAAATATACAGTCTTATTACTTTCGTCCTGCAGAATTTTTTTGTTTTTGTTTTTTTGTTTTTTTTTTGCAACTGAGAAACAAACTAGTGCAAGACTAAAGCACTGTGCAAATCTGCCTTTTTTTTTTTTTAGTCTGAGTATTTATACCCAGAATTTATCCATACCCTTTGTAAAATCCCCTTTGTTGGATTTTTTTCCACCATAGATTTCTAGTTATACAAGTTGTTCCTGCAAACTAAAAGGTAACCACTGCATAATACAGCATATATGTATCTATATATAATATTTATATGTCCTTTTAAAACAAAAGATGTATGCTATGGCCCAGACTCAGGTGTCTGTTACACCTGCGTAACAGCTAAGAAGTGAGCCTGCTGTGTGAGTGTGTACACTGCACATGCACGTGCAGGTGTATACACACACACATTTTCATTGTTATACTCTCATCCTGCAGTGCTGAAAGTCACTTCTTCCTTATCAGCTCTACCCTAAATCCTCAAACCTCGACAACTCAATACAAGGCATCAAACAACTAAACGATGCTGCTTGCAGCACTGAAATAATGACACCAGTCAACCCCAGACCAAGAGTACTCCCGCCCCAACTCTACAGTTCAGGGGGATACAGAGGGAAGGGAGGGAACGAGAGTGTTCAAGGGAGAAAAATAATAGATAAATAAACCAATATAAGGGATGTGCAAAAGCAGTGTCATGGCACGCTTACAGACTCTCTTTCACACACCCACACGCACACAAAGACAAAAAAAAAAAAAAAAAAAAAAGCATCAGTATGAAATCTTACAAGCGCTGATTGCCAGTAAGGACACTCTTTTTCAGCTTAACAAGACAAAATAGTTTCTTAGTACTGGGAACATGCTGAAGGTAGAAGTATGCAGTAGGTCACCTCTTGAAGATTTAATAAAGCAGCTTTCATGTCAATGCAATAAGTATACACAGAGCCATTTTCTAAACCTTACTACTGATATAGTACAAATGTTCATTACCTCTTCGGTTTACGGTTTGCAGCAATGTATACCTGCTGGGTTTGTTGGGGTATTTTTGGTACAGAATGTAACTGCCCTCAGACAGTTTCTGCCCTTTCTGTTAGTCCAAGGTAGGCAAGGAAGGAGTGTTTAGGTGAAGAGGCACCTCCCGGTGCAGTCTGAGGTCTGGGTGGATGGAATGTGAGACTGTAGTGGTTTTTGGGGAAAAACATTGTTAGAGGAATAAGGTGGGCGAACTCTGAGTTCCAGTATTTATCAAAGCACAGGGAGGTGCCATTGATGGCCAAGGCTTTCACTGCCAAGTTTGGTTCTGCCCCACTGCTATGTGCAGCTGACATAGCCACTGTCTGCAGAGCCTGGGAGGCAGACATAACTGAGAGGGGTGACAAGAGGTTTCTGGAGCTGTTCACCGGTAGGAGTGGACTGGCTTCCTTAGAGGTTGAATACTGGCCTTTCTTCTCCTCTTCAGAGCAGTCCCCATTCTGGTGCTTCTTCACGTGGCGGCTGAAAACAAAAGGGTGGGTAGTCTTGAACAGGCACTCATCGCAGCTGAAAGTCTGGCGTGGAGCATGCTTCAGTTTCTTGTGCAAGTTGAGATTGTCTTTGCGTTTGCAGCTGTAGCTGCACTGGTCACAGTGAAAAGGGCGCTCACCAGTGTGGACGCGCACGTGTTCAATCAGCTTGTTGGCGGTCTTGGACAGGTAGCCACACTGGTCGCACTTGTAATGGTTGCCAAGGCGGTGTTCTCGGATGTGCATCTCCAGCTCCAGCTGATTTGCTTTCACTGTCTGGCAGATCCGACATTTGTACTCCATTTTGTAGTGAGTCTTCAGGTGGCACTCCATTGCTGCAGGGCGGTTAGTGGAGTAGATGCAGAATGGGCACCTGGCACAGAGAAAAGAGAAGTCACGTGGCTTGAAGTTTTATGTTACTGCGTCAAACCTCTCATTCAGCCCATCTCTGCCCTACTAAAGCAGGAAAAAAGTCCTCCCTGTTTGGTTTCTTTATTGTGTTTGGTTCATCTTGACATCTGTCTCTACTTAGATAGAGTACGTTTGCCTATTCAACGGCAGTAGAGCTCGCTCATTCCTAGGAAGGCACCAAAGGAGCATCCCCTTAATCTTCTGGCTTACCTTTGCGGGGCAGGTTCTGCAAAGCAGGCCAGGTTGTGCAGTGGGTGACTGATTCACAGGTACTTTGGGTAACGACATTCCTAGTGTTTGTGCAAAATCACTTTTGCCATTTTCTCCATTCAGAAGTGGTTTACAGATGAGTATGAAAGCAGCTGTTTAAGACGGAATAAACTTGTAATACTGTATGTACAGCAAAAGCTTAGGAAATACCTTTTATGTGACTTTGAACAATAAGCTTGCTGGGTATCCGGCTAGAAACAGCTGAAAGTTGCTTATTAAGATGATTTGTAGGGATTCCCATTGCTGGGAGATGAGCTAGTCTGTGCTCGGCAATGCTTGCCTACAGCTGCCTCTGCCATGGCAGGAATTGTTCCAATGTGAGAACAGGATGTGGGCTCTGCTTACTCACAGCAGAAAGCTTCCGGACCAGGGTGGACGTGGTAAAGGGCCTCACCCCTGGTTCCTGGACCAGGAAGGGCTGAGAAGGCTGGAGGAGGGAGCCTTGAAAGCTGGGAAGGAAGGCTGAGCTGACCAAGCCCGGACACCATCAAGACTAAAATGCACCAGATTCTGCTTGATGCGGCTTAGAGGAAGTTGGTGAAGACAGCTACCCACCCAGAATATCTGCTGCGTTAAACAAAGCGTACTGGTTTCCAGATCTAGCTTGTGAGCTAGAAGAGCAAGTCTAGGTAAAAAGACACAACTAATGCACCGGGCTGCTGTCTTACAGATGTCTTCCTTGCCTGCTGATCTGCATTCACTGTTTAGCAGCTCTGCCAATTATGCTCTGTCATTTAAGGCAATTTCTAAGCAGATATCCTCTCATTTTGTTTTCACTCACTACAACTGATTGCACGTGCAGGTTCAATTTTATCTTGCTAATGATTGAGAGATTTTTGAGTGAGTGCAGCAAATAATACAGGAGGACAAACAAACAGAAGTAAAATATCCAGACACTTTTCCTGATGCAGCATCAAGTACTCTGATCCAGAGAGGGAACCTGGCACTGAGGCTGCTAAAAGTGGTTAGCTCTACTGCAACAGAGAACTCAGCTGTCTATGCGCACATACCTCTCCTGAGCTGGGTGCTCTCTGGATCAGAATCTCAGATTTTGATCTGGAACTGGAGGAATCATGTTTTTTTTTTTCTCTTCCCCCACAGCAAACAGGAGACAGAAAAATAGAATTTACTTAGATCTCTTCAGGCTCTTCTGGATGCCTTAAAAAAAAAAAAAATCAGAGCTTTTTCTTAGATGCAGCTTTGAAGGTACCTAATTATTACTTGAGTCGGGCAGGAATAACTTATGTAGACTGAGAAGCCCATTCTGTCAGGAAGGTCTGAGTCATAGGTCATGATTTTTCTTCAGTAAATAGAATAGATTCTGTGCAGCTTAAACCCAGAGCGCATGAGATCACTGGCCTGTGCATCCAAGACAGACATCCCATCGTTCTGGCACACTACTTGTTTCCTAGCCTGGTCTTATTCCCAGATTCAGTCATCGTATCTCAATTGATCACAGATTCAAATTTGGGAAACTACAGAGCTGCAGAACAAGACACTGCCTGGCAAACAGAACCAGTTTTCACAAACCTCAGGGCAAACTGATAGAGCTACTCATGGTAACGTTAAATGTGGTGCGCTAGTTACCTGACAGTTACAGTGCATTGAAAACATTAGTTTGTTTAGCAAGAGCAATGCAAGCAGGGAGGCCTGTGCTGGGCTTGAAGTGGCTCCAGCCTCTTTTCCTGCAGCAGCTGAAACAAATGGAGAACAGGGGCGTACATCTTGCATAACATCACATTGCCTGCACACAGGGAGCAAGCATATGGCCCCAACAATCACCCCTCCCCTCAGGGGTCCAAATTTGACATAAGGACACAGTCACTCACTAGAAACATTGCTCTGTACGAACAGAGCCTAAAGGACAGCACCTTAGCCAAAGACAGGGTTTTTTTTTCTTAAAAGAGTGCACGTTAATTTATAGCGATTATTCCAAACATGCAAAGAAAGGCAGTAAAGGATCAAAATAGTTAGTTGCTGAGGAGGGCTGACTTTGCATTAGAATCTACAAGGATTACAAAGCGATTTTGAGAAGCTGACTCCATACTTAGCTGCACAGATTGGACAGGATTTAGATTCTTTGAGCTAGGTCCAGAACAGAGAATGTGGTGCATGCTCTCCTTTGCTCTAATGCCTTCAAAATGCCTCTTAGTTGAACAGCACCTCTGTGCCATGCTGCCTCATTCTCTTAGGACCCATCATGTACTTTCTCCTCTTTGACTTGAAATGGGAAAGGCCATACTTTGTTAAGATCTGTAACTAGGGAAAACTACATATACTATTTGCTGTAATGGTGCAAACCCACGTTAAGGCAACTCTAATGGACTGGGCTTTTATTATCTAAATAACAGAAGCCCCAGATCTGGATTCTCAGACATTTTACTAATCTTTTCTAGTTTTCTTCCTTCTGTCCTGGTCCCCACAATATTAGAGGTGCTTAACACAGTAAAAGTTTGTGTACTTGCTTTCCTTACTTGAGCCCACCAGTGGGGACAGTGTGGCATTTCTTGTGCTCCAATAATTGCTCGGGTGTCTTCATGAACTTGTGGCACACGTCACACTCAAACATCCGTGTGATCAGGTGGATTTGCAGATGGCGCTCAAACATATTTTTTGTTTTGCAGACAAAGTTACAGAAAACGCATTCAAAGCCTGAAAAATGAAAAAAAAGGAAAAAGCATTCCTGATACTGTGGCCGGATCTACTGCATACGAGGTGACAGTTTGTATTTGTTTAATGGGGTTTTTACCTTTCTCTGACTTCTCTTCAGTATTCAGTGAGGTCTGAGTACCAGGCACTACAGAAATGACCAGCAGATTGTTTGAACCCTTGCTTTTTGGAGATACATCTGCATCTTCTTTGCTGTTAGCAGAGTCACTGAGTGCTGACAGTGAAGATGAAGATGGACTGTTAGATTCACTGGGTGTCTTCCTCTCCTCAGCTGAAAAATTGGAATTAGGAGCAATAGCTAGTACAGCAGACTATATGCAATCTCAGTAATCCTGTTTTAAGATTCAGGATGAGTGTCATTTAAAGTTAATTCAAACTTACTTATAAACAAGTCTGAAATCAACTGGTCGGTTAGGGAAGCATCATAATTTCATATCCTTTCATTTTGTAAGTGTTTATAGTAGTATATCCTAGAAGGTATTCTGTCTGTAATGGCAGTGAAAGGACGCATGCAATTCTATCACATAATCAAGCAAAAAAAAAATCCCAAGCACACACTTTGATTAGCTCAGACAATCAATAACTTGTCACTGAGAAAAAAAGCGATGAGGAAGGGTAGAGAAGAATAATGGCACTCTGTGTACTGAGGATGGAGCCTCAATAATGACTGTAAGAAATAACAGCCTGGTCTCAAGATGTATCTGCTGTTGCTAGGAACTCTCATTGAAAATTAAGTGAAAAAAACAACAAAACAAAACATATTTAACTGGATCTAAAGCTGTGGCACTCCAGTGTTACCTTATGTGTGCAATAAGTGTATGAAGTTTGAATCCCAAATAGTATCACACGCTAGAAATGAGCAAGAGTGAGAGTTCTCATATAAGCCTAATCTGGTACATTCCACTCTGAGCCAAAGAATCAGAATGGACAAATTATTTCCTCCCATTTATGTCACGCTTTATTCGGAACTATGTTAAAAACAGACTTTACTAAAATGTCATATTATCTATGTGATAAAGTAAGTCCTCCGATTGAGGCCTCTGCAAACAGCAATATGTATCCAGCTAAAAACTCACGAGTGGCACCTTTAAGTCTAGATAAAAATGTTGGAACGCACTAATGAAATCTGATGACCCATGCTGTCAATAGGAAGGATGACCGGGATATCATACAGAAAGACTCACTGACCTTGGGGACTAGAGTAATAAAAACGGAATGAAATTTAATAGTACAGACTACAAGGTGACGACCTGGAAGGCCAGTAACAAGAATTTTTTGCTACAAATGAGGAGCGCTTAAGTTGGAAACAGTCAAGGAAAACAAAATAAAAAAAGAAGTTGAGCAGAACACAGGATGAATACGAGCTATCAGCATGTTAAAGTCTTCAAGGAAGGTAAATATGATCACAGAATATTACTGTGTGAGTTATTCCCAATAGCTACTGCTGTTTTACTTTGCCACCACTACTTATTCCAACTAAATATGCCATGTGCAGCCATGGTTGTGTATGCCAAGAATGGGGATCTAACTCTTGTGAACACACACAGTGAAGGACTGGTACTTTGAGAAGAGTATTTCATATAAGAAAAGGCTCAGTGAATATTTTGATGGGAGAGGGTTGTTCTCCAGAAATACAGGAAGGGAATAAATACTGTGGGAGGGGAGACAAAAGGTAAAAGGAAGGTGAGCTGATGTTTCAGATTGAAGGAAGTTCTGACAGAAAAGAATGCGTGTGAGTCCTGATTGTTACTAAGACACATGCTGGGGATTTTAAGAAGGTACCTCAACTTAAATACCAGAAAATCTGCAGTGATCTCTCTGTGGGCATAGCTGGTCCAAAACAATTCTACTTGCCTGAAGACATATGCGAAGAGCCTTACTAACAGGCCTTTTATGACTAAGTAACCTTACAGGGTAGGGACTGGAGACAAGTGACCCAGAAAACCCACTGTGTCTTTTTCCTCCATTACGTGCCATATGTGTAAGCAGTTGGTGGGATCTCCTGCTGAATAGCTCAATTTGACAGAGTGAATGAAGAACAGATAATTAAAAGACAAGCTTAAAAAGACAAGCAGCACCTCCAATATTTTAGCCACAACAGGAAGATACATTCAAGTACAACTCTTTTGAGCTCTGATGCAAACTTTTCACATGGCTATAGCTGGCATTTCTCCTTCTACATGTGGAGATGGATGAAAAAATTGGGTGAAGACAGTGTGAGTGCAGGGAGATGGGAGTAGAGTTGTAGTGCTGAAAGCTACACTGGCACAAGAATTTGTGAGGCATTCCAATAATTTACCATGCATTATAAGCACAGACATTCTTCTCTCCTTTATCTCTTTCCACCCTTCCTATCTTCCCAGTTTTACCCTTGACACAAAGAGCAATTTAATAATGGGAAAACTGTGCTGGATGCAGTTCAGCTTCAGTACTGTCAGCGCAATTACTAGTAGTTTGTGACAACAAAATTCTTCTGTTTGGTGTTATAAAATAAATCAACTGAAAGCATTCTAATTTTCTCCTCCTTAAATTATGCCAGGCTTCACTAGTTGGACTAAGCATATGAAGCTTGTTTGAAAACTGCTGTTGCTCTTATCTTTGGCTATTAAGTGAGTAAGAACAGGACCAGGGAGAAGATTTGCTCTGGTACTGAATATAAAGTGACATTTAAAGTATTTCTGAGTCACAACATCAAAGAAACATCAACAGGAAACTCTGAACACACCAAGAGCAAAGCTCAGTCTATTACCTATAACCTTAAAGCCAGATATGCACAGTTAGTGCTCAAAGTTGCCTTATCATCACTGAGGTCAAATCAGGATTCTGATGAAACAGTAAATCAGTCAGAAAAACAAACAATGTATGTTAACTTCAGCAAGGGAGGAGATTTGAGGGACATGGTGAAGTAGTCCTTCATTTGTCCCCTACACTTGAAAACTGATCTGTACTAGCAAACTATTTGCCTGGCTTCACTTCAGCTTTAAGAGATCAGGCCTTAATTAGCAAGCATTGCAGTGAAAGTAAAGAGAGTGTTTATGAGAAGTGTGAAGGTTGCACCTAAAAAGCAGGGAAGAGAGAGATCACTGCAGCTGGGAGATGGGGATCATCACCTGTGTGCTTGCCGTTGACATGAGCCTTCATATCTGCCTCTTCCATGGTGACAAAATCGCATGCTGTGCAGCAGATCGAGAACATCCACTGCTCCTTATCCACATGAAGGGACATATGACTGACAAACTGGACATTCATCTCCGTCTCAAACCCACACACGTGACAGCTGCAAGCAGAAGGGAATTCAAGAGTAAGAAGCATTAAAAAAAGTTAACTGCAAATAGAAGAATATTATCCTTCCCTTCATTTTGCAAAAAAAAAAAAAAAAACAAACCAAAACACCTCACTGCACAGTTCTCTTCCTCACTGCTGAATGTTCATTGGAAAATTGTCTGCTGAACTGCTTCTGAACTGATGGCCATGCCAACGTGATTAAGGGCAGGCGCAATGCAACAATCCTGTACATGCTATAATGATGCTAGATAATCATAAAGTTAATTAAAAACTACAGATTCCAGATGCTGCACATCACCTAGCTGATTCCTTTGGGCAATAAGAGGCACCGCAGCTTTGCCAAGACGTTTAGTATGGCTGATACATTGACAAACGGAAAGCGTGCTGCACACTCCAGGAGTTATTTTCAAGCCCTGGAATGGTTCCCATGCCAAACTGGGATCCTGTGCAAAACTGCCTGGCAGTTTCAGTGTAAGCAAGTAAAAATGGTTCAAACATTTCTTATGCTTGACTGGAAAACAGCAGTCCTCAGCTATACAAATAATTAACAGGGAGACAGATTTCACAGCCAATGCATAAACAGAGTGATATTGAGAAGCAGTGGAAGGAACCCTTTAACTTTCTGGCAGTCCTCCTCTTGTTTTTTTAGGCTATCACAATTTAAAGCAAGCTAAAAACATTTTAAAAGATGTATACTACTTGGCTTTCCCAGGGGGATGGACTAGATAATCTAATCCAGAAGGATTTAAAATTTTTTCTTTTTTTTTTTTTACTTACATGATTTAGTAATTAAATCTGCTTGAAGCACTCTGACTGAAACTGAGAGTGATTTTGTACTCTGCTTGGCCACTAGGGTGCATAGCACAGTTTGCAGAACACACAGCACTGCATACAAAAAGGAGAATACCCAAATAGCCATTTCACCAGGGTAGTTCCTTTCAATTTTTCTGGTCCTTTTTTCACAATACTGGTCACAATGTATATACCTCTAGTAAATAGGAAAATGTGTTTGTTTTATTTTAATACAGTACTCTGACTTCATAGATTTGGCTGTAAAGAATAGAGCTAACAGTGCTTTAGATTTGCCATGAATCTACAAAAACAGTGGGAAGTTCCCAAGTGCAAAACTTAAAAGTTAGAGAGGCTTCTAGGACTCTATTTGACTCACAGAACCATTAAAAAACAACATTAACAACAAAACCACACATGCCAAAGAACTCTGTCCTTCCCAATGACAATCCAAGTCACACAGCACGAGGCAGCCAGCTAGTTTTGCTGTTTAGCTCAAAGTCAGATAGATATGGGCAAGGCAAATACATTCAGTGCAGTTTCACCCTGGAATACCAGAAGAGAGGTCCTGTAACAGCCTATGAAGGCAGCAAATTCAAATTTCTTGAGTCTGGTGCAGAGCTCTTGCCTAGGTCCTCACCTGTAATAGTAAGGGTGCTTCTTTCCATCACTGCCTTCAGAAGTGACAGCGCTGACAATGTCCTCAGTGTCTGTACTCACCAGCTTCACAGAATGGACGGTCAGGTGCTGGTTCAGATTAGCACGGCACTTAGCAGCGTAGGGGCACAAGTGGCATTTGTATTTTCTCTCTTCTGAGAAAGAAATAGAAAACTGGCCATGTATACTTCATTTTGAAGCAAACTATTGTTAAAGCTTCCAATAACCAAGTATGCATTCCTTTGAGTTTCTCTGAGCAATTTCCTGAATAAGGTACTTTGGAAGCTAGACATTTTGGAAAATTATAAAAGTTCACAGCAATTACTCAGGGAAAAAAAAAAAAAACACCTCATTTGGAAGTAGTTTAAGGCTGTATTTTTAGCATGCCCTACCATTTGTAGTCGGATATTATAAAACTTTACAAACTGGAAAAGTGGGGTAATTGCTGCACTGAGAGCTGCAGCAAAGCCAGTACAGAAACAGGTCAATAAGCTGCAACTACTTCCTTTACCCAACATCTTTTATTTGAATTTTGGGTCCACTTATTCTTGAGGTTGCGCATATGATCACTTGCAGAGTTGATGGTATTGTATTAAGATCTGAGGGTGGGCAGGGATGAAAGGGACTGCTGGCTCATTAGGCCAGTTCTGAACACAAGCTAACAGAAAGAACAAAAACAAAACCAAAAAACACTCAAAGAACAATTAAAAGAAATTAAACATGAGTTTCAGTGCTTTACAGCTTTTAAAATAAAAACGATTTCATTTCAAATTTAACATTTCTAATTTCTGGCAGCAATTTCTTTGTGCATGCCAGGCTTCATATTGTGAAGAGCTGATTAATAAAACAACCAAATATTACGTCAGCTTTTACAACCCTCTCCGTTGAAGTGCTGCTGCTCTCTATTTGAAACATAATACAACAAGTGCTAGGGGGAAGAACTTCAATAGAGCAGCTCTGGATTAAGAAAAGTCCACAAAGCTAAGGAACAAGAGCATCTGAACCTTTCCAGCGTGGCTGTACTAAGTGACATGTACTGGCATTATACCAACAATATTTTTCAGCACTGCATTAGAAATTCTTGCTTTCAAGTCTTGTTTTGTGCAGTGCATCTCAGCAGGCCGACAAAGTGTATCTTCCATATAAAAATTGCTCGTCTCAGTTGATTTGAATCATTGGCTTTAAGGGAGCTGGTACAAACTTGAACAATTGCTCTTAAAAACAGTAAACAATAAGAGCAAAGGTGAATGACGGTATTGAATCCTATCAGTTCTACCGTATCTGAAACATCAAAGCCAAATCTTTTGTTGTTTGATAAGAAGCTCATCAAGTGAATGTAAGAAAGGCTGGACAAAGGCTGGACTTCAGAACTGTGCTAGCAGATTTGGTTAAACAGCTGATATTTACAGGTTCATCTGCAGGAACTTAGACCAACTTGAACTTGCACATTTTGTAAAGATTAATTACAAGTTGGCGGTAAAGAAATGTTAGCTAAGTCCCCAAGCACCTCTGCTGTGGCATTCTGGCCTGTTTCTGGTCTTGGCTTTGCTCTAGCAAAAAGGTGAACACAGCTCATTCTACACACACTCTTCTGCTTATCTTCTCCCCATCCATCTTAAATAAGCTATGATGAACACAAGGATTTCCTCAGTGCTGAACAATAACATCAAAGCATTGGCTTACCTGTGTGCAGCGAGAGATGGCGGGACAAAGTCTGCTGTCGACCAAACACTTTTCCACACACTTCACAGGGAAAGAGCTGGTCATTAAATTTCCACGATGGCAATCCGTTTCCTGCCTCCAACCCTAGCTTTTCAGTTTCTGCGCCAAAATACACACAAACAGAAAGCTGTACTTTAACAACTCGGAAGACTCAGATTTCACTCAGCATAATCCTGTATGTATGATATAAAACACAGCACCTTGGCTGCATGCTCATCTGACACGAGTTCATGAAAAAAGGAAACTTTACTAATGATGGAAAGGAAATAAATCTTTCATATCTAATCTTCCATATATACTGTAAAGCACAACACTTACTAGCTAGACATAGAGTTGAACCAGATTACGTACAGAGTGAAACTCAAAAACCTGCAGGGAAAAGCTTTAAACTCCAATTTTGTTTTTGTGGAGAAACTATGCCTTCGGCTTGTTCACTCACCCACTTTCACCCGGTGCATGAAGACCCAGTCTGAGATGGTGGTTAATTTTACACTGGATTATTATTCATGACTGAAGGAAGACCACCAAACCTTTCATTTTCAACTGATGTAGAAACTACTGCATGTATGAGCAGTCTTCCACTGAAGGAGAGCAGAGGATTGCTCAGACTAAAATTAAGTGAGGAGGGCACAGCATGCCAGTAAGTGGCTGGCACCTGGGGTAAGCTCTAATCAGTAACTTCTGTCCTCAGGCATCAAAATCTACAGCAGCCCAGAGGGCTGTCCATTGAAAAACTAAGACCTTTTGAGAAATGTTATCTTTATAGAAGTGTTACTAGTAGTTCCAAGAACGGAGAGAGTCTACTGTAGAAAACAGGTACTCCACACAGCATAAAACAGTCATAAAGACACCCTGTAAGGATGCAGAGAGGAAAATCATACACAGTGTTTCAAAAAGGTGGTAAAAGCATCTGGACAGAAGGAAAAAAAAGCCAGCGAAGATGGAAGTAGTGATACTACTCAGACTTATATGAGAAAGAGTGTTAGCAAATCTTGTGTGAAGAAATATTTTCTGCCAGTGTCCTGTTGCGCCTGAAGGAAGGGACCACTGCAGATAAGTGACACAAAACTTGAGGGCTTTCAGCAGCTTCCTAAATACAACGGCTGAAGTAGGACAGAAGGAGTGGGAAGGTTGGCTTAGGACTTACCAAAAGTAGAAGACCTCCTATTTCTCCTAGAATGGAAGATGAAACATGCAGAACACCCTTCTCTAATCCCACACCACCTGTGGCACCATTGCCCAAAACTACCTCCCTTGGTGTGTGTGATGGAAGAAAAGCATTTAGCTGGTGTGTTCAGGTAAACAACAGGAGAGGAACTGAGAACAGGAGTGCAAAAACATCTTACTGAGCTAAAGTTGCTATTCTAGAGTCAGGCACAAAACAGTAGACTCTTCATCCAGTGAAACACAAAGGAGTAAGCACCCGACTTGCACAGGCAGCATCACCTACCACTGCATATCTGGCAGGCATGTCTGGAAGAGTCCTGCTGACAAATAGGCACCCAGCTGGCTCTAGTATGATTTAGGTAAATGGTTGTCAAATACTGTAATTAATTTAAACAACAATAAAAACAATGCCTCACTTAGGGCAGAGATTCCACACAGCAATCTCAACCATTTTAGGGACAGTCGTAGTTTCCAGCCCCTTTCAGCCCCTATATACAGTATTCAAGAGAGGAATTATGAGAGCACATCTGAGTACTGCTGTCCAGCAACACGTTTTTTCTTACAGAATTCCTAGTTGGGAAACAAGTTCTGCCTCTTCAAAATAGTCATTTTTGTGAAATTAAAAAAAAAAAAAAAAAAAAACTCTCCCCAAAGGGATTGTGACCCTTAACTTCCAAAATCTTCAATAAAGAATAAATCTTTTTATTACTGTCCTCGAGTTCAAAACAGTGGAAAAATCTGACTCTGTACTAACGTTACAGTTATTTTAACAGATCTTCTTCAGTACACAATCAAAACAGTGCTTCAAAAGAGGAATATGGTAATAATTATAATAGAAGGTCACAAGGGTGCAGGTTGCTTCGATATGCTCGCAACAAAAATGAATTAATTGGGACACATACCAAACAAGTCGGCGCAATTAGATGTAAATATGTCTTTTAACAATTCATTTCAGCATTAGTCATCAACCGTCTCAGGAAAGAGAAATATCCTCTTCCCTATTGTGGATTTATAGCTATCAGTTCTGGGAAGCTCATAGGAAGTTGGAAAAACACCAGCTTTCTGGTTATCTCAAGCTGGGGAAAGCTAGTCCCTTGCAAAAGTGCTACATACTTTTCACTGACACAAAAGAGGATACTGCAGGTGTTTTGAAAGTGTTTATGTTTACTTTACAGTCCTAGCTGCAGTACTTCTTTTTCTACTGAATCTTCTCTCTATAGCCAAGTGTTTTTTCTATTCAGCAAGTTTCTTAGCTTGGTCACAGGAAAACAGAGCTGGTCTCTGGTACCACAGGAGCCTCAGCATTTCATGGGAAGCCTTCTCCTTCAGCCTCCTGAAAGCTCTGTCTGCAGCTGAGAAACTGAAGCTCGGCATCCATACAGTAGTCCAGGAATCTTCCCCAGAGCCTACTCAGTAACTGACCTTCACAGTGACCTCGGGAATTGGGTGAGTCAGCATCCACAGTCAACCATTGGGCTCTGCCTCTAATTAAGGCTGGGAATGATCCAGTGACTCTGAGACCATAACACTGTATTATGCACACTGTTCTCTGTGTATCCCAGTGCACTTTAGCAAGCCACTCTGTATCATTATCTATAAAGAATACCTCACACAGAGGGTCATTCAGTGGCCAGGAGGAAGATGGACTGAGACCAACTAATGTTAAATAATAAATCACCATTGTAAGACATATCCCACAGAACCCCAACTTCCACTAAGACATTCCTATACTAAAAAAAAGAGAAAGAGAAAGAGAAAGAGAAAGAGAAAGAGAACTTGATGTAAGATTTCTGCTTTAAACAGACATTCAGCAAATTCCAAAGTTCTTATGTTAAAAAACGAATATGACCGAATAATATTGAAATGGAGTTTAGAACAGAATATTCTTAGTAAAATGAAAGGCCTCTAAGTTCTCCAGTACACCATTAAAAAATAATAGAAAGTTTAAGTATATTAACAGTTAGTAATGAAATTACTTTGAAATAGTTTTAGTTTTGCATAAATGATTTAAGAGCTTTTTTTTTCTTTTCTAAATGTAAAACCTAATTCTCAGTGAAATTTAGTGAAATATATTTTTATGATCAACATTCCTGCCATTTTATGTCACTTAGTATCACTTCTGCCAGCCCCAATTCAACCTGCTAACAAGTATGCGCGTTAAGGCTCGCATTCATTCAAGACAGGTTAGAAAGGGTTAGGACTGTCCCCATTTGATATTTCTCTGAGGTGAGAATAAGGCAGGCAATAACTGCAGAAGTGCTGTTCCATCCCTCCGCTTACTCCTTCGTATGGGACCTGCTGAATCACAGCCTGAACCTTAGATTGATCACCTGAGGCAAGCACCGAGTCAGCTGCAGGAGCACAGGTAAAGGCAATTCACCTGTGTGATCAGAAGGGGTGGAGCCTGATTGCACCTCTCCTAGACCCCATTTAAGGGCTGACTGCCACTGGGGAAGGATCTCTTTCCAGAGATTGCTCTCAGGAATTTTTTCTGTAACAAGGACACAGATGAGCATTTCACTATTTTTTGATTATCTCTTTCCACTGTGATAACCTTTCTAGTTACACAACCTGTAAAATACCAGCCTAACCATACCACTCTGCTAATTGTATGTTTGTTGAGTGTATGCTTCTTTAAATAGATTGATTTCTGATAGATAAAGCCCACTGGCCCAAGAACTACTGCCTGCCCCTTTCTATCTGTTAGACATAATTCTGAACAGATACATATTTGCAGTTTTCACATTCAGTGGTGAACTCATTTTTCTTCTCCTCAAGCTGGTAATATCAATATTGAGAGTGCGTTAACCACCCCTTTAGAAAAGCCTTAGCCTGACTTTTGTCAAATGCTGAGAAAGGATACCCCATCTGGTTGAAGCTGTTTGTGAAGACAAGTACAAAGCATGACCTGAAATCATTAATAACTGTTGAGTGTCACTAAATCAGCACTGTGACTGCTACGAGTTCTCACATATAGAAAAGCTTCACAATAAATGGGAAAAGTCTCTGAAAGACTCTGGAACTTTAACAGTCAGCTGATAACTTTTGGTACTGCCAGCCTGAGATGCACTGCAGCTAGCCTGTCCTCTGTCATCCTTCAAGCACCTCGCTTTTACCCAAGAGGGAAATAGACTGTATGCAGCTGTGTATGAACGTCACAAGAACCCATTTTTAGGATTATTTCTATTTTGTTGCATCTAAAATAAGTTCAAGAAATGATTTATTCAGAAACAAGGTGTTCAGGTTGAGCAATCATGCAAACGCTGCTTTAAGAACATTTGGCTAAAGATTCTTCTCTCTGCATTTATCTATGTTACTATAACGTCTTCCTGCACTCTGTGGTCTGCATCATAAAAGATGCATTTGATTGCATGGGAGCCTTCCACTTACGTGTTCATCCATCACCTCTTGCAAGCACGCAGTATATTTAAAAATCGAGCGCTCCTTTTTTGGAATGTGTAATTGAGTCTTTGCTGCAAGCCTGTTTGCTGAAAGCCTGAGAAGGGCTTGTGAGCTCAAAAATATACTGACTATATGAAACTGCAGCACTCCAAACGCCATGTATTTTACTCCCTTCTCAACTTACTTTCACAAAGGCATTATTTGTGGCACCAGATTTCTTATTTCTAGTAAGTCAGTTAAACAGCAGATTTATTCCAGATACCACAGTTCTCAAGTAAGATATGTCTTACTAGTTATCTAAAGTATCTGTGATCCTTAGTGTCCCAGCAGTCTCCATTTGTCACTGCCAGCAATACAGCAACCTGCCTGGTCTTATTTTGGGGTTTACCTCTTACTGTGAGCGTATTCATCCACTATTAGCCAATAATAAGCAACTGCTTTTTGGCATAAAAATATTTCTCCATTCCCCAGAAAAATAAAAAAAAATAAGATTTTTAATTTTTTTTTTTTTCAAATCCACAAGCTTCAGCTGAAATTCTAAGCTGGTTTTCTAGATCTGCCTGTGGGTTGTTAATCATCTTTTTGTAGCTATTAAAAACAGTCAGTGCTGTGATACCAGTGCAAGGTATTGACATTATCTTGCATACCCTTGCTAAGGGGACTCAAGTCCCTTTGTTTGTGTTCTGGGCTGGCCAGGGGTGAACTTGCACCAGCCTGGAGCTACCTAATGCCACCAGCAGGGCCCAGTGCAAATAAGGAAGGGCCTATGAAAGCATGTACCAGATATAAGAAGTAATGATCATTTAAAATCCTTGATATGGAAAAAAATAGAACCCAAATGATTTTATTTATCAGAAATTTGGTGCTAACGTTGTTCTTTACTAAAAAATAAATAAAGAAATAAAGAAAAAGGTCACTGAAGTGATAAAGATGTTGGCTTTTGTGAAAAGCATAAAAACAAATAAAAGATGAACTTTAAAGATGCTGCTGTAGAGGGACATGGGAAAAGAGTGAAGCCCACCTTGCTGTAATACTGAGTGTGTTGCTCAAAGCGGACATCACACGTAGGGGGAGAAAAATGAAGCCTGAGTCAAGGCAAAGATAAGGTAGTTGATTCAGTGACCTGAAAGACCAATCTGCTTCCCTCCTTTGTTTCAGAATTGACAGCTATTTTAATTTCACTTATACAAACAGAGGACTTCTGACTAAGCAATGGGGTTTGTGATAACCTTCATCTGCATTATAAAGCTTTCAGATTTGCTTTTACTGTCTGCTTTAAATTCAAACTTAACAACAAACAAGAAAACAAAAATCTTCCAGTTCTAAACTTAAATCAGTTTATGTTTGTAAATTCTGTGGAAGGTGACTGAAGCTGCAATAGTTCTGCAGTCATTTGTTGAAATAAATTATTTTTATAACAATGTACACTACCACATCACACTGAGGATTACACTGGACAGCACTGGACCCACTGCCTTGCTATAGGATAAAATGAACAATGTTGTCTTGCTGGTAGCCTCATTTCATACACAATAAGATAAAACAAAATTCCTGTTGCATACAAAGAATGGCCTTGAGCTGTAACATCACTGACCAGAAAGCAGTGGAAAGGTCCCTCCAACTCCTTGCACAAGCTCCAGTTGTCTTTCCTCTACCATTCACAGCTATTACAGTGAAAAAAGTCAGGTGGGTTTCATGACCATGAAAGAAATAATGCAGATGAACTGTTTTTAAGACTGATTTGAGACAGTGCAAGAAAGGGATATAAAGTACCAACAAATCCCCCCCAAACTTGTTTCTGAAAGTTTATCCAGTCACTGTCAGACAAGAGAGCAGTCAGTCACTTCAACAGCAAAAGCTCCATCATCATAATTTCTGCTTGTTTAGAAATAATAGCTACTGCAACAAAATAAATTCTGTATCTGTTGTTAGATAAAAACTTGCTAATGTGCTCTCAGCTGTCTTTGCATGCCATACCTTATTTCAATGTAATACCACAGCACTCCCCTGCAACTATCTCTGTGATAGCTGGATAAGTCACTGTGGTGAATTTGCACAAGCTCCCATCCAGCTCCCTCCCAAGCAGGTGCCTCTTACATTTAGCTCATCCACTGTTTGTAATTTTCTTTTTTTGGTTGCTGAATCCAAATGAACTTACGAAAGTATTGTTTGCTTCTATTGTTCAAGAATGCAATTAATTAATTTTTGTAATGCCAATGGGTTTCTTCCTTTTGAGTTTCTTTCCTACAGTTGTTTAAAACATGCTTCCTAAGAACCCCTTTTTAAAATTACTCAGAGACTGTTATGTACATCTAGGACCATCATGGTATCTGTATAAACCTTTCTTTTTTTCTTCTCTCTTTTTTTTTTTTTTTTTTTGGTGACTATGCCAATTTCTGTTTGCAGTGGGGGCATTTCTTCCATAGAGATAAAGTAATAACACAGGTCGCTTAGCAGAGCCTAATACTAGTACTCTCTAGCCAGAATTCAGATAGAAATAAAGGCAAATTAGCCTTTGGATTACATTTTTTTTATCTGGCTCCTTGACTCCTTTCTAGAGAACTGAAAGGTGCCTTACTTACTTACTACTAGACCAGGCTGCCCAGGGCCCCCCCCATCCAACCTGTATTTGAACACCTTCAGGGACAGGGCATCCACCTCTCCGTGCAGCTGTTCCAGCACCTCACCACTCTCATAGTAAAGAGCTTCCCCCTGACATCCAACCTAAATCTTCCCTCCTTCAACTTAAAGCCACTTCTCCTTGTCCTGCCATCTATCCTTGTGAAGAGTTGACTCCCCTCCTGTTTGTAGGCTCCCTTTAGGTACTGGAAGGCTGCAATGAGGTCACCCCGCAGCCTTCTTTTCTCCAGGCTGAACAAGCCCAGCTCCCTCAGCCTGTCTTCACAGGGGAGGTGCTCCAGTCCCCTGATCATCTTCGTGGCCCTCCTCTGGACCCTCTCCAACAGCTCTTTCGGGCCCCAGACCTGAACACAGTACTCCAGATGGGGCATCATGAGAGCAGAGTAGAGAGGGACTGAAATCATTCTGTAGAAGACAAAATTCTCTCTTCAGCTTTGTTTAAATTAATTTTCCTTTTTTTTCCCATCTATCCCAATACCTGATTGATTGATTTTCCATTTAATTTACTCTTAGACAGATAAGTATTGTAGAAGACAATCTTCCACAAGATAAGATGGGTGAAGATGGAGAGTACTAAGGTAACTGAAAGAAATGTCACAGAATGATGTGTTCCAATTCCTTTTGCAGAGCTGAAGAAGTCATTTTAAAACCTGTCTTCCTATTTCACGTTAAGTTTGTACTAAGAAAAGATTCATATTCAATCTGGCTCAATGCTGATGCTCACTTTTACAAAATATTCTGATATTAAGATAGACAAAAGAGAATATGAGACTTCATATGTCTTTGAAAAAGAGTCTAAAACATAGCATGCTGAGTATTTATTAGCCAAAAGTCTGATCTATCAATTCTGAGGTTATTTAATCAGCCTCACAGCTTTGCTACTGAATTTATATCACAGAATTAGAGCTGGAAGGGACTTCAGGAAGCCATTTGTTCTTTCCCTCACCAAAGGCACACCCACCACATACCAAATGTACCCACCACTTCAGACAAGTGTTTGTCCAATACTTTTTAAAAAAACTCTCCAATGATACAGAGGTTCCACAGCCTCCTGTGATTGTTGCTGCAGTGCAAAGTCACCACTCTGGCCAGGAAGTTTTACTTTGCTGTTTAACTTAAGTCTCCTCAGTTGTTGTTTAAACCCATTATTCTGCATCTTACATGAACACAGGCAACATTAATTCCTTTTCTCTGAAAGCTTTATGTATTTGAATACCATTACCTTGTCTTCCCTCTTTTGTTCTTGAGAATAAACAGACACAAATCCTTCAGTCTTTATACACAGCTCATGGCTTCCCGTCCCCTGAGCACTGCTGTGCTGCACATTGTTCCTGGGTTACAGAGCACAAAATTGGATTCAGGGCTCCAGCTGCAGAGCAAGAAGTACCACATGTGCCTTACAGACAGCATTTCCCACATCTCAGAGGGATACTGCCCTTTCTACAACATGTACATTGTCAGCTCCACATATGGTGTTTGACCAAAGACTAATTCAGATCTCTCCCTTAAGCTGCACTGCCTGGCCATTCATCTCTCCCCACATTTTGTGGCACTCATCATTCGTCTAAGTACAGAATTTTTCCTCACTGAATTGACCACTGCTTTCCAGACCATTCCTTCGTTTCCTTGAGAGAAGGCAGAACTCTAATTCCATCCTTGCAGCACTTATGGCACCTCCTAGCATGGTGTCACCAGGATATTTAATAAACACAATTCCATCACCTACAACATTAATGAAAGAGCTAAGTAACATGAGAGCAAGTGCAGACCCAAGAATACCACTTGGTTCCCAGGATTTCACAGCTATACTATTTACAGCTTCACCTGCTCTAGGTCTCCCTGCTTGCTCTGTGCATGCTGCAGGAGGCAGCCCAAGGCGTCAAGTTTCTTTCAGGATCTGGCAACAACCATTGTTAGGCTTTTCTCCATACAAATCTCCATGCTTGTTACAACTGTACCTCCTGAGGCCAACTGCTGCTTTCCTTCTTCCTCTCCTGAAAATCACATTTTATCGATTCATGGCCATTCTTCACCTTCTGTCACCCAAATCAAAACACAGGTCCCAAGAACTGGCTGGACAGCCTTGTGTTGTCCTGAACTGGTTTCCCAGAAGACAGCTTAGGCAAAATCCCACATCTCTTACTCTGTGCTTTGAATGAGTGAGGCTGCACAGCAAGCCCTTTTCAAATTTGACCTCCACTTGTGACATGCATTTATTTAAAAAACTGATAACTACAACTATTATTTTTTTTAGAAGAAAAAATGAAAAAACAAAAACAAAAGAAACCCCCAAAAACAACAACCAAACATTTGCTGTCAAATAACTGAGAGACTCAGAAACCACAGCCAAAAATGCTAAGAGGTGCCAAACCCTGCCCTATTCAAAGGGTAAAGAAAAACAAACGCTAAGTTTTGTTTTCCATATGGGATGAAACAGTCCCCCTTGACCATTTTGCCTTGGATTTGATGCTTACGAAATTAAGAGTTTCTGCTTTCCTGGATTTAGAATGAGGTCTATTTTTATTCTGAATGAAACCAGAAAATAATTGTTCTGAGTGAAAGCACTTTCTTCTTCCTTTACCGTGAGGCTCTTCCTGCTTCAAGAGGAACAAACATGAAATGAAACGAAAATAAATGTCTTTGTCTGCAGGAGGAGACTGTGTGTAAGAGAGGAAAAATTACCACATACAGAGGCAACCCATAATAGGACAACAATCATGACTTTTCAGATAGGAGCGCCTTTAAAGATATCCATTAGACATGGACCTGAATGTATTTTTGTGGGGTCTATTTTAATTAACTGTCTTCATCTTGAAGGTTATGTAAGTAATTGGCAAAATAATTAGCGCAGTGACTTCACTGGGAAAAGAAGTAGCCCTGTGTGCCCATGGCAGTTCTTGCAAGGCCCTGTTGTTTAACGTGTGTAGTACTGAGAGAGTGGCCAATTCACCAGTAATTTCATGTGTTCCTCAGAGGGATCCAATCACACTGCCCTCAGTTGCTGTGGGAATGGCCAATAAGTCACAACTGTTAACAAAAATTTGAACACGCACACATTGGCGCATTCTGCATACTTCAGTTGTCTTATTTTAGCCAAGAGGAGATTTGATCATTTGAAATGGTCTGCTCTGCATAATACGTTCTGTTTTGAAAGGGGGCTTGTTAGTTAGAAGTGCAACAGCTACTCAGGAGATGGGCACCATTTACCATATCACAGATCTGCAACACACTATTGGAAACATGCTTGGCAGCAGACCCAAAAAAAGCTGAAAGAGAAATGTAATGCTGTAATCAGTTGCAGCTGGTTTGGTTAAGACTGCATTAAATGAACCGAAACTTTGGAACCCCCTTCTCATGGGCCGTAGGGCAAGCTTGTTTCTAAGGTAGCTGGGTGCACAAGAAAAGAAGGCTGCACCCAGACAGATGATCATGGGAATCTGAAGGCAGGACGCTATAGATAAAAGCATACTAGAGCCAGAACCACTGTCACACAGTTTAGCACTGAATTATATAGAACAAAGTAAGCAAAATCTGTCTCTTTGGAGAACTATGCCAAGCACTGCCCACTTCTGAGCAGTTCAACTATCTCACTTTCCTAGAATCACTTTCTACTTTCTACAACTTGTCAGTTATCTGTCTCTTGCTATCACACTTCAGAGAGCAGCCACTGTAGCTGACAATCCTTAGCCTTCTAAAGTGCACAAAGACAGAGAGCACACACCAAGTACCATGTACCCCAGAGACATACTTCTGATTGTGAAGAATCAAAACAAAATGCACACTGGGGGATCAAAAACTTAAATTAGGTATTCAAATCAACCTGCTACTCTGTCACATGTTCCTACCATCTATGACACTGCCACAAAGACTGGATTTGTCAGAGGGCGGTATCTCTCATTATCTCCATGTATCTGCATGAATTCATACACGTACACAAATAAAAGAGTACTTGGTTGAATTTCACCCCAGACTGGTATCAGAAAAGGAATAAATTTAAATGGTTGCTTTTCAAAACCAAGAGAACTAGATTTTTCAAGGGTTAGTGAGTACCTAACACTGTATTTTGCAGGCAATGATGACCACAGCGTGGCATCTACCTCTCGCACCACTTTCAGCAATCGCATTTCACAATAATACTGAGATGGAAATGAACAACAAGACTGAGTGTCTGATGGAGGAAGCCCTGCATAGTGAATTAAGTGCCAATCTACATTATTCCACCCTGTTGGGAAGCCAACAAGGGTCAGGCACTCTCATCATCGGGAAGCTGAAGGGGTTACCCAAATATCCTGGATGGGCAGAGCTCATAACTCAGACCAAAACTGAAACCAAATGAAACGATCATAAGCATCAATAATGGAATAAAGCAGGGAAAAAAGGAAGAAAAAAGTTCTATATAAGTCATTTCATGTAGAAGTACACTTCCTCTGCAACTATACTGGCAATAAAAACTGCTGTTCCATCACAGGACCAGAAAATGCTGCCAGGATCTTGAAATATTTGAACTTTAAAGAAAGACTGAAGTGTAGCACTACTACTAAGAGATAGGAGCACATCATAAGCAGAGAGCCTGAGACAGCTAGGATCGCTCAGCCTGGAGGGAACAGCTTGGTGGGATCTTTTCAATGTGTATATAAACCTGATGGTGGGGAACAGAGAAGATAAAGCCAGGCTCTTCTCAGAGATGCCCAGTGGAGAAGAGGCAAAGGTACAGATTGGAACACAGTAAATCCATTTAAACAACAAAAAACCCCACACTTTTTTACTGTGCTGCAGTGGTCTTGTACTGGTACAGATTGCTCCACAGATAGTTTGTGGAATCTCCATCCCTGGAGAAATTCAAAAGCTACCTGTACAAAGAATCACAGAATCCTGAGATGGAAGGGACCCACAAGGATCACTAAGTCCAACGCTTGGTTCCACAGAGGACCACCAAAATTCAAACCCTATGTCTGAGAGCATTGTCCCAAATGCTCCCTGAACATTGGCAGCATGGGGCTGTGACCACTGCCCTGGGGAGCCTCTTTGAGTGCCCAACCATCTTCTCAGTGAAGACTCTTTTCTCAACCTGATGCACCCTGATGCAGCTTCATGCCGTTCCCTTGGATCCTGCTGCTGTCACCAGAGCAGAGCTCAGTGCCGTCCCTCTGCTCCACGTGAGGAGCTGTATGCTGCCATGAAGCCCACCCTCAGCCTCTGCTTTTGGCTGAACAAACCAAGAGACCTCAGCTGCTCCTCATACAACTTGCCCTCCACACTTTTCAGTGTATTCACAGTCCTCTGGATGCTCTCTAATAGCTTTATGTCCTTCTTATATTGTGGTGCCCAAAAACTGCATACAGTGCTTGAGGTTAAGCCACACTAGTGGAAAGCAGATGGAGACATGGTCTTTAACAGCCCACTGATCCTGCCCTGAGCAGCAAAGTTGAATTAGATAATCACCAAAGGTCTCTTCCTACCTCAACCATCCTGTGTTTTCTCTCAGAAATAATAGTCCAGAGGTTCTGCTGCTGTGAATGTGCAAGAAAATTGATAGCTAGTAATTGTACTCTTAACTCCTAGCTTTCCTTTAAACATTCTGGCATTTAGGGCTGTGAAAAAAGCCTTCATAAAATGAACAGAGGATTATCCATAATGTGAAGTTAGAGACTTTTCCGCAGATGGAAGCAAACAACTGTAAGAAGGTGTGAATTGTTCTAATTAACTCCACGGGCACATAGCTGGAAAGCTGCACAGTGGCAATTTAAATGCCAACATTTCATTGTCAAGCACTTCAACAGAAATCCTTCGGGTCTGAACATTTCACAGTCCCCTAAGGCCTAGCACATTTTCCAGTGTGACAACAGTGCCACAGAAATCAAAACCAAAACTTTGAGGTCTCCTTTCTACAGTTCAGGTACAGTGGTCTCAGGAACAACACCAGTTAAGTTAATAATAGGAAGTCTGGCAGCAGAATAGGTGAGGCCAAGCAGGAAAAAAATCATTAGCAACTTAAGGAGAAAGGGAAACTATAGCCAGATTCACTCTAATTTCAAGTCCATATTATTAAAATTTTGGCTGCCTTAACCAACCTAGAGATTCCCCAAAATTCAGAGTTCAGTTTGCTGCAGAGCAGAAGAGGCCACAATCACAGCACAAATTCTACCAGAAATACAACATATGAATGGGCATGTTTGTAGGTTGGACAGCCACATATGCAAGATCACAACATCAAGATTACAACATAAACCTTAAAAAAGGGGATTAGGCATGAAGAAACATGCAAACTTCTTCATTCTAAAGAATGCGATACCTATGCAATATAATGAGCTTAATTATTTATCTCATTCAAATTAAAACTCTAAACATTCAGGAGGTATTTTCAACTACAGTCACAGACGATAGTAAAAAATGCAGTCACAGCTGCATCAAGGTAAGTTAAATGGCAAAGTTTCACATAGCTGGAAGATACGTACTTGCCTTCACCGTGCTCAGATCCCAGCATTCCCACGAACTACTAGAAAAAGAGATTAGCCCACTAGATCTCCTGATTCAGTTTACAAGGTGTCCACTTAGATATTGGTACCACTGTGTTGGAGAACGTGCAAAGATGTGGCCCTGAGAGTAGGCAGATTTGCCCCTTTTAGTTACTGAAGCTACTGTAGAATTGCCACTTTAGAGAAAAGTAGAAGGAGGGTGTGAGCATGAAGGGAACAAGAAATAGCATTCTATAGATCTAAACATATATGAATTGTTGTTACACATACTAATATTATGCCACTAACTGCATTATCAGTAAAAATACAACTGACAACACTGTTGCACAGTTCCCAATTTTAATTTTATTTATTTTTTTTACTGATCTAATTGCAACTGATTTAATACTAGCTTTTCAGCATTTCTGAAGAGGAAGCATGGGCTATCTATCATCTTACAGGTCACTGAAGAGCATAGAGACACAGTGACAGGAGATGCTTTCATGCATTTTAGAAACTGAACTTGTGGACAAAAGCTTTATTTGCTTTATTTAATTAAAATAAATACTAGTGGTAAAATTAGCTCCTGCACCAGTAGATGGAATTCAGAGAGTCGGGACTATTCATGGACTACAAGACCCAAAAATCTACACCTTCCAATTCCAGAAGTCTATTTAATCCACGTGAGATTCATTTACCACAATCAAAATAACAATCTGGAAAGTCATAGTAAATTTTCACAAAAATCATGGAATTAAAAAATATATATTTTGTCTGAGATTGCTAATTGAGTGCGTCAAATCAACATGACGCAATCAACATCACTTTGTGGACAGTTCTACATTTGAAAGCATCTCCTTGGAGTTGTTTGCCTTCAAAAGGGAGCATCAAGGAGTGTTTATTGGCTCAAGATTTGGCCTGGAAGAAAATGAAAGTAGCTCGATACAGGAGATTGGGTAATGATCTTAACTGTATCTTGTGAAGGCAAGACAGCTGGCCTCTACCTGCTTCCTCTGATTTCCTGACTTAAATTTGCAAGGTCTGGAAGACAGGAACAAAAGAGTTCCTGATGAGACACCAAAGCCAGAAGCTATCACTCCAAAAGAACAGGCTTGATCACTTTGGACTATAAGTAAGAGTCTGTACTGTCATTGTGAGTATTTGTCAAGTGAACAACAGAAGTTCCAACAACCCATCACTAAAGCAGATCAGCACCTAGCACCAAGACATGCACGTAGCACCAAGACATCGCTGGATCGAGGAGTGGTGAGGCACTTTGCTTTGCTGTGTTTGTACATCTGGTTGCATTTTCTATCATTTTTTTCCCCTCTTCTTTTATTCTTTTACTCTTTGAAGTAGCCATTGCCTAATATTCTCTTACCTGTAATGCTTATTAATCATAATTAGCAAATGCATCAATTTTACTTCCAAGTAGAATACTAGCTGTTGTAAAGAAAGCTGTCAGTAAATTGATGTGCATTATTCCTCCAAGTCTTGCATGACTCCATAGCAGTAGTGATCCCTGCTGACTAAGGGAGGCGCGACTTAGGAGGCAGGAAAAGATTCACCACCCTCAAACTCTACTGTACATAACCAGACTATTATCTATAGATTCAACTGTTTCACTGTTGCACGTTGGCAATGTAAGTGAAGGAGAGTAGAAGTTTCTTCGTGCAACAGAGAAAATAATGAAATGTTCTAATACTACATGCAGATACGCGTGGAGAAAAAGATACTCCCCAAACCCATGAGTGGAGTCTTTGACAATATTCATGAAATCACTAAAAAAGAAACAGCGAATGTCACCTATCTGGATTTCGTGAAGGCAGGTTTGATTTACAGAATGAGTCAGTGAGATAGTGGAAAACTATTAAAACACATTAAGGATTGGCTGAGGGTCAGGAACACCAGTATAAAATCAAGTATTTAATTTATCTAGAGATCTCGACTGACCTACACCGTCTGACTTACAGTTGGACTGTTTTCTGTCAAAAGAAACCAGTCATATAAAACAAGGGATAAAAATGCCCTTTTAAAGCAACTATTTGAAAAGAATATTTTCATTTCTTCTCCCTACATTTTGCTAAGCCAAAAAAGGTCATTTATTTTTGCTCTTCTTAAGGGAAAAGGCTGAAACTACTAAATTGTTTTGAATGTATTTTTGCATTGGTTGCAGCTTTGATACTACTGAAATTCTTTGGCAAACTGTGTTTGATGTGGGCAATATTTCAGTATTTATTTTAATTGTTGAAGAAAAGTGAACTTTTATGGATAGTGGTAGCAATCCAGAAAAGTCTACACATCTGCAATTAACTTTGTATGCTTACTAAACTAAGAAACACTTTAGGAAGGAAGAAGAGTAGTTCCCCAAATCTATCCAATACTTTTTAACTATAGGAAATTGCTTTATTTTCTTCTCAAATTATTAACAGTTCACCACAGATTATCAGGGAGTTATCATTACTTCTGCTGGACCACTGAGTCCCTTCTGACAGACCTGGGAAATTTATTTTCCCTGGTTACCAGACTTAAAAGCTGCTAACTACTTATTCTACTGATCACGCTAACTACATATCCTGCCTGCAATACTGCTGCTGATCAGGATTATTTCACCTTTATCTCAGGCCCTTATTTCCTCCCGTAAGTGCCCCAATCAGTGCACTGCTTTCACACATCTTCTAATAGGTCTTTCCTAGTTTTTTCATACTCTTTGAGGATCCTGTATACTCAATGCCCCACAAAGTGCGCTCTTCCTCTTAAATTCCTGATCTTGCAATTTCCTAATAAACTGACTATGAAGAGAATTGGATTGCACTAAGAAGGAAAGCACTGGGCTGAAGGCCTGCTACCGCGTGGTCTGACAGACTGAACTGTGGACTAACCATACTTAAAAATCCTCTTTAGTATCTTCAACATGAAAAAACCAGCATTGCATTAAAAAAAAAAAAAAAAAAGCAGAAATATGCAGAAATTTCAGAGTATTAAAGAAATAATTTTGACAGCTACAATAATAACTGATACAATTCAAATTAAAAGGTCATATACTTATGAAGTTGCAACAAGAACTGCTCTTACATGCTGTATGATGTTGGTCAAGGAATGGAATTTCTGTCATATTAACAGAGTCTGGAAGATGTTGACCGATTTACTTTTCCAAAAATGAAGACCAGATTAAGGGGACATAAGGTGGCATATCAAATAAGCCCACAAAAGAAGAATTATCACAGCTGAAGGACAGCATTGATAGAAGAAAAATAGTAGAACTTGCTTTGAGTAAATTTTGGCTGAAGATGGTCCAGCTCTTACAAAGAGTGAGCTTCTGAAACAGTGTTCTTGTACAAATAATAAGGATGATAGATTTTAAACAGAGCTTGATAAACAAATGAATGATATTACATAATATTGTTACCTATTATAAAAAAGAATTGAACTTGACACATGAGATATCTGACTGTCCTATGTTCCTGTCACTTTTCCCAATTCTGCTTCAGCTAAGGTGCCAAGAAGACTGCACTCAGAACGTTTCCAAGAGTCTAGGGATATAGCCATTTCTGTTGATGCTCTCTCTTGAAAAGAGGCATGTACGTGAAGTTCCACCAAGGTCACCCAGACCATCCTGCAGCAAAGCCTTCCTTTCCTCATGCTGCTATGCCTGATTGAGTCATGTCTCTCCATAGAGAGACAGTGCACAGCAACAGCTCAGACCCCACACATGTTCATCAGCCCCCATTAATTCTGGTGACAGTGATACAGACTGGCATTTCTGGATGTGGGACTTGGATACTGCTTACTGAATGCTGATGGCTGTTGGCAATTGATTTGCTTGTATTTTAGTAGATGAACTGAATTAATTGTCATTCTGTATGCTGTTCTCTTCTAGTTCTTACTATCCTATTTCAGAGATGAAATAAAACAGATCTCAACTGAAGGCACGCATTTATCCACGTGATGCCACATACACATTTTCACAGCATTTTCTGTTACATCCTGTTGGCTTTTACAATGTTTTGTTACTGCTCCTTTATGCTACTCTCGGCAGGGATTAAGCTTTGTCTGAGCTATCCATAGCACCTCAGAGATAATTTCTTCTTGTGAGGCTGAAACTAATAGAAAATCTATCTGTGGGTATTCTACCTTCTTTTACATGAATATCACATTTGTAACCAATTTTTAAAAATCTGATAACATTCCCGATGCTACTGTGAAGTTTCTGTTCAGGTCCAAGAATTTTTTACGAAGCTGAGAAAGTGCATGATAGCATTGTTCCAAATAAATAAATAACTTCGTATAGTTTTAATTTTCTGTATATATACTGCTATTACGTATATTATGTAATAATAGTCACAGAGCAGTAAGTGTTACAATTCACAGACCCATCCAGTTATTACTCACATTTCATGAAGCAGAATGCCACAAATCACGAACATACAAAAAACATTTCCTCTACGCACATTTTAACACTCCAGGATGTCCTAACCAACTAGATATTTTACATCTCTTAGGCATGAGATTAAACGTCACCAAAATCCATCTGTAGGTTTAAAAGGCCTCACTTAAAGCCTTATAGAGAATTAGAATTCTTATGCATCCATCTCGGTATGATGTAGGAGCATTACTGCTAGAAGCCACATCCTCTGAGGTACTGAGCATTGCCCAAGGAGTCCAAGAGTTCTTGCCTGTCATCTGGGTATGTGAATATTCTATGTTATGTCACTGTCAAAAGCCAGAATTGAAGTGCTAATCTGGTTTACAATTTAGTACTTAAAAGTATCATTGCTTCTCTTAGTCCTGGTTTACAAAAACCGCTACATCCTTGAGAAAGCGTGGCTGGGGATAGCCTGAAGACCCTTGTTCTTATGCTACAAATCTTATTCCTTTTCTGCCATGCGTATTTACCCTTAGACAACATCTAGTTCTTCACCTCATCTGCCACATCAGAAGCTGTCAAATAACTATTCAAGCATTAAAAAAAAGAAGGGTCTGTTAAGTTGTAAATTAAGTGACAGTCTATAGCTGAAAATTAGCAGTAACATGCCCAAAACTTTATTGATGGCTAAGGAAAGGTGAATAACCCCCACTACGGCTGGCTGTGTAATTACTGACCTTTAGAACTCAAGAGCTATTAATTTAAGAGCAGATACCAGTGAACTAGCAGACGAAATATTTTGCAGCAGGACCGTAAAGACACATATCAAGTTTGTGCATATATTCAGTGCCACCTTGGAAGGTAATGGTATTCATCTGCCTCTTCTGTTTTAACTAAGAATATAAACCAGGTTATATCTGGATATAAAACGCCTGTCAGCTAGCTCTGAAGATCAGTAGGACTGCACCCACAGATACTAAGTCCTTTCAGTACGTTGTAAGAAATCCACATCTTTCCAAACAGGTTCTTAAATAACTGCTAAAGTGGGAAAACTGCATTGCCAAGCTCAGCCATTCTGATACATATATTGAGAACATTTCATTTGTATTGTGAGAGATGGAGCAGCAAGTAACAGGAAGAGAGCAGGTAGTAATCAGATGTCAGTTCCTTTAAATGCGGGACATACATGAACACAAAAACCCCACTTCTGTTAACATTGCTGTATTTCATCTGTTGTATGGACGTTCTGGCCTTTTACAATTCACAGAAATAGTTGCTCAAAAAGAATTAACACAAATAATTCAGCAGCACTTATTTTTTTTTTCTTAATAGTAAGTATTTACTGTGATGAAGAGTTGTCCTTTGACAAAGCAACTACATTTTAAGAGCAGTGGTCAAATGGTGATGTTGACAGTAAGAAAATAACAATAATTTAAAAACTATGAACTAAAAAAAAACCAACTTAGGAACTAATGAAAAAAAAAAGGCGTCTGACCTGGTGCAGATGTCCTTCCATGAAGAGCAGTTTCATTAGGCAGGAGATCTTTTGAGTTGGAAGTGAATGGTGATTGTCTAAAAGTGTCTTCAGAAAAGTAAGGGCTATGGGGGAAATAAGACATCTTTTTGTAAAACAAAACAGCAGTTAATAGAAAAAGTAAGTATTCAATATTTTTTACTTTAACCTCTCAGTATAATAAATAAAAGCCCTGCTTAATTTGTGGAATTCATGCTGAAAGACAACCAGACTGTGAGGTAAGTTGTGGAGAAGAGGTGAGCTTTGGGAAAACTGCATCGTGGAGCAAAAACTGAAGTTCTCCCAAAATGCTTTTCATTACAGTATTTCAACAACTCAGATTTGTTATATCACATCACAATATAGGTAAAGAAAATTAATGTTTCAAAAATCTGTATTCTACTCCTAAAACACGTGGAAAATATATGAAATATTTTAAAGTATTTAATAACCTCAGGAATACAGTAATTACATTCAAAACAAAGCTTTTCAAATTTTAGGTTGAGATGCTGAACTGTTCTCTATTGACAGAGCATTCCATGTACAAAACTAACTCAATTAATTCGATTTTTAGAGCAGGAAACAATTAATAGAATCTAACTGAATGGTGACTTCCCAAACAGAGCATAAATCACCAGCTGCTTGATTCTAAAAAGTAGATCATGCTTTGGTCTTAATTAACAGGCGGTAAAAAATTAATTCCCATAGTGAATGGGCATTTCTGTGAAAGTATTTTGTTTTCTGCTCAATTGAATGTTGTAACAGAAACTATGATGCCTTTTCCACAATAAAGACATTGGTAAGAAGTACATAAAAAAATTAAAAGTGGACAAGGGTACTTCTTTTTGGACAGCTATTTTCTAATGTACTATATTCCGTCTGCATACGAAGGATGAATTTCTTCTAAGCAAAATGGGAATTTAATTTAAATCTGATCTGTCCGTATTGAGATTCCTCAACAGGCTGAGAAACCAGGTTTTTTGTTTGTTTCGATTTTCATTACTATTTATTTTTTGCTGTTCTATATGTGACAGTTAGTGGGGTATTTTGCTATTTCTGCGTAAGTTTGAACACAACCATAAACTGTCAAATAGGTTGAGCTGGATGAAAAGCATGAAGCTGCCCCAAACCTGAGCAGTTCACTGTATGCAGATACCTGATTAATCACAATATGGTGAAGAGCTGCTGCCCACATGTGCAAAAGTTCACTTTTCCAAGACTCACACTCCCCCTCAGGGGTGACATATTATAAAACAGACTGACGCTGTATAAAAATATGGCGTAATTCCCTGCAACATTCCTCTCGGTGGCTTAATAATGATTTGAAAAAAAACCAAACACCAATAAAAAGAACCTCTGTAACTGTGGCAACTCTTCAAAATCATGTAATCCACTCAGCTTTCCATGCTGGACTGCCTGCTTGTAGATTCACTCACTGGCTCACTGTCCATTGCTAGACAGTCCTAGACAACAGAGTTCATCTATTTTAGTTTAGGATATAAATCCTCAGTAGGTTGAAGACTGCACTGTGCTGTTATCTTAAGGACCTCCCCTCTTTGCCATCAGCCTGCAATGAAATTATAGAACCATCCTTGGATATGCCTTTTTTTTTTTTTTTTTAACCTTTTTCTAGAATGGCAGATGAGTCTCTTCAGCGTCAGCCCATTATTGTTTTTATTTCAGTGGGTATGCCCTCCAATTCTCAATCCAAAGTATGAACGGAGAGTTCCTGCAACTCAGAAACTACATACGTTGTTCTCAGTCACTTTGTAAAATTCCTTCTGATGAAGATTAAACTTTACTTTTTTTTTTTTTCTTCTGGCTGCACTTTTCCAGTTTTCTGTCTACACAGTTCTCTAGATGAAAGAAACTTATCTTGGCATCTCATGCTGGTGTACTCACTTCCAGATCATTTGCTTCTCCGCTTTCTTTCTTCTTATCACAGATGGCAGGTTCTACCATCTCACTCAGCCATTGAACTGTGAGGAATCCTTGCCAATTTTGGCTGCTTGAGCAAAGTCATATGGAAGTATATGCTTACACAGTCCAGGAATATTCACAGGAAGAATAGCAACAGACGGGAGACAGAAATGTTAATATGGAGTAAGATATAAAAAAAGAAGTGCTTGTGTACCCCTTTCTTGCTGGACTTGGCTGATTTAAGACACTCACCAATGACACAGCTGAATCTCTCCACTGCCCAATTACTCACAGGTGGATGACACTGACCTCACCTTGACTCTGCAGCTGTCAGCAAACTTCACATAACAATTGTGATTCCAGTGCCTTCCTGTCATGACTCCAGATGTAGGTTGGTGAGCCAAACTGCAACACTACACGTTTTCTTAATGCAGCCTTCGTGCCTCTATTCTCCACTGGCTGCTCCATCACATTCTATTTTTGAGAGGTGCCGTACTCTTACCAGTAAAGACTTCCAGCTGTTTGCTTGGTTTGGGGTGCTTTGTTTCTTTTTTCAGCAAGGTCTTTTTGAGTCAATCTGTTGGAACGCGCAGGATTTAGTAGACTGACTCACTTGTCCTTAAGAAGCTCTTCTTATTCATATTGATTGATAGGTAAGAGAAGAAAAGCACCCACAAGAATTCAGTTGGGCACTCTGCTTTTCAAACACTGATGGGTAGCAGCCATTATCAGGACTTCTCAGTACAATTCAGTGGAAGTTAGACAACAGCCAACTGTGTTATTCTCTTACAAGGCAGCAGCCTTGTAAGAAGGAAGGTTGTCTGAACTGTCCTCAACCTTTCCAGTTTGAACTATTTTTGATAGATCCAAAAGTAGCTCTGGATTCTCACACCAGTCCTGCTGGTAATATCACAAGACACTAAAATCTATTTTCTACCAACTATTTGTCACCCCTCCCTGCAACACATATTGGATGGTTAATGAGTAGCTGGACAATATGTGCATTCAATTGTATAAGTATCTTTCAGGCTTATGCTTTTTAAGAAGTAAAGGGAAGTCTGTGCAGTCTCCATATCCCACAAGTTCTCAAACTAGCAAATATGAAAAGCATTCTCAATAACCAGAAGTTAAAAGGCTCGATTTAATTCTCTTTCAACCTGTAACATCAAAAAATCCCTGATGGACATTTACTAGGTTGTTCAGTTTATTAAAAACAAATTTATTACAGTTACCATGAAAGGAGGGGATGGGTCAAGAATTTAAGATGAGCACATTTCAGAGACCTTTTCTTCTGCAACTGAAATGCTTTTCAAATTCTGTCTAGACAAAGCTACCTTAGTTACTAAACACTGTACATGCTGAGGATTTCTGCAGAAGGGGCTGCAGAGACACCGAAGGTCTTACTCTATCACTGAAGGAACTCTCCAATGCTTCAGCCACAGTCAGTCTGCAAAACCACCCGCACTGACTACACAACTTTCAGGGAGGATATGTGTGTATGTATCCTTGTCTCAAGGGTTAGATGAGAGCCCAAGTCAATTCCTGCTTACTCCTAACCAAGGGCTCCTAAGTTTTTACCAATTCTAGCTGCCACTTATTACACAATAGCTTTGAATTTTTCCCTTAGGGCACCTCACTTTGCTGCTCACATATTTAAACAACTTGTCAGCATGTTCCCAGCCAAAATACAGTAAAGGACATACTTCTTTAACAACACATGCTATAATTGAATCATATTTTTAATTCCTGCATAATTTCACATATTGTGTTAATGTGACTGTAATCATGACCAAAAGTTTCATTAGCATTGTCTCTTACAGACTTTTAAAAATTCATCTCTGGAAGGCATTGAGAGGATTCAGAAATATTAAACTGAAATTTTATTCAAGAAGTCCAAGTTTGACAGAAGACCGAATCACAACACCTCTTCTTACATTGGTCCACGTCTTAAAATCCAGTTGTCAGCCTGTTCTTCCCTCAAGCACTGCATGTACTATGCAGTTTCAATTAAGCTTTGGTTTTTGCAGGAAAAAAGCACACACACAAAATAATTCTTAAAACCAAGGGAGAATACTTGACTGTGAGAACAGTCATTTTGGCCCAGAGGCCTTTTGCAACATGGACACTAAGAAATCGTATCTATTGGTGTCATTTCTCACACACAGGTTCCATTACTAAAAGAAAATATCTTACACTTGTAATATCAGGTCATATTTGCAAGAGAGAGACATATGCGAGTTTAAAGGCAAAACTCAGCAATGCCATTTACACTACAGATTTATGGATAACAACAGACTGTGCTTACCTGACTGTAGTTCTGATGGTGTTATCTTTATTGTGATTGTGCTCTTTGCTCACCTTTTCTGCAGAGGAATGTACATTTTTTTGTGATTATAGGATATATCATATTTTCTGTATCAAATTTTATTCAGCAGAACTATTTTAATGCTTTCTGATTACAGTATAATAGAGAATAATTTAAGGGGAAGTGGTCACAATATGATTTCAGAATAAGCACAGCTTTTTTAAGAAATATAACTCATACCAATTTTTTTCACTCTCACATTTCAGTGCCAGTGCTCCACGTGCACTACAAGCTTTCATTAAACAGAGCTCAAATCACTGCATGTATGTAATAGCTGTGGTTGACCTTCTGTGTGGAGAGAAATGGACAGCACAACTTCAGGAGCACTATACACTGTCCATTTATGACAGTAACTACCTATATGTTTCCTTATATTCCAAGGCCTCAATCAACCAGTTGTCACTAATCATTTAATTAGCCTTCAAAAATACAAGAGTTGAACTCTGGCATTTCCAATTCAGTTCAAATATTATGAACCTGATCAGACTGTCAGAGTGCTCTAAAACATATGTTATCTATGGGGAACATTTGGCAAGACTTCTGCATTTCACATGCAAGGGTAGAAGGGCTCTACCTCCTGTTATGCTTCACCCTTAGCAATCTCATATTTCGTAGCACCTTACTGATTATACACGATCTCTTTTTGCTCTTTAAACTCTGCTTTCAACTATTTCCACTGCTTTTACCTGATAACTGGAAGAGCAGCTCAGATGCCATCTTCACCGATATATCCTGGCTGAACAGATTTCGCTCTGGGAGGACACGACCTTCCGGTGCCTTCTGGATGTGTTCACTAATGTCTCGCCCTAATAAAGTGCTGTAGCCAACATTTTGGCTGGGTTGGCTGGGTGACACTGAAGTCTGCGAATCATGAATGTCAACTTCCATTGGTTCTTCTTTTATCTTTACAGTCTGGGTTTCCTTGTAACTCTCAGCTGCAAATTCGTATTAAAAAAAAACAAAACAAAACAAAAAACCACCACAATTACTTAATTAGGTGACAATTTTTTAGAGCACTCAAAGCAGGAATCTCAATTACAAAGTTTAATTTGTATAGCCTATAACAGCAAATCGTAAGAGAAGCAAGCAGCTGACTGCTACAATATTCTTCTGGGAGTTTATAAATAGAAGAAATCTCTTGAAAATAATACTTTAAACTACAGAGCAGAAAACTGCATATTCGCAAATCTGAGAATTACATCATTTTCTATGAACACTGTGTAATCATATCCCAGTTTGTGAAGCTTTGCTTTTATATATTATGTGGAGTTACAACTAAAAACCAGCTCTTCAAAGCTGGACACAGAAGTTATCTTACAAACTCTTAATTACTCTCTATCAGAGCAGTAGCAGCACATATAGTTGTAAATGCTGATATGGGGTGGAGGTAGAAACCTCATCTGCTCACCTTCTGTTCTCTTTTCAAGACGAGATGAGAGGTTTTCTAACACGTAACAATCTTTGATACTCCCTCAGGTATTACAAGACCCAATAACCTTGATGACTAGCTTTCATATGCCCATATCTTTCCAGGTCTGTCTTCCTCTCTAGTGAACTAAATGTAGAAAACTACAATTTAGAAGCCAGTGTGTAGTTCATGTCCTACACGTGTGACTTCTCAGGTGCTGCTGAATGCTAATCTGGCTGCAAGGTTAGCAATCATTTTTTCTTCAGAAGAAAAGCTCTGAAATCTCAAAAACAAGGCCCCCAAGGTAATCTGGCTACCACGCTCCCTTCTTGATTAAGACTTTCAACTGTGAAAAAAGAAGTTGAAGACCTGAAGTTTAGATCAGAGAGAGATGATGAGTTTTTCTAATGATCTTCTTTCAGAGTGCTGCTGAAAGGACATGTATCTATAAGGGTGGAACGGCCCAACCAGGTGTGTTGCCTCTTCTGTTTGGATGCTGTCCAGACACTTGGGAAACAGGCAGCCTAAGAAGAAAGGCAGACTCAAGGAAATAAATCAGTGTGTGAACACAGTTACGTAGCAGAACGGCCATCGAGGTGAGAAACTGTTCTAACAAAAATCTATGATTCTAGATTCAGAAAAACATCCAAGGGATTTATTCTTTTTGCCTAAACCTGTATATGTACTTCTGCTACTGATCAACATGCTCAAGACCTTAAGAAAAATCTGATTCCATTTACTTTAGGGCACATGCCCTAAAATAGCCTGTGCAGCCTCCAGAGGGGGAGTCAAGGTAAAGCATGACTTTGAACTTCAGAAGCCAAAGGAAGAAAAGGCAAATCTAGCACTCAGGGAAAGAGGCCATATTAAGGCAGAGATAACACAGCACACTGAGAGCCAGAGCAGCACGGAGTTTAAATGCTGAGAGGATTAAGACCTGAGAGAGCAGTCTGGCCCTTGTTCAGACTTGGGAACACATTCAGATCGAACGGAGGCATTCTGTACAATGAGCATCCTCCCATGGAAATTTTCTTCTTACCTGACAAATTTCACAACTTATAAAAATATAATATTAAAATAAATAGATGAACACCAGTTTGTAAGAAAAACAAACAAAATGCAAAAAAACCCAAACCCCATAAATGGTATTTTCTATCAAATCTGGGTCTGAGAGAAAAATGAAAAAAAAAAACAACCAACCAACCAAACAGTAAATTCACTTGATAAATTAATCTGTTGCTACCCTCTCTGCCTTTCCCTCCTCTCTAAAGCAAATATGAATGTGTCACCCTCACAAATTTTACTTGAAGTACAAATGTTTCAAACACCTTTTTTTTTTTTCTTTTTTCTTTTTTTTTTTTTCCCCAATTACTCAACACTACAATAATACTCAGGGGTACCAAAACATGGTATGGTCATTCCTGATAACATCCTGAGGATAGCCAGTTGGTTGGTGTCATCTCCCAGCCTCAAGCCAAGATGAACAGAATCCTTTTAGTACTCAGGCATACACATTTCACATGAATTTAAAAGGAAGTGTTCCACTCTCTCACCCCCTTGGTTTATGTTTCTCCTCTCCTGTCCTCAAGTGGAGGAAAAAGTGGCTTTGCTACTTGCAGATCTCAAAATAAAAAATAAAAAAATAAAAAAAATCAAAGCCAGGAGATAAAAGCTTCTTGGTTATGCTCCAGGAGTGATTTACATGAAGTGCTTTTGGTCTTTTCTTATGACATTTCTTGACCTTTCAAAACAACACTGAGAAAAATCTTTACCATCTACCACGATCCACCAGATATGAAAATTATTATAGAGAATTCTCAAATGAAGAAGAGTTGAAAATACTATTATGTAATGCCCTTTTTCCCTGCTAAACAATTTTTTTAAAATTTCTTTTTTTCTAGCTTAAATTAGTCTCTTATCATAAAGCTACAGAACACTGCATTTGTATTGAGAAGTGAAAAAATAATATTCTGTGCACTGAAAGTACAAACAGAATGGCAAAGGAACGCACCAGGGAATATTGTCAATGAAAGTTCAGGTAACTCCACAAATAAATGAGTTCTTTAGCTGTCCTACAGACTGAGCTCTGCACCCAGCTGCCAAATTTAGGTGCAGAGTCAAGCTGACCTTTGTTGCTCTTTCTGCTTTTAAAATATTCTTTCTATTTCTGTTCCTGCCCCACACAGCTGAATTCCCTATCCTGCAAATGCTTTTCAATCAGACAAACTGATACAACCTAACTAAGGCAGTCGTTGAGCAATACCAATGACCTTCTCACCCCTGCAATCAGCTAGCAATCCAGTAGCCCTAATTAAATTTACGTATTTGATAATTTCCTTTGACCTTTACCTCTGCAGCTGCACCCTTCTGACCTGGCAGCATGTACCTGACAAATGTGAATCCCATCATAGTCCAATTCCCAAAAACAAAGAGAGAAGACATGGAGGTTCTCTGTGATAATTTTACAATACTAACTGAAGAGAAATTCTGTCCCATGAGCAAGAGCCACATGAGAAGCCACAGGCAGACAACCCAGCTGTGCTACATCGTGGGTGAATTGAGGTTATGGCCATACACATCTCATTGTACAAGCAGTCAAACTGTAACAAAGATTATTTTACTTTCTGTTCATTTGTGGAATAAGAAAATAACCCTCATCTCCTCTCATAGGTATCTCATGTGGTCATAGTGCAGCTGATGATTTAAAAGGATGGGTACATTGAAAAGTCTCCATTCAAACAATCAAATTCACAACAGCTTTGGTTTGTTTCCCACTTTTGGATTTTTCCTTGAGCACACAGACTAGGTTAAATAAACTGCATTGTGTCACAATACAAAGTTAGTACACAGGAGTAATCTTCTTCAACCAGATTTTTATAAAAGTAGAGACATCCAATTCCCAGGGGAAAAAAAAAAAAAAAAATCAGTGTAGACTAACAGTTCAAATAGCTTTGAAGTATCTGGACCGTGATCTGGTCTGCTATTGATTTAGACACGGTCTGCTATTCATTTCAGACTAAACTGGATAAAGCTCAGAACAACAGTAGAGCATAGAGCAGTGAACGCTGCTCCTCTGGCAGCAGATGAACTAAATGACCTAATACACCTTTTTTCTTTTTTTCTGCTGGTTTGTTGTTGTTGTTGTTTTGTTTTTAATATAGAAGCAGCTTAACAAAATTAGAGAGAATTATTGCACATATGGATGTATAATTATGAAGCTACAGAGATGCTCTTTAGAGTATACATTTAATCAGCTGATTTACAAAACCCTCAGTGAACTATTCATGCCACATGAGACAGTTTCCCACACCAGATATGCAATAATGCAGTACTGGATAGGCTTCTTGCAGAAAGAAGTAATTTTTTCCACAACTTCTGAGTGCAAAAAATGGTAAAGTAGTGAAACTTTTTCAAAATAGAACAGAACAAAAAAGAAAAGGAAAAAAAAAAAAACAATAACAACAAAACAACCCCACAGAGCAATAACTGTTGCTACTTAAAAGTTCAGGGTACAATATTCAGTCCTAAAGGCCTGACAATGTTACCTCAGGTATGCACGGCAATAAAAGTGGCTATGAAGTTTACCCCTATGCAATGCCCCTCTACAGTCTCAGACGGTGATTGCCAAGTATTAGAAGAGCTAAAATTTCATTCCAGCTACTTCATTTAAAGCTGGGACAACCAGAATCTAACACCTGCATCAGACACATGGAAATGGAAAGGAGATAAACAAAAGAAATGTATGGCCAAAGCAAATCACCACAAGTTAAATGATTTTGTTGCTTCAGCACCACCTTAAAATAGATAAAATTCTAATTCATAAATTCTCGCTCACAGAAAAACAATGCAAAAAATGTCAAGTGAAACTACTGAGAATAAAACCACTGGAATTTCTTGCTGATGATTTCAGGACATGTGCAAGAAGTTGCCAACGTCAAGACAAATACACCTTTTTGCATAAAAAGGAGGATAAAATAGAAGCATAGCAAGCCATAAAACATTCACTGTAAGTAGGGATACTGGGATAAGATTTCATTTTTTACTGGATCCGCAATTCAAGATATCTTAAAACAAAATACATATTGTAACACAATAGTAAGTAAAGCCACTATTGGCATTATTTACCACCTCTCAATTCTAGAATTCCAGAGCACTTCAGAAGAAAAAAAGAGTATTTTACAAAACAAGAAGCAGAAATAACAGACTTTAAAATACGCACCTGCTCAAGTTATGAGCACTGATGTTCATTTACATGTCTGCATTTGCTGCATAGATATACACCAATACGCACAATGACATCTAGTAGTAACACATCATGATTCAAAATACACATGAGAAAGCAAGCTTTCCAAATCCCAAGCATTTTCTTAGACTCAGTCTGCCTCACAGTTGTAGAAACAGGGCTAGAACTCAAGAGGGACAACAGCAGACACTGAATATTCCTAAATCTTCACTGCAAAGCAGATGTTGTCAAGGCATACCAGCCATCCTGGTCACTCAGTACACAAACTGACAAATTACATGCCATGGAGAGACTTCCATATACCTGGAAGACCATCTCTGCACCTCTGGGAACATGACAACCACATTTCAGTAAATTCTCTGATTCAGACAAGTGGGATAAGATGCTGAGTCCATCTCCATTGCAGTATACCTACAATCAACGAGCCCCTGGCACTACATCTGGTCTAGTAAGATCACTTTTCACTGATGCAAAAGGCAACAGTTAAGTTTATTCAGATACAAATACTGTTTGTACTTCAAAATGTGGACAAATAATCATTAGTCATTACTTCCCCCAAGTACTATTACTGACAACAGTACATTTACTTCTGTCTAGAGGTTGGACAGCCTAAACTATGTCTCCTGAATGATTATAGAGCAAATCCTGTAGGAAGCCTCTTTCATGCCCTTGAAAGACAAGACTATCTAGAAAAAGCTAGCACTGGTTTCCCAATGGCAAATCATACCTGATAAACCTGATAGTCTCTTATGACAAAACAACTGACTGTGGACAGACTGAAAGCAACAGATTTTGTTACCTTAACTTCTGTTAGGTCTTTAGTATCATCATTATACCATTGACACCACTGAACTACCATTATAGCCAAATTAGTAATATGGACTGGATAACGGAACTACAAGCAGGGCTGTATCCCTAACCTCAGAGGGTTGCAGTCAGGGATACTGTCTAGCTGACAGTCAGTCCTTAATGGCTTTATTAACAACTTGGATGATGTGGAGGAGGCAATTCCAAACTGGGGAAACCTCAGGAGTTCAGGAAAGGAAAACGCAGAGTACTGCATTTATAATAGAATCACAGAATGTGAATGTCCAATCCAAAGGTTGGGAGCTGCAGCTGGTAACTGTTGCCCCTGTGTTTTACCATCTGCCACTACCAAGAAAAGTTAAACTCTGTTTTTCTAAGTTGCTTTAAGTATCTGCAGGCTGTTATTTGATCTGCCTTTAGTCTCCCCTCACCAGACTAAACAGGTTCAGTTCTGTCAGTACTTCTTTGCAGGTCATGAACCCTAAAACCTTAATTATCTTAGCAGCCTTCCTCTAGACCCTCTATGAATTCTCTGTGGAGAACTCCAAACTACTACAATATTCTACATACAGACTACAACTGGCCCTAAATACAGGGGATATGCTAAACATGCTCTTTAAATGCGGCACAGTATGTATTTCACCTTATTTGAGATGTGTGTCAAAATCAAGCAAACAGAATTAATAAAAAACACAAGAACAACCCCTGTTTTTGCTGATACTATAGTAGCCCGATGACTTTCCATTCCCAGAAATCAAGTGAAACATTGCTAAATCATTCATGCTTCTTCTGATCATTTAATTTAAAACCTTATCTTACCACCAAAATTCTAAGATACTTGCATATGCTGAAATGTCCATCAGCTTTACAAATCAACTTTATGAATCAACTTAGCAGAGAAAGTCTTTCCCATATGTCTCATAAATTGGACTCACGTACTAGTTTTTGCAATCAAGCAGACAAGGGTAACTAGTGGGTCAACTTGTACTGACTTCAAAAGCTTTCAGTATGAAGAGTCAGGCATTTTGTTATGCTAATTGTTCTGATTTGCTAGAAATAAACATGCCCTAAAACAGCTTAAATAAAAACCTTGGAGGCAGGGAACAGTTGGTGAGCCCTGAAGGTTCTCTGCTACAGACACAACAAGTAACATCTGACGTTCCCTAGGGCGCTGTGCTTGATGCTTTATTTTGCTACTATATTTTCAAGCTGCTGTTTTACATAAGACAATGTCAATGGGCCTTGAATCAATCTAAGATGATCCTGCGTTTAAAAAAAAATAATCAAAACCAGCTGATATTTGTTGAAGCGGAACTCAGAAATCCCATGTTACAGAATTTCGCAACTAAAGGCTCAGTTTCACAGAAATGTACAACAAAAGAGAAAGATAAAATTAGGGCACTAAGACAAATCTGAAGTTGTAATATGCATCTGCTGTTCTTTTCTATTTGAATGTTAGGAATACGGTGCTCACCTGAAAGAACTTACTTACAGAACACACCCAACCCCTCAAATGCTCACACAAACATAGAATCACAGAATAGTTAGGGCTGGAATAGACCTTAATGACCATCTGGTTCCAGCCTCCCTTTCATGAGTTGGAACACCCTCCCATTGAGCTCCTCCTTGATCAGGCTGCTTAAAGCCCCATTCAACCTGCCCTTCCAGAGATGGGGCATCCATAGCTTCTCTTGGCAACTTGTCCAGTGCCTCACGATCCTTCATTGTGAAGAACTACTACTTTATACCTGATCTAAATCTACCCTCTTTTAGTTTAAAATTATTATTCTCCTGTCCTATCACTACACCCCCTTGTAGAAAGTTCCTCTCCAGATTTCTTGTAGGCCCACTTTAAGTACTGCTAGAAGTTCTCATCAGCCTGTCTTCATAGGAGAGCTGCTCCACCCTTCTGATGTGTTCACAAAATGTAAATAAAAAATAATTTGATCAAAAGCCTGCATGTGCAATGAATCACAACATATCCCAGTTTATGAAAGTCTCCCAGACCTAATCTAGTCTTGCTGCAGCAAGCTGAACCTTTGCAGAAAGCTCCATCTTTTTTCTATACTTGAATTAAAATAAAGCTTCACCCTAACCATGCACAATTATTTCCACATTTTTAAGGGGGGGAAAAAAAACTCACAAAAAAAGTAGTGGACTTCAGTCTGTCTATATGGCTTACCATACCATCTCTAGCTAAGAAAGTCTTATTTTGGGGCAGACAGTTCTCTGCTTATTTATCTGGGCTTCTACAGAAGTACCCACTGCTGCCCAAAGCCTTCTAATGAGCCATTTAGAGACCAAGCAACAAAAACCTTCCCTCATTTTCACCCCTGCCTCTACTATCAAGGTATTCCAAGCAGGGATGAAAGTGCTCGACAACTCCCCTGCAATCTAGGGATGGACACACTTAGAAAGTTCTGACAACAGTTGTCCCCAAAGACAGCAGTCCAGCTCCATACAAGTACTTCCCAGAACAGCCACCAAGTTAAGAATCTATACGTAGGACAACTAGTTTCTGAGCCACTTAATTTACACACACACACAAAAAGGAAATGTAAATAATGTATGTTTTCCTCACCATTGTAACAATAAAACAAACAAACAAACAACAACAAAAACAACACCAACACAATGCACTAAACCTGGTAAGTTTTTGTGACTGCTAAGAAAAACAGCTTACCAGCCACAAACTCCTTATTATTATTTCTAATTCACACTGCTGATGATAGCTAAGCATAAAGCAGCATAAAGCTACCTAAGCCTTTCATGAAGCGTCATCAGCTGTTGAGCCACACTAGCACAAGGAAGCATTCCTACTTAAACTTTAAAAAATGCTATGCTCATTTAGCTCCTCTTTAAGTCTACGCTGGTGTGACTGAACTGGCTTTGGTATGAGCTAGCTTAGAGTCTTCTCAGACAGTCCTTCACTGTACTGCATCCTAAAACCCAATGGGTTATTTCTAGAATGGGAATAGCAGTGGGGTCTTCTGGCCTTCAACTTATGCTAGAATTGCACAAACCTCTTTTCTTTATTTTCCTTTTTCCATCTGTGTGGTTTCAATTGAACCTAAGATATAGTGGAAACAAAATTTGTTATGAGGCATCAAGGAGGAAATTAGAGTAAACAATCAAAAGAAAAAGTAAAACCCACAGCAAGCAGTTGTGCTGTGTGTTGAATTGGTGTAAAATTAGGTAATATAGAGAGTTCATCAAAGACAGTTTTGGAACTAATTGTATACAAGATACTATTTCACATCCTTGTCTAGAATTAAACATGCATTAATTTCAACTATTCAAAACCCCAAAATTATGACACACTGTTTGTACTAGGCACAGAAGCACTGTGACCTGAGTACTGAAGTACAGAAAAATCCAAAGGAACTGAGTAGTACAAAGGTCATGGATTTGGTACTGATAACAAGGATAGCTGCAATATATCTGGAATTGATCTACTGAAAGAAGAGCAAAAGGACCTACGTTACTACAGAAATGCAAAATAACTACACCACACAAAGAAGATACAGCTGAAATTAAGGCAAATAGGATCCAGACAACATTTCTAGGGAAGACAGACTTATCAGTGTGATAGTTCAAGGCAACAGAGTAAAATATTACTTCTAAAATGTTAGTAGCTGGAACAGAATTTATATACTTCCAGCTATACATCCCCTTTTTGGACAAGAAGGGAAAGGAATATATGCTTCTGAAATGTAATACATACTCCAAACATATCAGCAGCACAACTACTGCAACAGAAAATGAGCTTTTAAGCTATAACATGAGGATGTAGATGCAAACATTTATTTTAAATCTCAATCTCCTCCGGAACCTACCTTTCAGCTTACAAGACTGTGAGCATAAACCTCTTCAGAGATCACTGATAGTGTTAGTTAAATCAGCTTTCCCGTAAAAGAAAACAGGTAAGAAAGAGTGTAGAAAGCTGGTTTAGGTGCATTTGAAATACGTTACTTTGATTTCTTACACGTGATTTTGTGCAATATTTAATATGAATTTAAAACCATGCAGGAACAATGCTCTACTAGGCTGAGATGAGAGCGATTTGCTCCACTTCTCTACCTTTTCAAATCGATCAGGGTACCATTCTGTCTCATCTCAGTGAAGACTTAGTAATGAACTGCATTCACAGCTCAGCTTTACACGTTTGTATAAAACATGGCAGTTTTTACACTCTTCTGTAAATGTAGGTTGAAGATCTGAACTTAAGCTTAAATTGCTAACCCACAAAGACCATTGTCAAATGGGTGCTCTATTTATTTTAACATACCAAATCAATTGTTACAAAGTTTCGTTTAGACTGGACAGATGAAAATGAGTTTTACCAACATATGCCCTAGAAATGACATTACTCTTTGCAAGAAGTGTTCAAAATGTGATGTCTTGATTATGCATCAAGCTTATGAATTGTGAGGTAGGAGATTAAAATTCAAGTGGAACCAGTATACCAGAAAACTGGTATAAAAGGGCAGAACATCTTCAGACAAGGGCCAACTCCACTGAAGTAATATCCAGGATAAGGACCTGACCTCAAGCACTGGTCGTCTCCTGCTAACAGCACGCAAGTATCCTGACAGCATTTTAGCTTTCAGAGAAGAAAGTAAACCTATGCAGTAGAACTGAAATACAGACAGCTGCACATGTGAATTTTCGCTCGTTTCTGTACTTTTATATCCACGGTGACAACTAGTAATGTTCAATATTAAAATACTGTTTCAGTAAAACATTCCTATTCTTCCAAGTTTCTCCTAGATTTAAAGTTATTTCCAAGTAGTGGACAAGTCTCCACATTATATTCTCAAGAGACAGGTGATTTACAAATGAGTCTATCTTGGTAGTATGAAGTAGGTTCCTGAGCCAGAAAGGCCTTCCACTATCTGTATAAACTGAGCTAAGAGTTAGCAACACAGTGCAACTGTTTTGGGAAAGAAATTTTCCAGTGAAAAAAACAAACCAGTGCATCTTTCTCATGAAAGATACATGCCGAAATCCCAAGAAACTCAAATGAATTATCAACAGTTGGCAATATTATTGCTAGAGAATAACAGAAAGACGTATGTCAGGATGCCTACTATTATGTCAGAAATAAATAGTTGCATAAATAGTTGTTTAAATACCACATCACTAAAAGCAGAGCGAAAAGTTGATTAAAATAATTTGGGATGTTGGTTGTGATCTCAGAATATTCTATCAGATAAAGCAAACAAATTAAAAAACAAACAAAAAACCCCACCAAAGATACTAAAGAGATGTTTGATCTTAGATTTCCCCCCTTATATTTATTCTACGTTTAGCTGTATGTTAGTGTTTTACACTTTCTGTCTTAAACGGTAATTCAGAAAAGTACAAATTGAAAACAGTACCTGTGATAAAGTTGATAGAACTCCACCCACTGGCTGACTCTGGAATGTCAATTTCAGCAATAGTGCCCAAGTAAATCCTGTTTTTTTCCTTTTCAGTCTACTGATAAAACACTGTCAGCAAAAACTGCCCGCTCACTAAGAGATCATAAGGGAAATATTATACTAGTCTATTTCTTACTAGAACCTTTAAATACTGGGAGTTTCCAGCAGAAGTGACTGAAGGCCTGATCAAGAACAATATATATGCCAAATCTCCAAATATCCACAGATATTTAAGTCAGTAATGCTCTAATATAATAAAGTCTGTATTAAAACTATACACAGCCTGCTATTACTGAAGTCAACAGTCAGAGTCAAAAAACCCAGTGTCTCTGAAGCATTTGAAAAATCATTAAGTTATGGAGCTCTTCCTTCATGGAAATATATATATATTAATTTAAATGAAGCAAGAAAAATAATCAGTTAACATTCATTAGGCCATAAAGTTCTGTTAAGAGAACACAATACTTGAACCAAATACCAGTAACAAGAATGCATTTTATCTATGACAAAATGTTTAGTGTTTGGGAGCTTGAAAAATTGGGAAACATCTGCTCTGATCAATATTTACATCCAGGATGCACTTTTAGCACCAGCAACACCAAGGCCTGCATTCTAGTGATTGAAATTCTTCTTACCTACAGGTATGAGCAGGAGTGCATTAATTACATGTTAGAATTCATGTGAGAGATCCCAGCCAACTGAAGTCTTTCCAGGTATAAATTTGAGCTCAAAGACAAATAATTTCAGATAGATTTCTAGAAATTTCTGAAATTGCTAAAGTTATAATCAAAAAGCAAAAAAAAAGAAAAAGAAAAAGAAAAAGTCCTGCGCAGTTCTGGATAAGCCTTAGAAGCCAGCTTAGGTGGGGAAGTATGAATCCTAGCCTCTGAGACCAGCATTTATTTCCTGGCACTAAAAATTGAAGTGTATTAGAAGTCCAAATCCTTTTCATCATAAAGACCTGTTCCCAGTGGGTATAAATTCAAACTTTCTATTTTCCTTTAAGTGAAACATCAATTCTAACAGTCTAACAGTTAGATAAAGCATAATTAGCAGAACATACATTTTTGACTCCCTTCAGCTGTAACAGTACTTTTGTGTATACACATGCATACTGTCTAGCTATCTGACAGAACATTGTATTACTAAGGCAATGCAGGCAAGTGCAAGTGTTCTCAGTTCATTTATTTTTTCTCCCAATTTTGAGTATAAGATACTGTCAGGAAAAAATAAAAGGCTTTAAAAGCCTACCATTTTTAAAACTGTATCAGATATAGTTCATTTAGTTCAGTACAGATACACGTTTTTATGATGTTAATGAAGTGACACAAATGTGAATAAATTGGTATGAACATGTTTTGGTACATTTTAAAAATGACAGCATCTAAAAGCTTTAAGGCATAGTTTCTTTTGACTTATCCCATAGTCATTAATGTGAAGACCAGTGAAATCTGTGCAGAACACAGATAATTAGATACTATGGTGACAGAACAAACTGAGTTGTCTTATGTATACAAACCTGCGTAGATAAATATTTTCATTTGTTCCTTCACTTGCTACAAGCTTACCACTTCTGTGCAGTAGGCCAGCCAGCATACTTTAAAAAATATCAAGAAGTTGAATATTATTAAATACCCACCTGAGAGCTTCATGAGGAGCTCAGACGCTGCCTTGACCGATATGTCCTGCCTCATCATATTTGCCGGTGCTTCCTGTGGCTTGAGTTTCTCCTTAGGCACACTGGGAGCTGAGGCTTCAGATTCTTGGCTGAACACATAGCTGGACTGAGACAAGGTTGAACTTGCAGCTTCTTCATCCTTAGGCTCATCTTTCACTTTGAACTTTGGAGTCAAGGGCTCTTTTTGATTTGCAGCTGTCAGAAGAAGGAAACAAGCTCAACTTAACAAGGTGTCTAATATATTATCATAGCACAACTAGTAGCAGGAAGAAACCACAATCTAAAAAATGCTAGTGCAGGTACTGGAAGCAGGAATGTTAAACAGCATTCAAAGATGCTTCATTCAAGAGGTAAACACCTGCATCTTTTGTACCAAGGGACAGTTTTGAAACACAAGAACTGCATGTTACCAGAGTTCAAGAAAACATTCAACTTCTCTTTCTTTGTTCCTATTCCAACAAAAAGCATCCCACAATGCCATTGGTTTGTATGGCCTCCATAGGCTGGATGGAAGTTCAAGTACCATCACACCTGAGGGCAAATTTGGCAAAGCCCGTGGGTACTAAACATTGAGATCTTAAGTGTGTGAAAAAGAGACAAGAGATGAATGTAGAAAAATCAGAAAACTAAGAGGAGCATACAGAGAAAAACAACTACAAAATCACAGATCCTAAAAGGTGGTATCTTAGTTAAGAGCAGAGGGATATTTATTAGACGGCTCTGCACTGGTAGATGCTATCAGAGGACTGTTTAAAGTTTTACATCCATTACAAAAAAGAAAGAAAGCAAGTTTAAAATAGCCTTTTCAAATACTCCATGTAAGCAGCTTCTCAGAAAAGAATACAAAAATCCTGGGGGTGTTTAAAATCTGCACATCCTACTCTGTTGTTCTCGAGTGGTCTTTCAGATACCCCTATTAGTGATGGATCCTTCGAACTACATTTGGCCAAAGGGATAAAACCAATAACACCTCTTAGACAATACTGCCAGAACCACACAAAATAAATCCATCAGCTGACTGTATGACTAACAGGAGATAAACAAGTTGCATTATTTTTCACCAGTTTTTATTTTAATTCTTTATTTCTGACCACGAAGAGACGCTTCCTCTCCTGTCAGTTGTTAGTGGCTTTTTCTTGTACGAAATTTCACTTTAAATTCCCAGAAACACAGGGCAGATGACTCCTTCAGTGCTCTAAACTGATGAACTTACATCTTTCTCACTCTCTAAACTTTCATCTCCACAAACACTAAAGGCAGAACATCATCCCCTTTTTGTTCTCTAAGCTCTCTTACCATCCACGTCGCTACCTTTCTCTTCTCTCCTATGTATTTTCCTCCTTCCTCTTGGTATTCCACTGTCTACCTTTATGACTCCTATCAAACCTCACTCCGACCACACAGGAAAGAAGTGCACAACACTTCCTACTGGACACAGCAGATATTAGAAGTCAACATATATTGTGTGCTGCAGGAAGCTGTTATACAAACCCGTGACACGGACAGTAAAACTGAGCAAATGGCATATGGGGACAGTAACACCCAACAGGGTACCAGTGCAGTGTTCTGACAGGTCATATCAAGTCATATTCTGGCAAAGGCCACTGGTTTAAGATCTTGATTTATTTCCTCTTCCACCTCACTCTTTCCTATCTACTCTCTGGCTTCTCATTTTTCTGGCTTATTTCCTAAGATACTCTACTTCTCGGCAGTTCCCCCAAAATCTGTCTCCTACAATATCCGAAACCTAAAGTATCTGAACTCCTGCAGCCCATTTAAAATGCTCACCATCAAGATTAAAGTGGTACACACTGCATGCATGCATACAACCTGTACATACACAATTCGCTGGCACTACTCGCTGTTTCAGAAGCAAAATCAGTTCATACATGCAGTTTTTAGTATGAACAATGAGCAGTTTTACCGTAGTAAGAATTATTTTTTTCCTTGAAAACAAAACCAAACCAAACCAAACAAGCAGAAACAAAATATGAAAGCATGTTTTAATTCACCAAAATATAGATTACGGCTCTCAAACCAATCTTAACTTTATCAGGGTACTTACAAAAAAAAGCCTATCTGCTTTCTACATCTTTTTAGCTTAGTATGCTCCAGGAGTTGACCTGAGGTGATGAATTTTCACCGAAGAAAAACCAAAACCAACCCTTTTCTGCTGCACTACCTTCTGCAGTCTTCCCTCTTTAAAATAAGCCACTCTAACTCTGCAAGTATAAAAAATGCCTCCACCAGGAGCAGAGTGCAACTGTTACATAGCATTCTTCCTGAACTTCCAGAGACTCTGGAGAAAAATCTTTTGAACGCATTCATTTCAAGGAGGCATTAATTTAAATTGCAGCAGAACATAAAGGAAGCATGACTCTGAGTGAAGAAGTAAAGCATACACACCAAGAACAATCCTTACCCAGTGCAGACTGCTACATTTCTGCCCATGAAATTAATTAGGCAGAGGAAGCACTATAGATCTGGGCAGCAGACAATTTTCCTATTTAAAATACAGAGGTGATACTGAACATACATACATACATAGATCAGAGTAAGTTTGCATCCATTCACCACGGTCCACCAAAAGCCATGTAAAGTTTAATGTAAAACATCTACACGCAAGTAGAACCACTGTAACTATACTTATGTAGTAGCACAGACTTAAGCTAGGAGCTTTTTTTGGTCAGGCCCTAGTCTGCAGTGACAAAGGCCTTAAAGTAACCCCCCCACCAGATAGAGGATAGCACAAGAAAAAAAGTGGGCACTCCTGGAGGAAACGAGCATTTATTAAACACTCTTAGCACTGAGCCAAAACTCAATGACAGTTTGAACCCAAGCAGATGTCAAGTGATACCTCCATTTCCTTCATCCCAGGGCTATTCTCAAACTCTAATAGGATGAAGTCAAATACTGAGAGCTCAGAGAACCAACAAGTCAAGGTAGGTGATTACAGAGCTTAAGCAGTTTTGTGGCAGTGACATATCCAAACTAATTTTGGAAAGGTATCAAGTTTCCTTCCTTTCCAACCTCTTGCATTCCTTATCTCCCTAACCTGTATCAGCTCTCCTGCTCTGACAGCATACAATGCCACGAGCCATTGCTCCCTAACATCTTTGAACCGCCATGCAGGATATCAGTGCTAAAGCTACATTGAGAACAGATCTGCCAGCACAGAATTCGTAGTCTAAATGAGCTCTTCATGAGAGCTGTACGTTCTGTTTGTCACAGTACATCTACCAGACTTCACTTATGAGAAATATAAAATGTGGTCAAGGTCTACAATCCAGAGGAGTTTTAACGATGAATATTTGGCAATGTTATCTGAGGAAAAAAAGAAGCCCAAGAGTAATGTTCTTATCTATGTAGCTGGTTCTGCCTGTGCTACTTTGCTTTGGACCAAAGACAGAACTAATAAGCTAAGAAAGAGGTTGTTTTTTATTTGTTCTGTTAACTGACAGCACCTTCCCTTAACTGACCATACTTCCAAAAAACTCAAACATCTAAATTGTAGACAAATCACAAAACCAACAAAACAAAACAAAACAAAAAAAAAACACCAAAAGATTTTTTAACCTCACTTTTCTTTCCCAGGAAAACAAAACCAAATAAAACCAGACAACTACTACATCAGTTTTAAAATCATGGGACCTTTTTCTTGATACATGTTAAAGTACATTCCAATGTAAATGAAACTTGAATAGACAAATAAAAAGGAGGGAAGGCTGTCCAGCCTATCAGATTCATACAAAAACTAGAGACAAAAGCAAAAGCAAACCACAACAAAGCACATAAACCGCCCTTGTTTCTACCCTATCTTGGATCCAACAATTACGTACAGAGTTCCTAAAAAATGAGTAAGAGCAACAATGATGCATCCACTGGTTATATTAGGGAGAACAGTAAACAGATGTAAAAAAAAAAATAAAATCATTGCAAATAAGGGAAATAAATTGGCTGAGACCGATTTAAAAAACAAACAAACAGTAAAAAAAGAACAACCTTCTGAATGAAAGATCTTTTAAAAAATTGGAACTACACAAAGATTAAAGAGATGATGTTGAATTCTATTAGAGCATCTTTGAACTACAAAATTATTACTCCCCAGAAGGAATAACATCATCCATCTGCATACAAAAATGGATACACATACATATAGTTAATTTGTTGGTAACTTATATTCATCCTGAATTGCAATGAGAACAGACTGAAGGATGCAATGCCTGCAGACTGAAGCAGTAATTTAATTTAGAAATGCACAGCGAGATGGATGAACAACACAGAAAACCAGCCAATAGGCAGCAGACTCTCAAGGAGGGTAGATAATTCCCCATTCACTCCATTTCATTCCATAGCCAGTAAAAGAACAGATCAAAGAAGATTCCAAGTTGACATTTTTTATCTGCCTGGAAATTGGGATCATTTGATCCATTTGACAAAACAGAAAATTAAAGTTTTAACACTTCTCTCAAACTGTCAAATGCCACAAGAAAAGCCATGGGCATCTGCCACTAATCTGAAAGGTTGTGATAGAAGCTGCTACCAGCATCAGTCCACTCACTGAGAATTTCTACATACTAAAAACGTTTTTAATTGAAAAAAGGAAAAAAATGGGCCAATTGCTTCATTTGCAAGTTACAAACAGCAAGGAGTTGTTCACCTTCCCATTTGAGCAAAGAAAAAGAAGAATAAAAAATTATCCAACAACAAAACAGTAGAACAGAAGAGGAGGCCATGACAGCCCAAGTCAAAAGCTCTGCTGAAAATCTCTAATGCCACAGTACACTGCTGCACCATCACAGTGACTCCCTCATACAAAGGTGAGAGACAGCAGGACGCTCATGGCTGAAGAAAAAGGGGGAAGTGAGGACACATTCCAAAACGCAGTTCAAACTGAACTTTTTAAATTATAGTCAGACCTACCATAAAGAGAATCACAGCACAGCTATCTCAAGAAGAAAGAACAGAATTTTATCCATGCCCCAATACAGCTAGAGCATCTGAATGACACACTGAGCCAAAGGCCTTCATTAGATTGGTTCCACAATATTCAAAAGACACATTTCCTTGATGCTGGGCATCAATCCTCCTTAAGGCAGCTATGGTCAATAAAGGTTATGACTTGAGTCGTCTTCTATTTTCACTCTAATATTTGACATGTGCAGTTAGGTGTAGGCATTCTGCATGGAGATTATAGCTTCTGTTTGAGGACGCTCAAGAACTGAGTGAGGGGTACAAATGCTGCAGAAGAAGCCACTGGTGAGCAAATCGCTTTGCAAAAAAAAAAAAATCTATGCAAATGGAATCTGCTGGTGTCTCTCCAGACTAAAATCCAATGGGCTGATAAATGATGTTCAACATACTACACATAGAGGCCATCTACAAGGAGAAATACTACTCTTCTAGCAGGGCAATCTAGTTGGTCTCATTTCTTTTGAGTGCTTTCTGCCCAAAGTGCTGATCTGTCCAAGAGAGTACCTCATTGTACTTACCCCTCATGGGAATGCTAACTCAATTACATGCCATTTGCAATGCCCTCTGCTCTGCCTTCAACCAAATAACTAACATACCGGGCTCCAAGGAAGAGAATGGGAAGCTACTTATGGCTCAAGGACATTCAATATTGCTTTTTTTTTTTTTTTTTAATAAAAGCAGTGGAACAACAGAAAAGATTATCATGAGAAGTACGACGACATCAAAATTTGCCAACTCAGGGTTCCTAGAGACCACTTAAAATATGAGGTCTTCCAAGTTATCCTGCTTAAGTATACTGAAATTGTGTAAGCAGAAGCTTAGAAAAGGTCAGCTAGTTATCTGGATCTTCTCTACAGCTGTTTTGCATTTAAGGAACTACAGTCAAACAAAATGAGACCCAGCACTGGGGAATGACCAATCCTGCTGCTGTCACCTCAGAATACTCCAATGTTCTAGTCCAAGTGGGATGGAGGAATTCAGCAAATTGTCATAGTAGCCATAGGACCATACCCCCATGCTCCAAGATGTATGGTATGCAGTCAAAGACCCACCTGCTAACAAGACTGCAATATCTAAGACCATGTTCTCCTGTCTGGATAAAAATCCAAATAACAGCAGAATATGTAAACTCCTGGGGGAGCAGGAGAAAAGGAACATTATGGGAAGAGAAAGGCAAATTTGTTGCTGATAGGAAATAATTGTTTGCAGTAAGGAAATTTCTTCTCTCTACTACGGAACAGAAACAGAGAAAAAGAGAAATGCCACCAGAACGGCTTTTATATTTAAGAAAATTAAAAAAAAAAACACAAACCAACGAACAAATGAAACAAATAATCAGAGATGACTGAACTAATATCTTCAATTCCCATTTTAGATAGCTCTCACAGGAATGCTCATGAGCTAAGACTTCAACCCAGAGAAATGGTGTAATCAGGAAAGCAAAGGATCCATCAGTCTAACTGTCCCTGAATATAGAAGTTTGTGCAGATATTAAAACAAAATTGTAAGCTCAGAACTGGTCCAGTCCAGAGTCATATTGAGGTCTTCTTTTAAGCTGTACTGGGCTGAGTACACAAAAAAAATAAAATAAAATAAAAGCAATTTGTTATATTGTATTTTAAACAACTGAATTACAGTCTACAACACTTTATCTTACTAAACTCTAAGTACTTCTGCAATACATGACATAAGGTGCATATGATTTTAAGACATCCAAGAATTTAGTGGAATTGAGACAAGCAGTTGCTGAAAAGGAATGATGGCAATGTATAAGTGGCAAAGATTAGTACAAGCTTTTATTTGCCCAGGTTTTAATTAGTTGCACTATTGTCCTTTTTCAGTTTCATGCTAAATTAAAGGTCCATATAGAAATGTATGAAAATGGAGAGAGGAACTTGAAGGAGATCTTGACAACATTAGGGGTATTTGCTCTAATAGCAACATTATGGAATTTGCAGTATCCTTAAAGTAAGGATATGGCTGAATAATTGCCAGTCCTGTTTGCTTACATAATCTAATTGAAGTTTTACATTCTGGCATAAACTAGGAATCCAAAAATAGGCAGCACGGCCTTCTCTTTGGAACCTGCTACACAAATACATCAGTTATGACAAGAGTCTTCAAGCCAGCCAGCTCAGGCAATGACAAGCGTTGCAACATTTCGAGTTACTTGTGTTACCTTTAAGGAATACAGTATTTTTCAAAAGGCAAACATAATGGATAAACTGATTACTTTGTTTATCTACTAATATTTTGTATGCAGCTGATGGCTTACAATCTTGTTGCGCCATTAATGGAATCAGCTAAGAAAACATGAATGCAGAACCAAAGTTTTTGGACAGACACCAAAATCCCACAGTGGCATTACTTCTCAAAATAAAGATTTGACTCGTCACACAACAGTGACATCAGACATGACTTAACCTGGGAGAAACCATAGTTTCTCACTGCTTAACATAGACAGTTCCAAATGCAACGTGCCTGCTATCTCTCCTTCAGCCTTTGTATATTAAAGATTTTCCTTGCAAGTAACTTGGGGAATATAAAACGAATGGTAGAAGCGGGGCACAAGTGATGACACACAACGTCAGAAGATGAAGAGATGTGCTTTCCACAGTAATGCACTTGCTGAACACAGAAGTTGGGGAGAGAGGCTGGGAATGAAGTATGCCTTACAATTACTGTTTCCACACAGAATTCCTTTGAGATCAATAGTGCAAGAATCACATTCATTTTGATGGGTTCCATTTATTTTCGAATGTTATGAAAAGAAACTGCTGCACATAACACAGGCACCGTAATAGCTTCACTAGAGTTCAGTGGGCATGGTAATTTGGATCACTGTGAAAGCTATTTTTTATTTAAAAAGAAAACAAGCCTTAGAAGTGGGTGGAAGGGCATCAGAATTTAAAGAGATGTGCTGTATAAAGTCTATCACTGAAACTTTTAAAACAGGAAAAGCAAATGCTCTGCAAATTAAGACATGAACGTGGTTACAAAGAATTCGTGGACTGGGGGAACAAAACGTTCTGGCAAAGCACTGAAACAGCAAAGGGCAACTTAAAGCATAGAGGTAATCCCACTGAAATAAGGGGGGGGAGGTTTAAACATAATGATATGCCCATGCTTAAATACTCTTCTAGTATAAGGTTTTATGTTAAGAGTATTCAGCTAACTCTCTTTCTAAGCAATAACCATTTCAAAGTTAAATAAAATTCCAGAGAATCCTTTTTAATTGCTGGTGAATGTAAAAGCATCTCCTACCTTAACGTAAAACCTAGAGAACATAATCTGGTAAAGATTTCTATGTTTGTTCTCATTTTAGTTTTACTATTTGTGATTTGTGTTATGCCTCATTTCAGATAACATGCATCTTTCAACTTTTGTGACACGTAATGGCATAAACTTAGAAAAAAAAAAGGCAAAAAGATCTCAGATCACTTATTCTGATATTTCTCTACCTCTCTGATTCTAAAGATCCCCTAAGCTTTTTTAAATGAAAATTTTTCAGAAGCCATTTTGAGCACAGTCCTTTTATGGCCATCTCAAAATCAGATCCAACTTTGAACATCTGTACATTTTTTCCTCCCTTTGCCCCTCTGCAGCTCGCTACTTGTTCAGCTTGAATTTCTTGTAGCTGTTTCTCACGTTGTCTAATTCACTACTGCCTAATACCTGACCAATCACATCCAACTAGAAGTTATCTAACCATCTTTTAAAAACTTCCAGTGGTGGAGATGCTGCAATCTCTCTGAACAGTTGGAAGTTGAACCACCTCAAGTTTTGAAAGGTTTTCCTAATGCCAACTTAAAACCTACAGTAATATAAATCTGCTATTTTTTATCCCAGTTATCATGAATCGCCAACAGATCATTCCTCTTTATCCACTTCAACAAACTTTTTAAGGCAGTAAAGGCTTACAAATGACTCTCCTTAGCTTTCTTGATGGGCTTCACAACCTCACTTCCCTTTCATCCATCCTCTCCGGACACATCCTCCTAACTACCAGTCAATTCTGCTGCTCTCCTCTAAAGTCCTTCTAACCATCCATGCTCTTCAGCAAGACTGAAAAGAGCAGCCTTTTCTCTGGGGCCATTTTATTCCTTATACATACCAGTCAAATGATCAACATTTGAGCAACAGTGTGATGTTATGAACTCCTGTTATTTTCCTAAAAGGCTTGCTAGTCATTCTTGATGTAGCATTCTTGCAATTGTCTGTTGAATAGCTGCCCATTTCCTCCAGATCTCTTCTGTCAGCAACCTTTGTCTTCTTACTGCAACCTACTCACAGCATACTGTATTCCAGTCACCTGATAGCAGCTTCTTAGACTAGAAAAGTACTGCACAATTAGAAATAATATTAAGAGTCATGATGATACACATGCCTACAAAGATTAAATTTTAAAATTAATAATAGTTGAGAAGCACCAATTTTGTACCATCTTTCACCTCAGACATTCCAGTTAAACTTCTGCTCTGAGATAGCACCGGAAAACACAACTCCTGGCTGTGAAGGGAGGCAAGCACACATCCAAGGACAGAGACTTGGAAAAAAAGGGGCTGAAACTGCCCAGAAAACCAACATGCTCCCACAGTTTCTTATGAAACTAGAGATGCACGTACTCAAACTAACCAAGAAGAAGGAGGGACAATAAACATAGGCAAGGAAAAATAAGTGTTCATTTAAACCATCAATACTCAGTAAGAATAAACGCCAAATTCTAAAAGCCTAGATATCCCTCTACTGCTTCCTTCTTAGCCACAAGGCCTGTCAGAGAAGAAAATTAGATTGTTTTGACATAATACGGTCTCGACAAATCTGCGTTGGCTGCTACAACTGGCATACACAATTTGTGATGTCAAAAGATTTATATCGTTGAAAAGGTAAGGCCAATAATTGAAGTTCTGATGGGCCTAACAAGAGTGTGTCATAATAAAGAAATCACTTGGTTCAGCACAGCAAGCAGTTAAAAAAAATGCAGCTATTACTTAGCCAACTTGCTAAAAGAGAATTACTTTTACTTCACTCTAAATTTATGTGCACTATATGGAGGAAAGCATGAGCTAAATGTATAAAACAATATAAATCTCAGGAGAAATTTTTTTCCTTTTAACATTGCTCTCCTTGTGTAGTAAACTTGGTGACTGGCAGAACATTTTCAACCAAATATGCACACATACAAAATTACAGATACATCTCACTCCCCCAGTGACTTTATAACATGTTGCTAGGTAACAGTGCATACAAGTCAGGTTTCAAGACCTTTAGTAAGTCACCATAAAATAGCGGCACAGGTCTTTTGCATGAATAATGTACATTTATATCCTTTTGCTGATGCCAATAGATCAGACACTGAAAACATGAATGTCTGCCAAACACTAAACAATTCCCGATCAACTGCCACATGAAAAACAGCACATCAAAATGTTGCATGTTTTTTCAGCATTCAAGCTTTCCCCTCCTCTCCAGCTTTCTTCTCTCACTCTTGCTACATGTAGCCTTCATCAGCACTGCTATCCACAGTTCAGCACAGATGATGTGGAGTCACTCAGTGTAAAGCAATACAAGTTTAATAAGCACCAGAAGGAGATCGTTTGGGACAACCGTCAAACACCAGAAATGGATTTTACAGGGTCCAAATTTGAAACTCAACCAACAAAACCAGACTCATCCTTGCTCATTTTTTTGTTTATTATAATACAGCAACGCTTTTTTCTTTCTTTTTTTTTTTTTTGTTTTTTAAGGAAATATTTATGTGGCTTCTTTCAACCCACATAAGAAACTGGATTTGTGCTAACCCACTTTACTTCCTGCTCGTCTTCAGTCTTTTCTTTTTCCTTTCTGTGGCTGGCTCCATGAAGCCTCAAGCTTCATTTCTGCTGTTTCTCCACTCTATTCTATTCCCCACAGCATTATTATCTCAGAGATCTGGGCAGATGAGGACAGCAACCCTTTCTACCACAACAAAATGCTGCCGTTTCACCTTGACAGGGCAATGAGGACAGTTAATTTCCCAGTTTACCTGCCTTTTTTTTTTTTTTTTTTTTCTTCACTAGAATACCACTTACATTCTATTTAAAGGAAAAAGGTGACAACTTATTCTCTACTGTAAAGGGTATCTTCTATCTCCAAAGTCTAGAACTTGCAACCTGGACTGACATCTCCCTGTGAAACAGAAGTTTCTTCAGTTTTCAGACATTTTCCTGATTTCTTTCCCTTAAAAATTAAAGGCCAATTAAAAACAAAAAACAACAAAGCAAACCAACAACATTCAGTACGTAGAACACCTCCAACAACACTCCAACAACAGCATGTCCACAATTCTGAATTCAGTCAAATCAATAAGAAAGCACATGAGGTATAATAGATTTTCCCTAAACAGATTCTCCTCTTCAGACTCTCACGTACAAATATCATTCTCACAGCAATAATCTGACAGCGGGAAAAAAAACCAACCAAATAAAAAAAAACATTTTGCATTTGATATGGATTTCAATTTGAATTTTGAAAAAAATTCAAAACTGTTCACGAATCTCTAGGACTACCTTTTTTTAATGTTAATGATCAAGAAACGCAGTAACATTCCTACTTCACAAGCAGTGACTAGATAGTTATTTTATGCTCCCTGAAAGAAAGGTCACCACTCATTTATTGTTCCTATTTAACAGATGGGTAAAGGCAGAGAAAAAGTTAAGAGCTGAATTTTCTAATGTGCTGGGTGCTTGTGACCCTCGGTGATTTTAAACCAGAACTACAAGTAGGTAGCATACCTGAAAAACACACCAAATGAGATTTGCTGAGACAACCGTCAGTGAATATCAAAGCCTGGAAAACAAGTTTTCATTCCCAGTTCCAGGTTTCAATAAACAGCAAATCCCTCTCTTTTTGTCTTCTCCCACTTCTTCCCCTCTTCCCTCCATCATGCACTTCTCTTTTTATCCAAAGAAACAAGAAATTGTAAGTTAAGGAGTTGCAATGCTTTGCTCCCTGAAATTCAATGACTTAGCAAACCCAAGGCAAAGGGTTTCTTAGCCCCCAGAAGGAGCAGCTGCTGCTGCTGCTTGCTGCTCAATTACCTGACAGCTTCATAAGAAAATCTGATGCCATCTTGACAGAGATGTCTTGGCTGAATAGTGCTGATGCTGTACTGGCCACAAAGTCAGAGTCTTTCAGCTTTGTGTTGTTGGGGGTTCTGTCAACAGTACTAAGAGCAAAAGGTGCAGCTGAGATGCCATTGTCATCTTTGGGCTCTTCTTTCACTAGTAAAGGTGGAATACCTCCACTAGCCTGCCCAGCCACATCAGATGTTTTAGACACAGATGCTGATCCCATAAGGTCAGGTCCAACTCCTTCCCTCTGTGGTCCCGGGCAGGAGTCACTATTTAGCTGTGGTGACCCCTTCACCTCAGTTTCTGGTATTTCCTCCTTCACTTTGGATTCTGTCCTGAGGAAATGCTGATGGCAACGCATATGGAGTTTCAGGCTGAAGTGGCGGGAGGAGGTAAAAGGGCATAGCTGGCATTGAAAGGTCTCACCCCTGTCTTGGTGCTGATGAACCTGGTTCAAGAGGTGAAAGATAAAAGCATGTGTTAAGCAGAGTAGTTTACTAGCATTATAGAAATCTCAGCTCCATACTCCTCACTGTTTTAAAACAAGAAAATTTAGCTAATGAGTGAAACTCTGCATTCTGAGCACTTGGAAAGAGGTCAGATACTAAGAACAGTCAGACTCTCTCACATGTAAGAAACATCTGTTTTTGTATCATGGAAATGATGGAAGTCTGCTTTGGGTGAAACAGATCCCGAAGACCTGTCAATATGTAAAAAACTTTCAAAATATAACTAGCAACTTCCTTGACTATAAACAAAACTAAACAAAGAAACTCCAGAAGAGCCTATTTATTACATGTTCGCTAATCATGCTAAGCATGATTATTCTGTGTAACTTATAAATAAAAATTGTTCAGAGGAACCCAGCAAACCATCATTCTGCAGAGCAACATCCACCACCAATTTATCTATCATTAGGGTAAAAAAAAACCTAACACCTGGCAATACTAAGGCACCACTGAACCACTTGAAATCAATTCCACTAGAAAATAAACTGCTCCGTTATGATAAAATACAAATAGGAGTGATGGTGTCTGTCAAATAACTCTATAAATCCATTAAATCAGTTAATCCCACTGTCCTTTGTATTTTGACTCTGCCTCATGGAGTCTGCATGCTCCAATGTGACTACACAACGCCCAGAATCCTCAGGCCTGATTTTGATACCTTGTAAAGAGAACTCCATCCATCCATCTGCAATGGTTTATGTATTATCTACGAGGGCTGCTCCAAAAGTAATGCCACCTATTAATTACATTGGCCCATGACATCAGAAGCAGATATTGGTGGTATAGCAATAGAGATTGAACTTTCCTGACAATACTCCACCACATTTTTATTGTGTGACAAAAGGCATCAGAAGGGCAGCCTGACAAAATGGCATCTGGTGTAGAAGTGCATATGACACAAAGGTGTGTCACTGAATTCCTCCATGCAGAAAAAAATGGCACCCACTGACATTCAGTGATGCTTGCTGAATGTTTATGGAGTGGATGTGAGCACAGTGAGGTGGTGAGTGGAGTGTTTCAGTGGTGGCAATGCTGACAGTGGGTCACCTTTGCTGGTGCAGATTTTTGCATGCAAGCTCTTGTTTGTTGCTTGCGAAAATGCACAGCTAATGGTAGTGACTATGTTAAAAATAGTCTTTTGAAGCTGAGAATTTGCTGTATCAAGTAGTGTTATTGTGCTCTAATGTTATAGTTTCCAAGGAAATAAACAGCAGGCATTACTTTTGGAGCATCCTTCATATTTAAACAGATACACTCATTAATACAAACTATGTATAAACAATTATACAGTACACAATTTTGGTTAGCACAGTACTCATGAGAGGAAAAGAATAATTGAGCTTGGCATAAAGTGGCCAGTGCATGGAAAAGTTTTTTTCTCCATAGCTTCACAAATAAATTTTAAATCTTCACATCAGCACTCAAGGCTACTCCCTTCAGGAAGACTGGCAAATACACACACTCATCCCTTACCAACTGCTGACATGTTATCAGGACCAATTGGCACCAGACTGAGCTCCACACATTCACTTTCACTTGTGACTTGAGATGACTGGAAACATTTCAATAAGACAGAATTTTTGTTGGAAAGTGGCCATTTGTTGAATGCAAAATATTTCACCTGAAACACAGGGGGTTCAAAGAACCCTTAGCAAATCAGACATCATTCCCTATCCAGCTGGGTGGCACTCTATTCTATATTCTCTGGGCTTGGCTAAGAGGCAGACATGCCAGAGAACCAAAGTTTGCTGCGAAAGTCTAGGAGTCTAAAAGCTCTGAGAGCTCCAGCTCCAGTCAAAACTCAGCTTTCCATGAGGGAGCCTGGAAGGCCTAGCTCTAGTTAAGGCTTTCAGCACTTTCTGGTTTCCCACAGTGCTGAGACCAACATCTTGAGAGTCCTGGTGCAGGCTGTGAGGGTAGCTGCAGCATTTTCCAAATAAAACTTTGTTGAAATTCTGACTGGAAGAAGTTTCCCACAGTAAAAGATTTGGCCAGATTCATTCTTTATATAGTAAGAGGAATTCAGTCACAAGATGACATCTACCATTCCCAGCTCTACACACAGTGGACTTGAACACAGGTCCCCAAAAATGTGAAGCTGCGAGACCTCCTTCTTTTAGTCTTCTTGGCACTCAGTGAAAACATATTTCACTAGTGCTGTGTCAATTTGCATTCAGTGGTTCCTCAAGGGCTCTGGAGATAAGGTGCAAAACAAACAACTAGAGAGAATTTCTTTCGGTCTGACACTTTATAGAAGGACATTCTCAGTATTGTATAAGCATGACATTTACAGACAAAGTAATTTGGGAATCTTATAACTGCACCTGACAAAACCAACAAAAAAATTAGAACAGTCTTAGGTTAGCATTAGCTTTTAAAACAATAATCTTGCAGAACAGCAGCAGCACAATAATTTCAAAACATTAATAGGTTACAATGGAAACGCCAGTCAGATTGACCATCCACACTACTGGAAACTGGACGGTCTGTAAGCACAGCAGTATTTAAGCAATTTCTTTCATGAAGAGCACCAAGATGGTACTAATGGTAGCAAGCACTCTCACCATGGCAACTTTCTCTCTTACACCCACTGAGATCTTGTATGCCAGAGCTTGTCTCCAGGATCCCCACCAATCAGCATTTCCCTGCCTACATATTTAACCACTTCTTCTGGAGGCCCTGTATCAGAACTTCATAGGGCTGTCACCACTGCAGTTGGTGGAAAAGTCTGTGTGGAAGCCACCTTCTCTGCCCAGGCACACGGCATGACACCCTGCAATATCTTATGAGAATCAATGAGAATGGGGAGACTGATACATCAGAATTGGATTTCTCTCCTGTCCAAAGACAACTGCAGAATTTCTCCTATAATAAAGTATTTTATAGCTTGTAGCCAAGGAACGACAGAATTCAAAATCAAAGATTTTTGAGCTGTTGGAGTGGGTCCAGAGGGGGGCTCTCCTATGCTATGAGAAGAGTCGAGGCAGCAACTACTTGTTGCAGAATAAACAAGAAACCCTGTAGAGCTCCACATAAAGACAATCACAGGAGAGACCAAGGTCACACAGCCCAACAAGCTGCCTTCTCCCTCCAGCAAACGGCTCTTATACTGTGCTAATGCTACCCAAGCCACCAGATGTCCTCTTCAGACTCAACCAGGCTACCGCTGGTAGTGGCAGGGCTACTGCAATGGGAGATGGATAACCCCTAACATGGATAATCACTGCATCCTGAGCAAGCTCCTGTCCCATGATGACAGCAAGAACCACAAGCAAAAGGAGATGAGCGCAGCTGAAAATTTTTCTCCTGAGTCCCAGTTTCTACCTTCTGAGTTTGCCTCATTTAACTGTGGATATTCTCCTTGACTGTGCAAAGTATATCTTTATTTTAACCTTACTGTCTTCCTGGTCTCAAACAATATTTCGCATTTCTACAGCTTTTGTTTGTGATTGATGTAAGCTTCAACAGGCCTACACATTTCTTACAAACTTTAGACATGGTTTGGGAATTTGGGTACAAGTTAGTTAAAGAAAATTTGTTGTTTGTTTCTTTAATTTCTCTTGCTGCCTCCCCAGTCTCACATTTTAAGAATGATAAAAAAGAGTCAGCTATATTTCTCTTCTCTACCACATGCATTATTTTGATCTCACTCTCTTTTTAGACCTGCTAGTCCCATTCTTTTCAGTTTCTTTTTCAAAGGGAGAAGAAAGTTCTTGCCATCCCACTAATCATTTTCACTGTCATCTTTTAAAACACCTTCTATTACTAATATATCTTTTTGATACACAATATGCATCAGAAGTGAGATCAAAAGCGGCAGCACACCATACGTTTATAATAGCGTAATATTTTCAGTGCTATTTCAGTTTTACTCTATGCATATTTGAATATCTAACATACTTTTTAACCACTGCTGCATATGCCAAGAAAAGGTTTTCATTGAACTGGCTGCAGTGATATCCAGATATTTTCCCTGAGTAGTTACAGTTTGCTATATTAAAGACAGTTAGGTGTGTGATTAGTTTAAGACTGCTGTTTCCAAGGCACACTACCTTGTATTTGTCAACAATAACTTCATTTGCCTTTGCATTTGTCTGCCAGCAAGTTCTTTTTATTCCCTTTCAAGTTTTCTAATCTTGATTCATTGTCCATAAGATTGTATCATTTACAATTCTCTTACCCCACAGCCATCATTTTGTGCAGATTACATTTGTCAAAATACACACAATTCCACTCTTAGTAATGGAACCACCCCTCTGATAACCTTTTGTCATGATTAACATTGCTAGTTTCTTCCTACCCTTTGTTTTACCATCTCTTGGTAAATTCCTAATTTGCCACAATGCATCACATTGCTTAATTTATTTGGCAGCTTCTCAATGAGAAGCTTTGCCATAGGCTTCTGTAAAGGCCAAACAAATTTCAGCTGATTCTCAAGTCCATGATTTTCTTGACATGCTCAAAACATCTCAGTGGAAGAACACATCATTTTCTTTTACAGAAGCCACGTGTCCCTATCATATCACATTATTCATATCATTGTATGTTCTGCTACATTTTTTTCCTCGACATACTAATATTTCTGGTATCAAGCAGTTTGTTAAATTTTGAAAGTTTGCTTCACCCTTATAAGCAACATCCTGGCCAATTTACCAATCGGTTAAAGTGATGTGATGCCACCTACCTGAAAAGCAGGTAGTAGGGTGAGGCAAACAGTGACATAGGCTAATCCTGCCATTTTATAGCACCCATCAGGTAGATCTTCTCTTGCCCCCTTCCTTATACTTGGAAACAAATTCTCCCTTCTACTTTCGAAGCATAGGAAGGCAAGATTTGGCATTCATCTTTTTTTTTGTGAAACATGAGGTTTTATTGCTTTCTGTTTGTTTGTTTTCTTGGTTTGTCTTTTTTTCACACTTGGAATAAGAGGAGATACTTTTCTAAGAACACTAATCCCTAAGCAAAATTAGGATGTCAAGTAAGTGAGAGTGAATGTTTGCTTCTGGCTACTCTGACTTACTTTCAGGGATCCAGTTAGCAATTTTTTCTTTACCTATTATAGCTTTTCTTTTTCTCACTTACTTTGTTTGATGCAAACTAACACTTTCATGAGAGATATCTGTTTAAACAACCACTATAGCCAACAACAACTACAACCTGTCCATTTACCATACTTGTCTCCCCACCTGTTTTTCATTTGTTTGTTCTTGGTTGGTTCACTCTTTTTCAAAACCTGTAGCAAAATGTATTCTACTAAGACCGCATTCAGGTACACTTGAAAGGTCTGTATTTTGCATCTTCCAGATGCGCTCTACCATTTCATTTCTAATAAGCTCCTTCATTTTCAAAACATTGCATTTCAAAAGTTAATTTATAAGACACCAGTTTTGGTACGATCCTTCACCTCAGGATACATACACTATAATGTACTTTCTTTTTGAAACCTTTTCCTTGCTTTGCTAAAAAAAAAATGAAGGAAAAAAAGCCCTTCTGCAAGACTGGACTACATATTGAAAATATATAAAGAATATATATATATAACATGTATAAAATTATTTTATCTTTAAGATTTTAAGACAGCAATGCATTTCATGTCTTACTCTTGCAAAAAATGCCAAGATTAAAAGGCAAGTATTTTAAGTATGTTGTGGTACATATCAGTGTCTTGGGGCACAGACTTCTGTTGCTGGAAAGCTGTGTAAGTTTGTATTACCTCCCCTCAGCTGAGGTGAGGTAATGGAATCAGAGGAGCCTCCCGTGGATCTTTAAGGCTAGCTTAAACAAATCTAAACAGAAAACTCTCACATAAAATACAGCCAATCTCCTTCTCAATACAGTGAAGATGCTTTAAAGTAACCTGTTCTGACTTTCACCAAAATGGATTATGAATGATCATCCAGTCTTCTGAACTTTGCTAAGAAAGAAAAAGAAAAAAACAAATCACTAAGGGGCAAGGGGAAGGGTAGTAAGGACCTGTTTACGTTCTTCAGAGTCTTCCCTCATTCACACTATTGTGTAATCAATAGCCCCCCTAATCAGTACGCTGATTATAATCCTCTGAATATGACAGAAGTATTAATCTTACATCACACTGCATAGTCCTTCACAAGAAACAGAAGCAGGAAGATACTGTTTTCAAGCAGCTCACGATCTACTTGCCATTGCACTTGCCTTTTCTGCTAAGTTCAATCTTCCATTTCTTCATTTTCTATCAAAACATCATGCTTCAAGCACATGTTCACAACACCAAACTTCTTTTCCACTGCTAGAAGAGCTGGCTCACTCATTTCTGCATTATGTCTATATAGCAGCACAAGGAACATTTATAGGTATTATTTTTGGCCATATGCTTCTCTTCCTTGTTCCCCTTTCCAAGTACTCAGGCTAATATCCTGTTGCTTTCTTGGAACGTATCTGCATGATCTCACAGGCTAACCTTCCACCAATTGCTGAGGAAGATATGTATACGATCCAAAGATACCAATTGGCCAAAATCTGACTGATGCTTGTATTATTGCACCAGTAGAAATAGAAAGGCCTGAATTTGCTTGCTAAATTACACCACCCCTTTCTGTTTTCTTCTGCAGCTTCAGAACTAGCATGTAAGTTAATTTTTTTCACTCAAAAAGAAAATAGCATAGTCAAATTGAGTATGCATTCAGATAAATGGAGAGGAAGACTCAAAGACAACCTTTGCTGCCTGCCAGGATAGGACACCTCTCTCAGATGCCCATTCATTTTTTCTGTCTTTACTTTCAGTACTCTTTGGGCCCCAGGAAACCACACTATGATACCAGAATCAAGTCCTGAGATGCTACTCTCAGACTGCTAGGAAAAAGGGCCAAAACTTGTGGTTATGCAAGCACTATAATTTGTCTCCAAAATAGACTAATAAAATTCTGTACTGTGTCTATTTTAGGATTTTTCTAAGGTGCCTATCACTGTGGAATTTAAATGCCATATAACAATTATAGATAAAACTACATGCCTTAAAAGGCAATTCACTCAGTCTGTCTTGTTCATTGCATGGACACATTCCTTCCGTTTCCCTTCTTGCATTTTACTTCCTTGCCTTCAGTTGCGACCTGGCCAGGCAAAGTGCCTGCAAGAAAGCTTTCATCAACATGGTGGTTAGCACATGTAGGTCTGAGCATGGTCAGGGCTGGAATCTACCCAATTCTCTCTCTATTAAGATTTTCTTCAGCAGGAGACAAGATATCAAAAATGTTGGCAATGTTACATTCTTGGCCAACGAGTTTGGTGTGTTATAACTGCCGGAAAATAACAGATTATTTATATTATATAGACATTATTCATTAACCTAAACATACACAGAATATGGGAGTCCCATATGAACACACACACAAACCATTAAGGGAAATTAAACTTTCAGATTCAATGGAGAATGCCTACAAGAACACAGAAAAAAGAGGAGGTACTACACTGCCTGGGAGGAAATAAAGACAGTATTATCAGATTTGAAAGACTGGAGCTGGACAAAATATCTCAACAGGTTTTGTCTGTCATCCTGACCAATGGAACATAAAACTTAAAATTAAAGAGCAGCATTAACAAAAAAACAAAAAACAAAAAACCAACACTGAGCTTGTGATAACATAGTAGAGTAAAAAATCGACTTATAATGACAAACACCATCCTAGCACCGTAATTTTGCAGTCTCACCTGCAGCTGCTGTTGATTCATGGGGAGAAAGAGGGAGCAGAGAGCTAGAGGCAGCTCTGACTTCATGGGGTTCCTGCCAGGAAGGAGATAAGACGAGGTAGCTCCCAGAGGATTTGGGGACAATGAAAAGAACCAAAATATCCAACTGAAGTTGCCAGAATACTACATCCTAAACCCCAGCTGGGCTGTACTATTTCTGATGTGTATTCACTCAATTTTGAACACTGTTAGCTCAAATATATATGTGTGTGTGTGTATGTGTGTGTTCTAAAACCTCATGTTTATTTAGATACAGATTTAAAAGCAGCACGTTTTTATAATCAGAAGAGAAATCTGATTTTTTATTTTTATTTTTACCTTGGTATCAATTTATACTTTTTATCAAAGGGAACTCAAAATATACCCGACTCTGCTGTCGAACAAATGACTAACATGTCTATATTTCATTCATCTACTATTATGCAAATTTTTCAACTTTACACAAATTCTGACTTGATAGTTGATGTTTTTATGAATGGACTATGTGAATGAATAAGTGCACGAAACCCCTGGAAATTAAGCTAGAATATTATCTTGCAAATAATCTGTACTCATTATTTGATGCATCTATTCATAAGACTATAACAAGAATAAAAGACCAAATACTGGCCAATTAGTTTTATAAAGCAATTGGCTTCATCTTAAATAAAGCAGTTTTACTAGCAAAGATCTCTGAGTCCATCACGACCTGCATGACTAGACTGCATTGACTGAGGAGACTTAGAATCTTACCCACACAATAAATCTAAAAGAGACTCACAATGAGCTCAAATTAATCGATAATCACCATACTAACAAATAATAAATACTACTGTTACATTGTTTTTACAGAGAGAAGACTGCAAGGGTTCAGAGAGTCCTGATAGCACACACAGACAGTGAAAAAGTTCAGAATACTGGAAGAAATCAGATCTATGACCTACGGAAATCACCACATGAAAAAGTAAGCGATAGGCCCTTACCCTGTAAATAATAATTCCAAAAAGGTACAAAATGCAGAGATTAAGAATTTCTACATGGAATAAGAGACATCTTTCACAAAACACAGGACAATAACAGGCCTCTGCCAAAGAGGAGCAAATTTTCAGGTGATGCATGCGTCTGTGCAGACTGTCAACAACCAAAAACAAAAAACTTCTCTTATTATACTTAGTTCTCATTCTTTCATGTCTTCTACTTAGGATGGCTATCTGAGCCCTCTAGTCAACACTGAGTACCAAGTCCTAAAAAAAAAAAAAAAGAGTTGCAAATACCTAACCTACTTGGAACTGATTAGGTTCAGCATAATACACTAAGGATGCCTGGGAATTGTGCACTGATTTACACTAGGAGAAGAAGTGAGCTTACAGACTTTGGGAGGATGATTTCAGACCTAGCAAGGACCTGAAATGCAGCATGATCTGCTATTGCGATCAGTGGAATCGTCTGATCTAATACTTAACAGTTACTCAGATTTAAGCAAGGCGAGACTCCCGTCCAGCCAACTCAAGATTTTGCAATAGCAGCACATAAAAGCTGAACTGACATTCCTACCCCCCCCGCCTTACACTGAGAGACCTGTTGTCCAAAACAAACAAAATACAAACTGTAATAAAACATTTCACTGATATTATAATAGCTCAACAGTATTAACAGAGTAAACTTTTTACCCTTCAGCTTCTTTATCCATGGATTAATGGGCCAGGTACCATTTTTACTTCACCACACATGCCCTACCGTACGCAAAGATCAGGTACTTTGTACTTTGCAACCATACAGTATTTCTGCTAAATAGACTTGTTCTTCTAAATTTCTTTTACGTTTCTGTATTTCTCTATATCAACACAAATGTTAGTTAAGGTTCTTTAGGAGCCTAAAGTGTAGGCTGAATTAAAAACATATCTTAAGTTTAGTAGAAACACTTCAAAACAAAACATTACAATATAACCTCTTTTTCATCATTTTGGATGCTTCATTTCTGGAGTATCTGCAGTTAAAAATCATGGCAAGAATAAAACTAAAACTGCAGAGCTGTAGGCCAAGTTTCTACACTCACTTGGTGTATTGCAATGGCAGAAGATACAAGCATGCATCCTGAAAGCAGAACCACTGTGTTCGCATGATGTCACATCTCAGCTAATATCCCTGCTTCTGGTGGTTCCAGGTCCATAACTAAATCTACAAGAGACAACTTCTGCCGCATCAAGTGGACGTAGACAAGGCGTTTCCACACAACATAAAATGGAAAGGCAAGCAAAGGAAAACAATTTATTTATTTATCTATTTATGGTGTCTTTATTTAATTTATAGCATTAATAGTGAACTTTAATTCTTGCAAATGCCACTGAAGTATGCTCATTGCACAAACATTTTTTGATTGACAAGTCAAATGTTTTGATAGTCAGTAAACAGTTCCCTTACCTTCATGTGTGATTTGAGATTGTCCTTACGCGCACAGCGAAATGGACAGAGTGGACACTGATGACTTTTCAAACCTGTATGAATCACCATGTGCCGTTTCCAGTAACTCTTCCTCTTGATAACCAAACCACAGATTGGACACTGGAAAGGCTTTCCTCCTTCTTCTTCTGAGGCTTAGCAGAAGGGGGAAGAGAAAGAGAGGATCCTTTACAGACACTTGTTGAATGCTTTTCTCCTGTAAACGTACTCAAGATACCATTTTTCAGTGCTAGAATTTCATCTGCAAAGGGACATAACAGTTAAACAACAACACGTACCAGAAATTTCAGTTCCTCCCCCTGCATGTCCCTTTCCCAGTTAATCTAGTTATTCTCCCTCTAAGAAAGGTCACAATAATTTTATAAAGGTTAATGTCCCAAACATCCTCTGGCTAATCAGTAGGGGATGCTATTCTGTTTCACCTGGTGCTAATGTTCCTTATAATTTAACAGAACTGAGATGGATGTCTCTCATAATCATCACTTTTCAGCCTCATTTCCTATCAAATGCCAGTTGTAGTCGGGTATGGAAAACATGCTTAATTGTTCAAAAATGATCCATTCCCATATTCGACGGTTAGCCAGGAGAACACGGGGGATATAAAACACAGAGCAATTCACAGCTTAACTGATAAGCATGCTGGCATTGCCTCTCAGATACATTTAACAGGAGAATTGTTTAACTAGGGGCTCAAGCAGATGCTGCCGCAACTTCAGCCATCAGGAGTCCTAGGGTCATGGGTTTCCTCCTACTCTGCTAACTACCAGGGCATTAAATCCACTGCCTTCCTAAACATTTTCACTCTGCTTTACTGTGCTAAGATACTAAAAGGATTTGATGGCATTTGTCAAGTAAATATGGTTAGTCCACTGTGTGTGGAACCATCTCAAGGTTGATGGAAAGAGAAATTCCTTGCTGCTGACCATACACAACTAACCATCCATTCTTTCCCTCATCACAGCTTCCTCTGCTTACTACAAAAGCCTAGAATTACTACAGAATTTGAAGCCTTTTTTCAAGACTGTTTTCAAATATCCAAAGCTCAACAATGCTTATCCCTCCTATCCGGAATGTCTCTCGGAATATTTCACCTCATTTTTATCAGTTATTTCCTACTGATAAGAATATAGCAAATGCCGAATTCCCTTGATGAGGAACTAAGTAGTAAAAACCTCCAGAAAGATTTATCAAATCCTCAAAAATAATTCCTCTTATTAAGTAGGAAACAAAGACTGTAATTCCACCAATTAGGTACTCATTATCTAAGTGCAAAAAAAGGACACATTGACAAAGCATGTACTTTGCCATTTTAGAAATTCTACTCATGAAATTTTCTATCACACTCAACTTATTATCAAAGTGTTCCCCTCTCTGAACCTCTAAAGAGCATGCCAAAACCAATGCTATAATTACTTGTTTCACTTTTTTAGCATCTTTACTTACTTCTTCACAAAAAATGTGAGAAAGACAATACAAAGAAGTATATATTGTTAGCTTTTTCTTCCTATCATTTATTTCCCTTCTCTCGTTACCTTTTCTCCAGCATCTGGCTACCATGAAGGATTCAGAACAGAAATGTGTAACAAGCCCTCTATGACTATTTTTCCTGCCCACTAAAAATAAATCTCCAAGCAAGATGAACCAATAGCAATTCAGCACTTCACAAGAGAACTGGACCAAATGCTTTCTGCCTCCTGGGCAGCATGAGGAGGGGCTGAGCAGCTGGGAAGGAAGGGAGGCAGGCAGGTCGTGCACACACAGCCACCTTAAGCAAGCCTCAGGATGGGGAGCAAAGAGTGAGTGTGGTGGTGGGCAGCGGGACTGCAGTCTTTTGTCAAGATATGGTACAACACGTGGTTCTTTTGGGAGTGAGTAATGGTGAAGCCAAATGGTAGCCCACCACTGCTGCTGGATGTCATGAGTGGCCCAAGTGTGCTAGCAGTACCTTTGGTAAGCAGCAGCTCATTCCAGCCTTCCCTCCGCTTCTGGGCCTTCAGTGCATATAAATATCTAAAGGGCAGGGGTCAAATGGATGGGGCCAGGCTCGTTACAGCAGTGCCCAGAGACAGAACAAGGGGCAACGGTACAAACTACAACACAGAAGTTCCATACGAACATGAGAAAGAACTTCTTTCAGTGTTACAGAGCACTGGAACAATGTACCCAAAAGGCACCTCCTATCCTGGAGATACTCAAAACCCACCTGGACACTTTCCTGTGTAAACTGGGAACTGCTTTAGCAGGGGAGTTAGACTAGATGATCTTCAGAGGTCCCTTCCAGCCCCTATGACTCTGCGATTCTGTGACTTCACCAATAATAACATCAATTAATGGTGAATGAGAATTACATCAACCCTGTTCAAAGCTCAGCCATGTTAGTTCTTTACTTCATATACTTAGCAAAAGGAAAAAAAAAAATGGTGTCTTCAGCTTTCCTTCATTTACACTGACATCTATTTTATGTCACACCGCATAATTTATTTGAAAAAGTGAACTGAGAATTAGCCAGGAAGAAAATCTGAGAACAAAACTGCAAGCATCGCAGACAAAAAGTTATTACCAAGCAAGTATTCAGTCAGTAGGAAAAAAAAAAAAAAAAAAAAAAAAAAGGGGGTCTGCTGCCTATACTCTTTCAGAAATGACATCAGAATTTTAACAGAGATTACAGACTTCCTTTTACATTTGATCCAAAACATGTAAGCACTTAATAAAACTGGCAATACTAGCAAATTGACTGCTAACAAAATTAGCCTTCTCTTTACCTTTTCACTCTAATCCATACAAGTAATGATCAAGCCCACCAAACCCAACCTGCAGCATCAGTGTGATGATGTTCTTGTAAGTCACAGCTCCAGCCTTTTGTCTGAAATATGTCTGACCAAACAGCTCATATCATATACAAAAGACCAGCAAGAATACTCTTGTTATCAACATCTGCTTCAAAATAGCCTCCATCTTTGCTGTTCCTTACTTGTCAACGTATAATTAATCTTACAGAGTACTGATCTTATAACCAAAGCAGGATGTTGCTGGTGGGTAAGTAAAACAGATTTGTAACAACAAAGTAAAATCACCACTACCTTATACACACTAAGCACAATAGAGGAGCAAGATCTATGCCTACTGGTCTGGGAACAAACCAAAAACCCTACGTCTCAAGAAGCATTATAAAGTGAAATATTGTTTTTTTGCTTTTAATGCCATAAGGTCAGAAATGCAAATGGAATTGAGAACGTGTGACATTTATTTTTATGGTAAAAATACACATGCTCTGCTACCCTACACAACTTTTACAGAATTTTCCAATCAAAGGTCACTTCTGACCTTTCTGACTACAGTGATTTTTTTTTTTTTTGAGCTCCATTCCTTCATGGCCAAAGGAAACAAGGAATTTGGCTTTGCACAATCAACATCAACAAGATATGCTAACCAGCAGCTTGCTTTTTGTTTCCAGTTGGTTAATTATTTAGAAAGGAAAAACTTAATTGTGTATTAGAAAACTGACTTAGAAGATCTTTTGTTATGAACATTACACTACAAAGTCAGCTTGGATGCCAACTGGCACTGGCCCAGTGCGTATAAACTGAAAGGAAACACCCTTCCTCTTGGGATCCTAGTCCCATATATTATAAAAAATGAATAGTTGTTCCTTGGTTACCAAGGACCTGAGGCAGTCGGTCCCTATTGTTATCTTTCAGCAGTACAGTAAGCTAGGGCCTTCAGCAAAGAGAACAGTTGCTAGGAATTTGCTGCATCACAGCTGGTTTATGAAGTGCTGGTTCTACCAGAGCCAGAGTATTCCCCTAGTATAAGCTGCACAGACACAGTGCACAGTTTGTTAGTTGAACACAGAACCTGGATTTTATTACAAATATTTACCTTTCCCTAGTGAAAAGGGAGAAGAGCTTTTTTTTTCCAGCAAGAAACAAACTAATAACTACAAATTTATTTTAACCTTTCTCCTTTCCTATAGCTGCCTTTCCTGTAAGGAGACCAGTCTGTATCAGAAAGTTGCATTAAATTAATGCCCAACACAAAGGGGCCTTTTTTTTGGTTTAGCTTCTATTACTCTGAAAAGGACTTCATTTAAACAAATGGGAACCTTATGCCAAGACCCATGGCAAGAAAAGTTTGCCGCTTTAACTGCCTTAGCAAAATATACCAACAAAGCCCTTGCAGAACATTTGCATCTTGCAGCAAAAAACTGCTCTCAGCTGCACCTCATCAGATCCCTTTCCTACAATGCCCACATCAGGCTTCCCAGCTTATTTGCTGCACTTGTACCGTGAGGCTAACGTTCCTGACAAATTCAGCCTGATACAGCTCTAATGTACTGAACCACTTTGTGCACCCTGTGAAGATACCTGATGAGCTTCCTTATTCCCTACAGGAGAATACCAGTGGAGGAAGAACGCTGATATTAGACAAGAGAAGTATGTATTTTCTACTAGAAATACATACTGCTGATGCGAACATTTTATAAAAAGAGGTGAAAGAAATCTTGTTTTTCCTAATTTTGAAGATGGATAATTTATGTTCTCCAGCATGGCCTACCAGTTCTTCAAAGCTTTTGTTACCAAGACATTATTCCCTGTAAGCCCAGTTCCTTGGATGTCAACAGTTGGAACTGGTGGAGAGAAGGCTCAAGTGAGAAATGGTCTTGTTGAGCTAAATCAGAGAAAAGCAGTTCACTTTTTTTTTTTTTTTTTTTTAAATGACAAAGCTTTGTAAAAGACTGAACATGTGAGATTTGTTCATGCTGCAAAAAAAATTTAATGAAAAGTGGCAACATAATAATATACTCTGGTAAATTAGGACAGGGTAGTAAGCGATTATACAAAAGTCCATTTGTGACAGAGACAGCAGGAGGGAGAATTCTTCCTTGTCCAGTATTTCAAAAGCACTAGTTTTGTATACGCTCACTGATACTGTGAGCTCCCTAGCAGGGATTCTTTGATCTTCTCCATTAAATATTTTTGTGGATTTATTTTGAACGTGGTGAGGGGGGAAATGCCATTGTATGAAATTTAAAAAAAAAATTAAAAAAAATTACTGAACTGAACCCTTATATCTTTCAAAGAATGGAAACATTTGTGACAGTTTGGTCTTCAACTGGTATTTTAAAAAGCTTTTCTATTGTTTCCCTACAGTACTTAATTATTGTTCTTATAATACACAGAATCAAAACAAATCCAGACCCATTGAAGAGATACTATGTAAGGCTATAGAAAAACAAATGCATTCTATTTAGTTGCTCAAACCATATCCATACCTGTACTAGTGGGTTTGGATGCTCTTCCCTTAGAGACTGGCAGTAACAATAATTCCAAAGACTGTGGTGGAGTTGCTTTTTCTTGCTTCATCTCTGAAAGCTGCAGGGGATCCTCAGCAACCAGTGATTTCTTCTTCTCTGCCAATAGGGTGCCTGCAGCCCTTGCAGCAACCTCTTTGAGCAGGGCAGCTGAAGAGGTCATAGAAGCCAGAGAAAGGAAAGAACTAGCCGGAGGCGGGTGCTCCTGCCCAGGAGTCATGCTTCTTTCACTCACTTTTTTTGATAAAGCTGCTAATGTGGAGCTGGCAGACTGAGAGCTAAAAGGTGAGGAAAAGGATTCAAATCTTACATTATCTTCAGTCCTTGAAAGAGACCTGTCCTGCAGAACAGCATTGGCTGCGGCTTTCAGTTTCAGGATAGCTGAATCGGGGGACAAACCACAGGTGGTGGTTGAGTTTGGCAACCACTTACCTTGATTCCATATAAAATGACTACTTGCATTGTACTGGTCACTTTGTTCCTGTTTCTCAGCTAGCTTTCTGGCAAGCACACTGAGCTGCTGGGCATGATGAGCAGGTGGAGAGAAGGAGAGATTTGAGCCAAGATTTACAGGAGACTCAACTCTGCCATTGACTGTAACAGCAGCATCCAGCTTGAGGGAGCCAGCCTCCAACAGCCGCCTCAGGTTACTACTCAGTGGCTTATTTGAACCAGGAGGTTCTTCCTCACACAGAGATGACGCATCAGGAGAAAGGTGCTCTTTGCTCTGTAATGTGTCTCTTAGTGCTTCATTTTCAATGGTTCCCAACTCCGCTGTGTTGCTGCTAGGAGTTGCACTTCCCAAAGAAGTATCTGGGGAAGTGGACTGATCTTGGATTCTGTCTTCAAGAGACAACTTAAAGTTCTCCTGGACTTCTCCATATGATGCTTCTGAAGGAGTCTCTGAAGAATTTCCAAACCAGCGTTCTTCTTCACTGAGTTCACCTTCCACTTCTTCCTGTCTGGTACCATCTGTATGGAACCAAGAATAACAGTATTATTTCCAAATCTGTTCAAAGTAGTTCCTTAATATAGAGTATATTTGGCTCTGCACAAATCTCCTGAATAGTCATCTAACATTCCACTGGAGGGCATGGACTTGGCATCAGCCTGGATTAAGAGATCAGGAAAAAGTGTTTTGAAAATGAAAAAGGGTTCATTTGAAGACAGAATCATGGAAGCTTGTCACTGTTCAGTCAGTATGACTAAAACAGCTAAAACTGCAGCAATACAAACATGCCACAAATATATACCATGGCACCACTCATACAATGGAATGATTACTAGAGTAGTTTGCACATCCTGCAAGAAGTTAGAACTCTGTGGTATAAAGCAAGGATTTAATAGGCCCAGAAAGTATTGGATACTTGAGTCTCAGTACAGATAACAGGCATGCTTTCAAAAGCAGATCAGCTGTACAGCTGTTCAAAGAAGTTTCTTCCAGAGACTTTAAATCTCAGCCCAATCCTGCAGTGACCCCTATCTAAAATATAATAAAATTTGTACCAATAATACACACTTCATGTCTAAATAGCTGAAATGACTAATATATGAATGCAAGCTAAGGCTCTAGTCTCTCCAACTATTTGGAAGAGAAATATCATACATTTAAAAACTTTTTTTTTTTTACTCTACTTGTTTTTCATTTGCTTGTCACTCTTCATCAAAGTTTCAAACTACATATAGATATATATTTAAAAATAAATTGGTCTCAATGCAATTAGTTATATTTTCTCTTTTGGGTAATTGTAATACATCTAGTTTCTCCACAGAACTAACTGGCAGTATTTATAGAGCTGTGTCCCTAGGTTGCTCTTCTTTCTCTAAGTATGTAAAGTAACACAGATGTGACCAAGGCTTTTTGTTTTTTTGGTTTTCTTTTCCAGATCTTGCAGGCCAATCAGAACAGAGTCAAGAACAGCAACAATGCCAGAACTGAATTCATGTTATCATCTCTTGTCAGATACCTCTCACATTTCTTACTCTGAGACTCAGTGTCCCTAGCTACAAAACAATCTTTGTAATCACACTACAGCAAAACAAAAGGATTTAATATCACCCTCCTCTGACATTCTGGAAATAAGCCTGCACGATATGTATTGTACCTATAATCATGTATTATTTCTAGATTCCTTATTTAATTCCTGCAAATTGCAAAGCTTGGAGAGAAGTTGATAAATAAAATCTTATATTTGTATTATTACTTTGATCCAATGAATGTAAGAAGGAAAAATCTGGCCAACTGCATCTTAAATGTAGAAATAACACAATTTGAAGGCAAAGTTATTTATTTTTAGATGTTACATGCAATATGAGGAATAGTGCCTCTTAGTATAAGTTTCTTTTACTCAAAAGCTCTTGAATTTCTTTCACCGTTTTAAGACCCTATAGAGAAATGACTCCGTTTCCTCAGATTAGTATTTTAATTAGAAGATTTAGCATCACTGCTATTCAAAACCAAGAAAAACCAAAAGCGCTGATCTAAAATTATTTTGATACCACCCAACTTAACATCACAGACACAGCAATGTTAACAGTAGCTTAAGCATAAAGGCCAGTATCAGGTACATTCCAATAACGAAGATACATGCAAAACAGTTGAGGCAGCACATAAGGCAGCTTGTAGGAAAACTGAACATATTCCCTCTTCATCCTGTGAGCACTACGAAGTAACCTGAGGGATATCTACAGAGCTGAGTGCAGCCAGAGGAGAGATCTGTCTACACCTACCTGAAGCAAGCAAATTACGGACTGGGAGCCAAGAAAGCATCTTGCTGGCACTTTCCTTGACCTGACAGACCAAGAAGAGGGCACAGCAGAGAGCTGACACCACTGCACAGCTTTGGAGACAGAGCCTGCCTACATCCTACCGCTTAAATTCATGTATGTTTATGTTTGTCTGTGTTTAAACATCCTTCCCACACCAAAATCTGTCTCTCTGTCTCCATTCTCTATCCATAAATAATAAGGGAGAATTGTATTTCCCTCCACTCAGTCATCAAAAAAAAAAATTAGTTTGAGGGATAAGTAGGTTTCTTTTAAGAGAAATTTCCAATTTAATAAACCTCCACATTTCTCTGTTCCTCGACATGTACCTCTTCCTTATGTTGACAATTCCTAAATGCAATCAGTCCTTTAAAATACCTGTTAAATAACACTGTTCTTAAAAATCTTGTTCATCCTACTTGCACTGGAAATTAATTCTTCCTCTCACCTGTATCAGTTTTTGCAGTAACCACAAAAGAAACATCCCACGTATATTTTCACTATCTATTCTCCTTTCTATGGCTGACAACCCAGGAAATACTCACAGTAGGGACACTGGCAAATTGACAGCAAGGATGTGGGGTGTGGAACTACATCTGCTCTGGCAGGGCCACAATATGGCCTTCTTTGACACTAACACAAATACACAATATCTGGAACTAAAAAAAGACAGCAAAGGCAGACAGGACAGTAACAGACACTAACATAACATGGATCATCGTTCTTTTCCCAGAGATACACATTCTCCATTGGTCTTGCCCATAGCAAGGGCAGCCAACAGCATACTACTGACAGGGAGCTCCAGGAGTGAAGTTCTTATCTTTTTCACTTAAGAAGTTGCTATTAAGGCCAGAAATTCCCTTCACCTCGGGCAATGCACAGAGCTCCCCCTCCTGTTGTTCATCTGCCTGGACCTACTCGAGCTTGCTCAAAACTTCCAAGTGGTCTGTACAAAAAACATGGGCAAATTTCCTCCGCAGCATCTCTATCCCAAAATACAAGACAACTATTTTTTTCTTTTTTTTTTTTTCCAGTACAGTTTCTTTCAGTACACAAAAATCAGACCTCTAACTGCTGACACAGTTCTAATTTTCCTTTCCTGAGTAATTCCCACTGTTGCTGCAGTATCAAGTCCACTGTACTTTAGGGCTGTAAGGTTAATGCTGAAAAAGCCAGCATCAGTGTCTTATCATGAACTCAGTCAAGCCTCCTTTTAAACACTAGTGAATTGGTTTAGAAGCATAACTGTGAAGCCTGACAATTTCGCTTCTAAGCAAAGTTGCCATTCAAGGCCTTTAGGGCAGGACTTTAATTCACATAGACTCCCAAGCCTTTGAACAAGCTTCAGAACTCTAGAAGTCAGCCCAACCCATCGACTCTCACACCTTCAAAATGAATAAAACCTTCCTCAGAACTCAGGGGATGAATCCATGGGACACCCAGTCCAAGTCTAACTGAAGCAAGAGCCAATTCTCCATGTGCTTGTCAAGAAATTTCAGCTGAATTCCCTACTCGTGGCAAAAGGTCTGCGTGGTACATTTTTTCCACCTCTTACAACACAACTAAGAGCTCCAGTGACAAGTGCTTGAAAGCTTAGTAGTTTAGCTGAGTAGAAATGGAATCCCACATTTAAGTTTCTTCTCCCCACAACAAACGTACTACAGTTTGTTATTAAACAATTACTTAATGGGTGCTCAGCTACAAGCATTTCATTCTTATTTAAGTCCAAAATGCTAAATGTAAGTAGGAAAGCACATGGAAACTGCGAAATAGGGAAAGGTAACTTAAAAATTAAGGACAAATTCTCTCCAACTTCATTTAGAACAAGACCTCGCTGGGAATCTGCCAACTACTTAGCTAGTAACTGCTCATCAGATAGGCTCTTCTCAACATTATTTGAGAGTCAAGACATGTCAGCACTTCTCTCTCCTGATTTCCATGGCAGTTCTGAAGGGAGCTCTGCTTCTCAAATCACCTTTCTGTAGCAGAGACTGGTACAGTTACAGGTGTCCTGCATGCTTCAGGAATGTGCCATCACACTGCACCTCAAACAAGTACTTTCCACTCCTGTCAGCATCAACACGTTGTTGGGCCACTGATGTAGTCCATTATCAAACAATCTCTGACAAAGTCACAAATCTGTGCAAAAGCACCACTTGAAGAAGTGCCAGTTTCTCATGCTTGCCTTCTTGTTTGCTTGTTTTCAAATACAGAAAAGTTCTGTTTCCCCTTTCAAGAGTTCAGTTTGACAGGCAAATCTTATTAATCCCAAACTGTGTTATTTCACATTGATAGCTTCTGCTCCTTTACGTAGATTCAAGATTAGAACTTGACTGTGATTTCAATAAAGGTGTAAATATTAACTGCCCAAACTACTTATCTCCAAAAATTGAAAAAAAGACAAACAAGTTTATTGATTTGTAAACTAAGCCATCCAATTCAAATGTGGGAAATTCTAACTACACCTTATGCAAAGTAATGTAATGGTACACGTGCCACCCATGAAAGCAGCAAGTGTTCCACAATGCCAGTCTGTATGGACCCGGAGCACTGAAATATGAATGCAGTAGACAACATGTAGGAACAGTCTACGAAGGACAAGAAAAAGGTGAGAGTCCTCAAGTTACGGCACTGAGTGATAGACGTGGGCAGTGAAAGCATTATTACAGAAACACCATGTGGACCAACAGAAATTATCTGAAAAATGGCTACAGTTAAGGAATCTATCCCAAAGAGTTTGAATTTTCCTTGTAAAAGGGACATAATTTCACTTTAATTATTCAGTGCAACAATTAAGTTACAGAACTTCAATACAGAATTAACATTGCATATGGATATTTATAATCCTCCATAGACTATAGTGACATGAAACATACGGAAGTCATAATTACAGGATTACAGAATGAAAATTAAAACAAATATAAAAGAAGGTAGATGTCAAATCATTTCAAAGAAATGCTCACAGGAAAATCACTGATGAGATAGATTAGTTAAGATTGTCCTAACTTCAGCAGTTATGCTCCAAGAAAAGTCTGGGACACAGACTTGATAGTGATAGAAGGCTTCATTCTTATTGTCTTGATATCAAATACTTGATGTATATAAAGGTTTCAGATACGATCATTCAAGTTTGTTTCAATCTAAATAACTTACAGTTGCATTTGTTGGCTATTTGGCACCCGAGTAATCTTCCCAGTTTTTTGCTCCAATACACTTCCGGCTCTTATCTCTGATATTTTCCTAGCCCTGAGCTTTTGTTTAGTCTAAGTGAAGCTCGATTAACCTGGGAATATAAGCAGCAGTGTAACAGCATATCTTATTCCATCTGTAATGCCTATCATAATCCATTTTATATATTATCTCATACTACACACTATACCATGGCCTACTGAAAGAGTCGGTCATCCTAGTTATAGGAACAGAGGAGCCCTGCAAGACGTCTAAAGAATTTGCAGGGTTGCATTAAATGAACCAGAAAGCCATCCATGAGGAGTTCTATGGAACCAATGAGTGACTTAGATGAGCAGTCAAAAAAAAAACCAACCATTTTTTTTTTATATAAAGAAAACGAACAACAACCAAACAATCTAGAGTTTGGCTTCATGTGCCTTATATCAAGAACAGCAAGAAAAGAGAGAGACGCAATGAGGATGAAAAGCAGTTGAGAACAGAGAAGGCATGGATAACTGTAAATTACTGTAAAAAAGTTATCTAGTCAAGGACAAGGAAGAGGTGACACAAAGTAAATCTCTGTGCTCATATCTGGCTTCCAGGAAGGTTTCAACCACCACCGTTAACACATCAAGATTCCATGTCCCGCTCTCTCCCATCTCCTTTCTTTGCTATCCCTCAAACAAGGATTAAGGACCTGGCCACAGGCCAAACTGCACTGTTCTGGCAGTCTGTTGCAAAATACACTCTCTTCACAGGTGCTGCAACCCAGATTCCATCACAACCATTACCACCAGTATCCTATCCAAGTAAGACGAGTTTCCCATCGTACAGTGGCAGCACATTCAGGAAGAGAATGCAGCTCCACCAAGTCTCCATTTTAGCTATGCAACAGTCAATCAACTGCTGACATACATAATCTAGCCCTTTAAAATTGGAGTACATAAGGATGCTCTCTTTCTCCAGTCAAACTGATTAAGTACCACTGGCAAAGAAACCTTGAAATTTGTCAGAGCGGTTGCTAGTCACCCTGGGCAGAACAGTTTTAGTGAAGTACAGAAAGTAGAAGCTATACTGGAGAAGATCCAGGATAAAATTAGAGAAGAGGAACTTGAAGTCCTCACTGTTAACAGAATATTCAGTGAGAACAATCAGCCACAGAAGTATCATGGCAGAATTTAGTGTAGAACAGAAAATAGAATGAAGGTACTAAGGACTGAATACAGTAAATATCTTTAGATGAATTATGTACATTGTGTATCATTTTAGCAATGAAAAAAATGATTACAAGAGATCACTCAGTATTATCACCTAACTTCGTAACATACATTATCTCATATTCACAGAAATCCTTGCTAATTACACAACCAGGCAGTACCAAAAGCACTAATGACAAGCTTTAAAATGGCAGCCATATCTGGGAAGTCTGTTCTGGCATATCCTATAGAAATCACTCCATCCAGTCCCCTACAAACTAACCTTTTTGTATTCAAGGTGTCTTTTCAAGCAGTTCGATTTTTCTTTCTCTTTTTTTTTTTTTTTTTTTTTGGAAGTGTTTTTGACATTTCTTTGGTCTCAACAAATTGTGGGTTCCCACACCCTCCAGACCATGTGGATGTTCAGCCTGTAGGACTACTTCAGAGAAACTGACATACCCAAACTCCACCTCTAAAAAGCATTTACAGTCACATTTGATTAGGCTATACATCCGAAGCAGTGGAACTGTTGCTTTTCCCAAGGGGATGCTTGCAAGAAAATCATGATTCTAATAAAGACACAAAGGCCTGCCTTAACTTCTTTTATTACATCAACAGCAGCAAATAAAACTTAGAAGTCACAGTTACATAAACAGTCATGTGCTAGAGTGCCCTCAGTCCTCTATTTTCCCTTCATCATTTCTGTGACCTATAATAGGTAAGCAGCACAGTAAGTCACTGTCCTCTTTCAACAGAATTTCTGGCTCGCTCACTTATCAACGGGATGATTATTCAACTCTTGACCTCATCACAAAATGGTTTAGCAGTGTTGCTGGTGCTTGAACCAAATTTCTCTACTGCAGGCTGACCCAGAGAGAGTAGCACAGCTGCAAGAAGGAACTGCCAAAAAGCGATAACTCTTCTGTTCTGTCCTTCACCCCTGTGTTTAAGATGTGTGAAAATATTCACACAATTAGATAGGAAAAGAAGCCCTAGGTAGAGCTCTCTATTTCATCTCCACATCTTCTAAAATAATGATTTTCCTAACTGGAGGGAAGGAGAACAGGGGAAAAGCAAGGCATAGCCTTTAAAGACAGGACATATCCTCTCTGCTTTCATCCATAACTTAAAGCGAGTTTAAAAAAATATACTTGCAAGAAATACCTCAGAATACTCATCTAGCAATTTCTCTAGCACTTGTTCTAAAAAAAGAAAGAAAAAAAAAAAGGCTCCAGGATGAAAAAGATTATAGGAAGACAAGTTAATTACCTCACAGTAACTGGAACTGTTCAAGATGCTTTGCCCTTATGCACAAACAACAGTGAGTGTACAGAAATCCAGGTTTCCCAACTGCTCTCCAGCTACAAAAAAGTCAAAATGTATGCACAACACTATTTCCTTTCAGGGACAGAACCCAGCTGCTATGGACTCCAAGGAAGGAGGGAGGCAGGATGTATTACTGAAAAAGCTCATCATAGCCAACATAAAACTACCTTTATTTCCTTCCCTCAAAGGAGAAGGATTTTGTCATAGATGGGAATCAGACACTTACCTTTTATTTTCAGGCTAATGTCCTACAATAAGTGTGTCAAATGGATTTCATTACCTGCCAAAAAAGATCCTTCTGTTACTAGCTAGGTATCCATGAAAAAGGACAGAAATAGATGGTTTCTCCTGAGGTGAGCTGTCACTACTTAATGAAGGCTCTACGGTCTATTGACAAACCACAAAATAGGACATTATAGCGGTAGCAAGTCTGATCTTTGCAAAAACATCAAGTTCTTTAGAAGATTACTGCTAGTTCATCCTACCTCCAAGACTGACTATTCTTTTGCTCTAGGCAAGAGGTTATAATCTGCAGGATCTGGTTTGAGGAGTGTTGCTTCCAACAGGATTCAGAGATCCGAACACCAAGTTAACAGGCACTGCCTTAAAGTGCAGTCAGAATATACTGTTAAGGTAACAAAACCTTATGACTGACAGAAATTGTAGTCCTGGGCCCACTCTCATATTTTCTCAGGTCTTTATCCAACTGCTTGGTGAGCCAATTTCAACTCACTTAATCTGGCAGAAAAGTTCTCAGTCTGCCAAGAAGCTGGAATAAAACTTATGTGCATGAGGTAGGAATGGGGAAGTAGGACTGCAGTTGGTGGCCTGAAAGCACTTATACTAGACAATAACTTGAGCCACGCTTTCCTTGAGGTCTTCTGCAGTACAAAACACATCATGTTTTGTTAAGAAAAAACACCAAAGATTCTCCCTCCCATCACAAATCTTCACAGTGTACTCCCATGCTTCCCAGAGAGAAGCTGGTCCTTGTGAGAAATATGGTCATTGCAGTCAATTTCATGAAGGCTGCTTTACCTACCTGGGACATCTATAGCTGAGCCATCCATCAAATATTATTTTCATACTATTTAAAAACATTTATCCCTAGAACTGGGCTGCAACGTGTTTGTAAGAGAAGAAAAGCCTTAAAGACCTGAAAATAATATTTTAATAGTAAGGCCTAGTAATCAGAAGACCCTGAGAAGTATGTGGGCAGATCAACGTGTCTTACACTGTTAATATATAACAATAATACACAGACGTAGAATACATGTATAATTGTGTGCAATATTTGTCTCCTTACAATTTAAAATGACTTTGTTTTAGCTGGATTTTCCCCGCTCTCTGAAGCTCACTGAGCTGAAGCACTCAAGGTGTGTGCACAAAACAGAATGGAACACACACGGCTTCAAAGGAACCTTTTTTAAAGACCATTTCTCAAGCAGTGCCTCCAATAAAGAGCTTTCTTTCATTCACTTGACCAATACCTAGAACTCCTGGAGAGACTGTAGACAAAAACCGTTGATTTTGATGAATGAGGTTTTTAGAAGAAACAAATACTCCTGAAGTCAGCTTACTCTGCAAAGGCTTTGTTAGTAGCCCCAAGACAGATTCTTGAAGCACATAAATTGTCAATCTAACAACAGAAAATCATGTTCCCTACAAAATGTATTTTACTGTACCTATGTTCTTCTTGTAATGCTTTTACAGAGACTAAGCAAAGTACCACAGCCAGCCTTACTGAAAAGTCCTTCCACAGGCCCTCGTCAACATCCTGTAATAACACATAGTTGAGTGTAAACACACCTTTCACAAAGCTAGAAATCGTGATCACACTGATTTATACGCTGAAGAAACATGGCCAACTGAAATCCTGAAGTCTGCACATTAAAATATCTAAGGAATACATCTCTTTTTTCTGATGAAAAAGAGATTGTGATAAAGCATCTGCTATAAAACTAAACACTTGTTTAGCCACCAGTTCTGAGTCAGATTCAAAAGCCCCTCAATCAAGAATTTCAGGCTTCCTGCATCTTTTAAAGCCAGCTACAATACCAGAGTAAAACTCTGACAGAGTATTACAAATGTGAGGACAAACTAAATATGCAGGAGATCAACTGTTATTCCACAGTTGTATTTGAAAAGGGAATGAGCTTTAATGATCTTGGATGGTTCAAGTAGTTCATGTGCAAGCCTACCCAGAAACATTTCTTGCACCTGGAATGGCAACATACTATCTGTTTCAGCACACATTTACCTTAGTGAGCTCACTTACCTGGTAAGTTCAGCACAACGATTACAAATTCTACTTTTCCTTAGTTATAAACAAGTTTTAAAATTCCTTACAATTATTTCCAGTTGATAGAAATTAATGTTTGTTCATTTGTTTTGCTCTAGATAGATGTTTATAGCAATAGGTTGTTTCAGTGAGTAAACACTGAATACCAAAAGGTAATTGAGACACTAAAACATCCAAAATAAGAAGAGTTAAACATTATTCTTAATGCTTATATTATTCTTACCATATAAAGAGTCAAGGCCTAACACACCAGCCTACCTCAGAAAGATCAAATTATTGTGGGAGATAATCACATGAATGCCAAATGGTCAGTATAGGAATCCATAATATTTTATAGCCATCCTTGAATGAAAATTAACTCAATGAGTAAGACAAGATTTTATTCCTTTGGCAGGTCATGAATGAAGTTTTTGTTGTTGTTGTTGGGTTTTTTTTGTTTGTTTGTTTGCTTGGTTTGTTGTTTTCTTTTTTAATTGATTATTACAAACAAACCTAGAACCTACGGGAAGCTCAGTTACTCATTTCTAAACAAATATATGATTTGTAGTAGTCTGATTCCAGGCTATAGTCTTCTGTTGTATTTTTGAGGCTGAAGACACCACAGTCAAGAAACACTTTTTTCCTGGCAAGATGTGAGGCTGCAGTTATCCCTGCCTCACAAAAGAAAAGAGAGAGAAGGAGGGAAAACTACAGTCAGACTAAGCAATCACATGAGCTCAAGCACTGAAATACACCCTGCATTCTCAAATCTACCAGCATATAATTTTGTTTAGGTGTTATAAAGACAGGATCCATTCACTTGGACATTTCTGCTTGAGAAATGGAAGGATCATACTATGTTATTAAGATAACTAGAAGGAAAAAAAAAAAAAAAGAAAAAAGAAAAAGAACAACCACCTCAGTTCTTTTTATCGATGGACTTCAAGAAAGGGGGCTGGGAACACAGGAATGATCATGAAACTAGCCACTTGATATATGACCCAGAATAAAAACTCAGAAATAGAGGAATTTTATGTATTTTCAAAGAGATTAGCTTCTGCCTTGCATAGCAGAAGTAAGACCATCAGAATTTCTTTCTGCATGTCATGCAATGCCTTTTTTCATGCTGCGGTGTTCAATCTCCAAGAAAAAGACTACGCATAACACAGGGTTTAAAAGACTTATCTGCTAAACAGATGGCTCAAGGCATCTAGCCTGCCCATGATAAGGTGTGGGATGGCATAACTAAGTGAGAGGGACAGTGTGCTAATGGGGCCCTTCAACCTGCTGCCCTGAGCTGCGCTGCAGAGTCACAACACACTTGAAATCTTATGACAATGAGTCAGGAATCACTGAGGTAATAGGAGAAGGCAACAAGTAAACTCCAGGGGAATGCTTCAAAGGAATTAAGGAGTTATCCTCCAAGAAGGTGACAAGGCTTCTACACCAGTGCATGCAACTTGGGAAAAAAACAGGAGAAGCCGGAAGCCATTGTGCTATTAGAAAACCATGACGTAGTTGCCACCACTGAAACCTGGTGGGACGATTCCCATGACTGGAGTGCTAACTGATGGTTAGAAGCTGTTCAGGAAGCAGAGGCAAGAAAGGAGGGGAAGAGGAACTGCCCTCTACATTTGGAAAGGAAGAGAGTATGAAGAACTATCCCAGAATGGCCACAAGCAAGTTGAAAGCTCATGTGGGTGAGTTATAGATTGTGGTAACAAAAAGAGCCTTGTGGTTTGTGTCTACTATAGACTACCTGATCAAGTAGAACCTGTTGATGAAGCTTTCTTCCTCCAGCTACAGGAGGTGTTGCAATCTCAGGCTCTTGTCCTGCTAGAGGACTTCAGCCACCTTGACACCTGCTGCAAAAGTTGCACAGCAAGCGGTAGGCAATCCAGGAGGCTCCTGGAACATACTGAGGATAAGTTCTTGAGCCAAGTAATAGACAGCCCCATCAGGGGAGATGCAAGACTAGACCTGTTGCTCATCAGCGTAAGTGAACTGATTAATAACTTCAGAATTGGAAGCTGCCTGGGCTGTAAAAATCAGGGGCGGTGGAATTCACAATTCTGATGGATATTGGACAAAGAGTAAAATCAGGATGCTTAATTTTAGGAAAGCCAAATTCCAGCTCTTCAGGAAGTCAGTCAACAAAATCCCCTGGGAAACTGTCCTCAAGGACAAGGGAATGGAGAGGAGCTGGCCAATCTTTAAGAGATGCAGCAAGTGAGAAAGGGATGGGCGAGAGATCAACATGGTCAAACCAGGGCCCGTTGATCAAAGTGGAAGAAGAAAATGCATAGGCAGTGGAAGCAGGGACAGGTGGCCTGGGAGGAATACAGAGATGCTGCTAGGCTGTGAAGGACTGGGGTCAGGAAGGTCAAGGCCTAACTGGAACTGGACTTGGCAAGAGATGCAAAGAAGAAAGAAAGACATTTATAGGTACATCAACCAGAAAAGCAAAGTCTAAATAGGTGTACTTCTCCTCTCTCCCTCAGTGAACAATATAGGCAGGATGGTAACAACAAACAAGGAGAAGGTTGAGAGAGTCAACTTTTTTGCCTCAATTTTCACTGCCAACTGTTCCTCACACGCTCCTCAAGCAAATGGTTCAGAAGGTGGGAACTAGGGGAGCAATATACCTTCCACTGTAAGCAAAGATTATTAGGTTTGTGACCACCTGAGGAGCCTGAATATCCAGAAATGTATGGATCCTGAAGAGATGCATGCCAGAGTCCAAAGGAATTGGTTGATGTAGTCACCAAACCATTCTCAATGATATTTGAAAAGTCATGGCAGTCAGGTTAAGTCCCTGTGACCGGAATAAAAGGCAATCTCACCCATTTTTAAGAGGGGTAGAAGGACGACCCGGGTAACTACTAACCTGTCAGTCTCTCCTCTGTGCTGGTAAAGATCATGAAATAGATCCTCCTGAACGCTATGTTAAGGCACATGGGAGACAGGGAAGACAGAATTGGACCAGATGACCTTTAAGGGTCTCTTCCAACTCTATGGATTCTGTGATCTTAAAGCAGTTGTATACTTCTTTGTTCCCAGTGGTATCCCACAGGGTTTTGGCAAACAAGAAGAAAATATGGAAATTCACCCTTACAGGTGTTACCTTTATGCAGTGAGCAGTTCATGAGTAGCTATAGCAGAACTGAAGTAGGACATTAAGCATGAACAGTACAGTTTCTCTAATTGTATTATGTAAGATCTGTGTGCCCAAAAGAGTTGGAAAGCTTTGCTTTCTAATCTTCATTTAACTTGGTAACAGATAAAATTTGTGGCTCACTTTATTTTGCATATCTGTGTCCTCCGTATTTGAAACTCCTCTATAAACTGTCTGCTTTATTCACTCAGTGCCTTCATCAGCTAACAATTCATCTTAATTAAGGCCTGCACCTGCCCTGCCACCTCTCAGAACTGGCTGCAGTGATAGCTGTCTCAATTCTTTACTGCAGCAGAGTGCATCTTCATTGCCTGAAATGTACTGCAAGCCTCAGCACAGACACCATCCTAGTGACAGAAAGCAGGCACAAAAATCCTTACATGTTCCAAACAGTTTTGAGCAGACAAGAATAAAGAGTTTGGTTTATGGTGTATATTATTATAACACTGGTTTACTCTTCAATATGTCAGCTCATTTTCTCATGGTTATTCATTTAAAACTGACAAGATCGCCACAACAACATGATTTTAGTCACCCTAGGAGTTGGAAAGGAAGTGCATGAGAAGCTGTGAGTGTCAATTCATCCCACAAAATGGGCTGACCAAAGTGAGGAAAGTGCTCAAGAATGCCACTTTGTTGCACACAAGCAATTTGCCATGAAGATAAATAACTTCCAGATCACAACAGTAATTTAGCATTATTGCTTATGCACAGCGCTAAGTTTATGAAAAGTTCTCAAAATACCTAAAGGACTGAAATTGATCTAGATGCACCAAGGAAAATCCACAAAGCTCCTGTGCTCTCAGCTGTGCTGTGGAGGGCAATTTCAAACTCTTCTAAGGAATAAACCATTGACCAAAAGGCTAATCGAGGCACCAAAGCCTCACAGGCTGATTACCTGCTCTTTCAACCATTCATTTTAAGAGGTGCCCTCATGTGTTGTACACACCATATAGAATCAGTACCCTTAAGCAATCCAGAGTAAATTTACCATAGCTACCACTATGTTGTAAGGAAAAGAAAAAAAAAAAATCTGCTAAGGTTGATAAATCAGTGAATTATCTGCTTCCTTGACTCTTGTGTAGATTTTTTAACTTTACATTATTAGAACCAGTACACATGAGAAGACGATCTGTATATTGCCAAAACCAACTGTTTAAATTAGCAGGAAATGCTTAATTACTACAAATAAGATTAAAACAGTCTTATTAAAAAATAATAATAATTCTGAACAGCAAAGCCATAGCTCCAGAAAATAAAGCTCCCCCACTATCATTATGTGAGGCCAATGACTCCACCTTTACTTCTGTCTTGCTTTCCGCTTTCATAAAGGAATTTGAAAATAGAATCATAGAATCCTTAGAGTTGGAAGGGACTTTTAAAGGTCATCTAGTCCAACTCCTTTGCAATGAACAGGCACATCCACAGCTCAGTCAGGCTGCTCAGAGGCCCCTGCAGCCTAGCCCTGAATGCCCCCAGGGACAGGGCTTCCACCTCATCTTTGGGCAATCTGTTCCAGTGCCTCAGGACCCCCACTGTAAAAGACTTTTTCCTTATACCCAACCCAAATCTCCCCTCTTAAAGTTTGGAACCATTTCTTCTTGTCTCTCTCAGCCTCTTCTTGTAGGAGAGGTGTTCCATTTCTTGGAAAATTTCCATGGCCCACCTCTGGACACGCTCCAATAGGTCCATGTCTTTTCTGCACTGAGGACTCCACATCTGCATGCAGTACTCCAGGTGAGGCCTCACCAGCAATAGAGCGTAGGACCACCTCCCTTAACCTGCTGGCCATGATTCTTTTGATGCAGCCCAGGATACAGTTGATTTTCTGGGCTGCAAGAGCACATTGCTGGCTCTTGTCCAGCCTGCTATCCACCAGTATCCCCAGGTCCTTTTTGGCAAGGCTGTGCTCAATGCCCAGCTTGTATTGATAGCGGGGGTCACCTTGACTCAAGTGCAAAACCTTGCACTTGGCTTTGCTGAACCTCAAAGATGTTCTCCTGTGCCCGCTGCTCAAGCCTGTCTAGGTCTCTCTGAATAGAATTAGTTTCCTGTACCTTTTTGAAGACATAGCCAAATTTTGAAATAGAGAAGGGGAGAACTCCCACCAGATATAACAATGTAAGCCCAGCATAATTTCAGTACTCATGGAAACCCCTTTAAAAGGTTTTGAAATCACTTGGAAAAACAAACAAACAATAAACAAACAAAACCATACAGCAACATTCAGCATGTACAGAGCCATTTCAAGGAGTATGCTGTCTATTTTTTCGGCTTACCTCTAGTTCCTTAGAGGGAATATTGCTATCCACATGCATGACTTCAGCCATCGGTGCCTTGGTTTACCTGAGAAATTGCTACATGCATCTTTCCTACAGTACATCTAATTCCAATACAAGCTCACTTTCAGGCTGACACTAATTTTCATCAGACCATGTATACTGAGGACAACAGGCTGTCTGGCTCCCCGACTTGTAGTCCTATGTACTATACCAGTACAAGAAAGGAGAAGAAACAGTATGCCCTTGTCTCTCGTGCACAAGGTAGCTCTTGAGAGCACCTTCCCATGCCTAATCACTACTGTAGTGAACAGAAATTCAGCAGACACTCACGTGAAAGAATATTTAGGGTCTTTCAGAAAAACATGTGAATTCTAGTCTGCTCTCTGCATGACCACTGGCTCTCATATCTCAAGCAAGGCCAACAATGTCTTATGGAATAGTACAAATGGCAGCATTAACTTTTCCTCTTGTCTTCCAGGGTTTAAAAGCATAGCATGTCTTCTATTGAACCAGCTCCAAATAACTTTTCATTATATCCTGCAACTATCAGTAGTCTTCATTGGTAAAGTAGTAGCATTACCAAAATGAAAAAACGGATATTCTTCTACTTTCCTACATGCATGAAAAGGCTGACCATTCTCTCCAGCTGGTCTAGAAATCTTACCATAAATACTGACTGGCAAAGGATTAAAAAAAAAAAAAAAAAAAAAAAAAAAAAGGAAGAATCATTAGTGATTAAAGCAGTGATTACATTGAGTGGTTTTAGAGATAAAGGAGGAAAACTCATCTTCATCAATGTAGTAGTGCTACACTGGAAAAAGATGTCTGTGAAGTTCTCTTTCAACAGGTGAGAAGAACCTCTGGTGAGAACTTCTTGTTAAATTATTGGGAAAAAAAAGATGAAGAAAAAAAGAAAAACAAGAATTCCAAAAAGCTGGACACTTCTTGTCTATAAACCATCCCACTGAGCCTCCATACATCATCACAACCAACCCAGATAGCTCCATCACTGGAGTCTAGTCTCTTATTTGCAAAAACTACTACAAGCAATGTAGTTGTTACATCCACACTAGGAAAACAGCAAGAGAAAAAAAATCTTGCTTGTACTTACTTCGACTTTTTGGTCAGCTCAGTATTTCCTTCTCTGACTGCAAATAAGACAACTTCACAACGGCCCCAGTGGCAAAAGCAAATCCTTCCACTCAACTGTAGAGAAGAGTCACTACACTTACACACTCAATAATCCAGATGCTTCTGTTCAGTCTATATCCAGGAGCAGGTTTTCTCCTGCGTGGCACTGTAAGTGAATGGTAAAGGAGGAATGCAACAGGAGCCTTTACAGTACTCTGATTTCCCTCATGTTTCCCCTGTGCAATGAGAATTCCACCTGGGAAGGCCAAGACAACTTGCTCAACATTTGCACCACCCCAACAGCACAAGGGCGATCAGAGCAAATCTACAAAAGCGGCCCACTGTTGCTAGGAGGCACTAAGCTTTGGTTTTCAAAATTAAGTTATTTAACTCAGAAAAGTCATCTTGCATTATCATAAATATTGAATTTGGGAAGGTTGTAACAGCAAATACTGTGAACTTTATTTCCCTTTTATAAAGTACATTAAGGGAAAACCTCATAGTGACTATTCAAAACATTGACTCCTAGAAAAACTGCTCTTAAAACAGACTGAATTGTTGCTTTAAAACATATTTACAAAGGTTGTTCATCAGTAAAATCAAGGAAACAATAAAATCAATCAGAAATTCCTGCGTTACTAAAATATGTAAGCTTTAATAAAGAAAACCAAGGAAGCCTCAGATCAAGCTGCTGCAAACTACCCCTATCATGTTTACAGCTCCCGCCAAGGGGGCACACGTGGAAGCTCACAAATGGTATGCATGTCAACGCTCAAGCACAGCAGGTGAGAACAGACAGCCTACCTAATCTAACAAAGATCTGTTTTTAACTAATTTCTGTTTATTTCTGGGATATGCAGATTCTCCATTTTTTTTTTTTTTCATTATATGAGGGGCACATTATTTAAGTTTTACTCTGCACCACTACTCACCTGAGTGCTTTATGCACATTAGCTTTCTGACTGGCTCAGAAACAAAAGGCTTAGGGTTTAGATACTGAAATTATTCCTTCCTAAAAATGCCACAGGAATCTTGCTCCCTATAATTTACTACTTTCCTCACTCCCAAAGTCAGATTAAAACATGGCAAATTATATTCTCTGTTTCTCTAATTCCTCCCACAAGGAAGATATTACAGTATCTAAGGGAAGCTTCAAGAACTGTTTGTTTTGTCGTGCTGATTGCTACCAAAGACAGCTGCTTTCTTTGCCCTGAGAGGATTGCTTGGGGTTAACAAGCAAAGCCAAACAAGAGAGGATTAGGAAGCTACTTGTAGGGGTAGGCTAACACAGAAGCAATTCTTCCCATGCAGAATAGGAACTCCTCACTCTTAGACATACTAAGTCAGTGATCAATTAATTCTCGTGCAAGCACCAAATAAAAGGTGAACCTTCCTCAAAACTTACATAAAATAAGGAGATTCAGGATTCTGTGCCAAACTCATTTTAGAAGAAACTAATGCTATGGCTACTCAGGGCATGGATCATTTCTATACTCTGCTCAGAAATTTACCTAAAATTCAGAGGAATGGTGAAAGAGAAAGGGATGTTTCACACCTACTCCCAGCCCATCACTGGATTACGGGATTTGATTTTTTATTGGTTGAAGGCTCTATGGGCTTTACCAACAGTTTTTATGCAGGCTAGGAAATGCCTTCAAAGACAACAACTCTGATTCTCATGAGGGTATGTCCATACTAAATAACAGTGCTATGTAGTGATATCTGAACAGCCTGAGAATACCCAGAAGCATTATGGCTGAATTAACCTGAGCAGACTGCTGTGATAACTGCCTCCCATACGCAAGGTAGCTTTATTAGAGCTTGCTTTGTTATCTCAACATGGCATAGCACTGTGCAGGAAGACATAAGCAATTATGGCGAGGTCCATTTATACCTTATAGGCCATGTAAAAGTACCTCAAGGTGGGCAGAACAGCCCCCTTCAGAGTTATTCTCTGTGCACAGAACACCCTCTGGCAACACAGAATTGACAAAAGGATTATGTCAGCCCTTTCCCTCCAGAACAAGGAGCAGGATGAGAGCCTGTGGGCAGCAGAAATTAGAGCAGCTCTAAGCTGTTATGCTTACACTGGTGCCTAAGAAGGGCTCCTCATGGCCTCAAAGTGCTAGAAATACAAAGGTAGAAAAGTGGAGATTCTGCTTCAAACACAGATGAAATGAGTCCTGAGGCACCAGCTGCGAGGTCTACATCTGACACAGCAGCCCACAAGGGAAGTGATTCTGCCTGTGCTTCAGGAACGCAAGCAAACTCAAACAGCCTCAACACCTGCTGCTAGCTGGATCCAGTTGCCCAGTACTCTCTCTTTCCCTTACCTGCTCTTGACTGCATGACTATCTACTGCGGAGGATCTGCTACTATTTTCATTTTTGAGAAAATAAATTCATTTAAGATGAATTATCATCGCTTATTCGTACTACACGAGTCAAAATGAAGTGGCTCGCAAAGAATTCCTGTTCATTAATAAAGTCACACTTGAAGACCATCCTTTAAGCAAAATTCACGCTTGTTAAAACCACCAATTTTTTAAAGCATTTTTCTAAGAGTTACTTGCCATTTGTTTTTAAGAACTCAACAGAATTCCCACTTTTAACCTGGTACAGCATGTTACAAACTCTATCACGTATCAAGATCCAGGACACATCCAAAACACCCATTTAAAATAGGGAGCTACAGTTTTAAAGTAAGTCTTTACCAAATCTTTTCCATTATAGAAACTTCCAGGTAAAACTTCTCTGTGTGGCCTTAAACAAGGAAGACAAAATTCTGCTTATTTGCTTAGAAAGCCCTGTGAAAGCAGAAAAGACATTCAAGCAGCAAATCTCAGATGAGGTCCTGCAGTTATAAACCCTTCTTGAGGGAGGGAGTCTCCAGAAGAAAAACCTTGCAGAATCTAAAAGGATGATGACAGGAGTTTGCTTTGAATTGTTTTGAATAATTTATTTCTATTCTAGTGACTGTCCCAAACGAAAGAAATGAAACAGTGCAAATGTATAGAACCTAATTTCACTTTCTCAATCTGTTGGTTAAGTCAAGCACCACAAGACCTCTACTGCTTGGTAACCCTTTCATTTTTAATGCAACATATTTTAAGCAGCAGCTAAATCTGTAGTCTTGCATAACAAACTTCTTTTTCTTGGTCTACCATACCATCAGTATTAGCCATCCGTTCAGCCCCAACTTCCATTCCTATCACCTACGTACTAAAAAGAACGAGGGAAATGACTGTTCATATGATCCAGTTTTTCTCTCATCATCATCTCAAATCATAACCCTTCCATGATTCCCAGTTAATTGAACTTGGACTCTGTGTGAACTCTTAACATCTCTCACAACCTGCAAAATCTAACAGGTTAGTTTAAGCATTTAGGCTTAAGCCATGGGATTCTACTGTTCAGTGTAATTACGCCACAAACGTGAAATCCCTGGAAAGACAAGAGAAACTTTAAGCAATAGAGTAACAAGAAAGCCTACAGGCCTAGACCAAGCATGCTGTTCTCTAGGCCGAATGGAGTACCAGGTTGTAAACACTACTGAAGGCACATAAGAAGAAAATTCATCTTTGGAAGCACAACGGTTCTGTAACTATGACACTGAGTTGGTCTCCAAAACCAAAAACTGAAAGAGAAGCTCTTCAGTGAATTTTTGGATACAAGTTACTGAATCCTGCATTAAATTAGCCACAATTGTGGGTGTGTACATGTGTACGTGTGCAGAGTTATGCTGACTGTACCCTGCAACATGCTTCCTTTGAACTGAAGTCTGGGGTAAGCCTGAGTTTTAGAATTCAAATTAAAATAACTGGGGGAAAAAAAAAAAATCCTTGGGGAAAGGGTTAGCAACCTTCTCGAGGTTATTTTTCCTTCAGTCCATATCGAACCACATCATTTACTGTTGTTTACAGAAACAACTTTAAAATATGAAATAAAAAGTCAGGGGGACAGAAAAAGAGAATCACTTGAACACTGACATCTATTCCATACTGCTAGTTACTTTGAACTCCAAGATTTCTGCATATTGTTTTCATGAAACACATAACACTTCAGGCTCCATAAACCACGAAGGGGGTTATATACGTAAATTCAAATGATACACATCATAGTATCATGACTGACAAACTAGGCAAGAAAAAAATGGTATACCAGAAACCAGAACAAAACATTATTTAGAAGATAAATTCGTCAAGTATGACTCTGGAGTAGTTTAACAGCTCTAACAGTAAAAGGATTCCAGGCACAAGCCAAATTAGCTCTTCCTATCTGAACTAATGTCCATATTATGATTTCTTCGCAATGTGAAAGAAAAAAGGTCCTCTATATGGTGCTTCATGACAAATCATATGCCTAGTAAAGCTTCATGTTAGAAACCCTTTTAACTTCCAAAAAGTCCTCTTTTGTAGGTCATGCTCTCATTATCTTGCTCTGGGATCTTGTCTGATTAAATTATAGGAAATTACTAATACTTCACTTTGAACAGCCAGCTCCTCCTGGCTCTTCTTTTTTTTGTTAAACTTAATTCTTCCTAGTTCTGCCTTCTTACATATGAAAAAGACAGCAATCATGCTATTACAAAGATGAAACTGTACTCTTCCTTTGTCCATTTTAAAACTTAAAAATAAAAAATGCGTTTTGTCTACATGTTCTCACATTTCCCATTCTACTGCTAATACATTTTACTGTGGGTTTTCCTGTTTTGCCAACTAAGAAGTCTCTGTGTTTTATACTTTTTTGTCCCTCTACTCTCTCTGAAATTTAATTCATAACATCTTAAGCCTTAAGTAACTTAATGAGCACAACATCAATTCTTTGTTACTCCAATTCACACCTGAATGAGATCTATTAATATTTTGTACCATCAGACAACACTAAGAGCCTACCACTGAACGACTTCAGACACTGACCACTGAATGACTTGATACAAGCGACAGAGATGTCAGACGTCAGAAACAATCCCCATAAAGAGAGAAGGAGAGAAGCTATTTCTGAAAAGTCTATAACGACTTTGCTGTAACGAGTGAGACAAAATAAGAACAGTGTTTTCAGACAGAGTAATGTGGATGCTACTCCATCCAACTAAACGCCGCTGTTCATTTAAGAGGTACATTATAGCACCACCAGGACAACTACGATAATAGCAATGAAATTATTAACCTAATCATACTAAGAATAATAATTTTCCCTACGTGGACCCTCTTGTCAACAGTGAGCTATATCATGATCCCTGCAGTGGTGAGAGGTTAGAAATAGTAAATAGAAAATATGTTAAAAGCTTCCCCTTGTACATGCAACGCCTGCTAGTACGGTAATAAACACTATTAAAAGAGAGATCCCTGTTCCTGATAAAAGCCCTGTGTCTCAAAGGAAACTCAAATGCTGGTGAAGACTTTCTGACACTGGGAAGTCTTTTGAAAAACCCACCCCCCCAAAACCCTCTCACAATCAGAAGATATCACATAAAGCAAGCTGCAGAAATAAAAAAGGAGGAAGCTTTAAACCTCTCCTAATTTATCTCATTATCAGTGTTTTCTTTATGCTCTGATAATACAACCCAGTATTAAAAAAAGATAATAAAAAGTTTAATCGTGTTTGAGGGTTGCTTGTTTGTTTTGTATGGAAACATTTGAAAACTTCAACGCAGCATCTGGAATAGCTAATACCAAACTTAATCACAAAAGCAAGAAAAGTTATGCCCACCCATAATCACAAATCCAGCTTTTGATAGTTAAACTAGGATTATATCAGTGTTTTATCTCCATCTTCAACAAAAGACAGCCAACAGAAGCTGTAGCTCATCCTTCAAAACGCGGTAGTTCAAAATTCTGAATATAGCTTCTAATTGTCTGATGCAACAAACACAAGCTTGGTATAAATGGTATTGTGGCATTCATTCACAAACTGCATTGCGCGCAAACTTTTGGGACTGGACCAAACCTCAGGGAACACTGATTGCTATGTCTGAGACAATGTAGTGATCTAGATCCTAAACATCTACTTGCTATCTCAAAACTTCCCAAAGCTTTTACTTCTCAGGCTGATCTCTTCCATGTCATGTTTGTAAGGTGAGGAACTCTGAGAAAAGGAAGTGAGGTAGGATAGAATGTAAGGTGGTCAAGATAAGAACAGAGGAAAATTGTATTTATAAATGCATTTTTAAAGATTCTGATGCTAACTGCACAGAGAAGAAAAAATATTCTTATTTAGATCTAAGCACTAAAGCAGCTGAAAGGGAAAGAAAAAAAAGCACAAAAAACCCCCCACCTATGACACATTAAGGAACAAGCAAAGTTCCTTCAAACACGTCAATGAAAATGAATTGATTTGTCTGAGTTAGGTGCGTCCAAAAGTACTCATGAGGCACACGTGCACTGAGTAAATTTTTAACTTATGAAGCTCTTTCAGTGCAAACTGAGGTGAGCTGCTCCAGTATTTTATTTGGATACGAAAGAGCCATTGTCTATCCAAGAATTCCTGAAGTTCTGACCTCATTCACTCGTACCTTAGATTAAAAAGGAAGCGCTTTCTTTTATATTTCAGAATGCAAGTGAAGACTATCCACCAGCATCAGTGACTAAAGATATCAAAAAACTACACTTCTTTGCATGCAGAAGCTCCAGCTGCAAATCATGTTCTCAGTGGAGTTTCCTATGGCCCATCCACACAACTGAAAGCTATGGGTCACCCTGCTGGGAGCAGGACCCCTGACCAAACGACCTCCAAAAGGACCCTTCCAAATTGAACTGTGTTGTAAACAACTCCAGTAACTGTGAGCTCAACCTTAACTCTGCCCCTTTAAGCATGTGGTATTAATGCATCTAATGAAATAACTCTTATTCTCCTCCAGCTACTTAAGTATCAGCATCTTGCAACTCACTTGAAACTAAGTTACATTAGTAATGTTGTAATGGTCTTTTACATCTCTAATAAACCCTTAACACAGAAAACTTCTTTACCAGAGCAGGTGTTTCGGTGGTGCCATCTTCTTTTGGGAAATTATCTCAGAATTTACAGAAGTTATCAAATGAAGCCAACAGACAGAAGTGTCCAATATACAGAAAGATAAAATCAGGGTCCCAGTGGGCAGCAGCTGCCTTCCATCATACCATGTTCTTCAGATGCACGTCAGTGCACGCAATTTATAGGAAATGAAATAAGGCCTGGAGATCCTGAAAACACTGCTTTCTACCTGAGCTTCTGTAGAGCCCACAGTGTCACACATCAGCTTATTTATAGTCTCACATTGCTAAGTTGTTCAGTGTAACAATGCCAATTCTCTTACCCAGCCACTGCAAGAGCATCCATAATATCAGGAGATAGTGCAGGATACCACATGCACCAAAAGCAGGCACACAGGCACTGAGTGTACCACAGAGCACTCCTGCACCAGCAGCAACCTGCAACCAGCAGCACAGCTCTGGGCTGAAGCGCAGTGCCAAACTAATGCTGGGGCAGAACTGAGGCTCAACACAACCTGAGCCATCTCCTTCTGGATGCGCACGGCAGGCTCTCCATTCTAATACTATCGTTGACATCAAACGACAAAAAGTATATGCAACCTGAAAAAATACGTGGCTAAAACCTTCAGGAATTGTAGGGGGAAAAAAAAGTCTATTTTACACAGAATGCCCATTAAAGAAACACATTACAAAAGGAAACAACCAGCCCCAAACCCACTATTTATAGCATTTGCACACCGAGTGCAATGAGTTCCAGGCCATCCTCTGAACGTGCAGGGCTGCAGGCTACATCTGCATTCCTACAATTCTTCCTTATTTACCCAACATATTATCATCATATTTTTGTCAAAGGAGAGCTTTTAATTCAACACAATCGGGCCATAAAAGAAATCTAAATAAATACAACCCGCTAAGAAGTAGCATCAGCGTGGGACACAGCAAGCATGCTTCACACATCAGGAAAAAAAAAAAAAAAAACCTCTCGTGAATTGAACTAAAAAATTCAGCCAAAACAGCCGCAAACGAGGCCGTACATTTAGGAAACAAAATAAACACGGCGCCCGTTTCGCACAATGCAGGCGATTGTTCCTTCGCTCGGAGAAGGCCGCGACTTTTGCTGGCGCGGCGGTCAGGAGGTCGGGGCCGCGGCGAGCCCGAGGCGCAGCCCGCAGGCGGGGGCAGCGCCGAAGCCGAGCCCGGCAGGCAGCGCACGGCAGCGCGAGCTAAAATGGAGCCCGGGCTGCGTGTCAGCCCGAGAGGCGGGCAGAGGGCAGCCGCGCGGGGCAGGGCAGGGGCAAGGTCAGCCGCCGCGCCGCCCGTGGGGCCCGCCCCGCCGCCTCCTCCGGGCCGAGGAACCCCCCCCCCATCCATCGCCGCGCCCCCGCTCACAGGGGGCTCCGGGCGGCGGCGCCGCACCCCCCCCACCCCCCGCCCACTCCCCCCGGGAGGCCCCCGCGCCGCCGGGCGAGGCCTTGCGCTCCGGGGCTTGGCCCCTGCCCCCGCCCGCCGGGCGCTGCAGAGGCGGCGCCGCCGCCGCCGCCCCCGTGCCGGCCTCGCAGTGCGCGGGGAGCAGCGCACGGGGCCGCCGACTGCGGCGGGCAGAGCGCGGCAGGGCTGCACGGGGGCGAAAGGAGAGAGAAGGGATGAAGGGAAGGAGCAAGAAGGGGGGAGGTGGAGAAAAATCGATAAAAAGCGCAACTCGAGCCTTCCTTAAACCAGCGACAAGAAAACGGGGAGAGAGAGATTCGCCGTGCTGCGAGTGCCGCCCCCCGGCCTGGCCCCCGTGCCTCCGAACAGGGGTTTGGGGCAGCGCTGCCCCTATCGCGCGGAGCCACACCGCGCCCCGCCCGCAGCGGCGCCCCCCGGCAGCGGCAGGGCCGGGGCCGCCGCGCTGAACTCCCGCTGACCGGGTCCTCGGCCCCGCCGTGCCCCCGGCCTCGCGCGGAGGGCGCGCTCCGAGCAGATGCGCCGGAGACGGTCAAATGACCCCCGGCAGCCACCCCCTGCTCGCCTCAAGGCACCCCCGGGGCCAGGCAGGGGCAAGGTATTTTTAGGTCCCCTCCCCTCCGTCTCTCCCTCAATAGCTGCCGAGCGCTTAATGCGGGCGGGGGGGGGGTAGGGGGAGGATGGAGGAGAGCGGGAGAAAAGTTAACTGTTTTGCAAAGAGGGGAGAAAATAGGAAGGAGGGGGCAGGAAGCAAGGAGCAGCAGGGCAGGGGGAACCGCGTTGGGGATGGAAGCGTGTGCGTGCACGCGGGGTGCCCGCGGGCGGGAGCGGCGGGATGCACTTTAGCCCTGTGCTCTGCTGCTCGCGGCTGGGGCAGCGCCGCCGGAGCCCCCGATCCGCCGCAGCCAGCGGCAGCCCCGCGCGCGCCGCCGCCTCTCCCCACTCCGCGGAGACCTCGCCGCTACGGGCCGCCTCACCGCCGCCCCCGCCCCCCCCCCCGCCGGTCCCGGCTCCCGTAGGGGCGGCTGCGGGGTCGCTGCGGTTGCCTCTTCCCCCCTCCCCCCAACCCAACCCCCCTCCCGCCGCCGGCCCCGGGGGGGCCGTGCACCACCTCCCCACCCCGCCGCAACCTTTAGCCGCGGACAGACCTCTCGGCCGGTTCCACGCGAGCCGCCGGCAGCCGCTTCCCCGCTCGCCGCCCTCCGCTCCGGTGCGAGCCCCCCTCCCCACCCCGTTAACGGCACCCCCTCCCTCCGGCCCCGAAGAGCCCCACGCCGCCCCCCCAAAGCACAAATGCACAATCACGGGCGGGGGGAGGGAGAGGGAGGAAAGGGCGAGGGACGCGAAGAAAGAAGGGGGGAAAGGAGAGAGAGAGGAAAAATTAAAAGGGCACAAGGCTGTTCATCACCAACATGGCTGCCTGAGCTCAGACCTAAAAGAGGAATAACCCAGGCTGTGTCTTTGTCAGTTTCACCTCTGTAACCCTAAACTAATGCGCGAAACGGCGGAGGCGGCTGCAGAGAGGAAGGAGACGGGGAGAGGAGGAAGGAGAAAATGGCAAAAAGAGGGGGCACTTACGTGAAGAGAGGCGCTTGGGCTGCTCCTGCTTCCTCCTGGGCATTTTCCCCCTTTTTTCACATTCTCCTCCTCTGTTTAACGGGAGATCAAATACGAGCGGGAGGGGGGGAGAGGGGGGGCACGGACGGGCACAAAGCCGGGCCCCCCGGGGGAGCCGCCGGCCGGGGCGGGCTTTCCCTCTCCGCCGGGGGAGCGAGGGCTGCAGCCGGCGTCCCCGGAGCCGCCGCGGAGGGCTCTCTCCCCCCGCGCTCCCTTTCTCCCTCCTCTCCCCTCGAGCCGGCCGTGCACCTGGCTTGTCCCCGCTCGCCGCGTCCCCCGGCGGCCGGGGCCGCGCTCCCGGCGGGCGCCGTGAGGGGCCGAGGGCTGCGGTGGCAGCGCCGAGGGCTGCGCCCGCCGGCCCCTAACTGACACTAACGCGGGATCAAAGGGCAGCGGCGGCGGCGCTCGCGGCGCGCCCGCGGGCGGCGGGAGGCAGCGGGGACACGCGCACACACACAGAGCCCGGCGGGCGGGCACACGCGCGCGCACGCGGCAGAGCAAAGGGGAAGGTGCCCCCGTGCCCGGCGGGGCGCGCGGAGGATGCGCTGCCCCGGTCCCGCACGCATTCGCTCCTCGCGGAAAGAGAGGGAGGGGAAGGAAAGGAGGTGCGAGGGGCTCGGGCGTTCGCGCCGTAATGCCCTCGCGGAGAAGGTGGGAAAGAAAATAACGGCAGGCACGCTTTTTTGGAAAATATTAAGGCGTTTTGTCATCCCGCCATAGAAAAGCAAAACTGTAATTTTGCCGTGCGACGCCCCCCTCCCCCCTCGGCGTTGCACCCTGCACGGAGCACGGGGGAAGAAGGGCTCATTCAAACCGAACTCGAGCAGCACGAGGGGACAGCGGGAAGAAAGAGGATGCACAGCCGCGAGCCCAGGGAGCGCGCGCGACGTGGGCCACAAGGGCCCGGGCAGGGCAGGGGTGCTGCTGCGCGCGTGTGGGACAGGTCTGGCAAGTGGGAAGATGGACTGGGCACGGATAGCACAGCTCCTGGAGATAAGGGGGAGGGAAGGAGACAGATCAGGTCACCTCTCATGGTTGGTTTCACTGCTACATGGCACTCCTACATGCACACGGCAACCTATGCTTCTGACATGCACCTTCCTGCTGTAATGCAGGTACGCATGAAGCTCCATCCTGAAACAACATCAGGTGCTTTCTGAGCCCCATACAGCAACTTTCATTAACCAGTACATAACTTCCATTACTTCACAAACCGCGCGTGTCTCTTCAAAGACAGACATGAACATGAGGAAAAAATAGAGGGATTGGGTCCGACTGAAGCCCAGAAGTACCTGGTGCAAGGGAAACGTTCCCTGTGACTCGCAGTCATTTGGATAGAAGTTCACACAGAGGTTGTTAATGATTTAAACTAGAAGTTGTTACTACAATTGAAATAAAATGGTTTGAAGCACAGCTGCTTCATACAGCTCTCACTTTGTGCGGGGAAACTTTGAACTTAGCAGAATACATAATCAAAATCATGAGTCAGATGTTGCAAAACTAAAAAAGTGCATTCTTCTCACATGTATACCTATGAGATTTTTGCATTTGACAATCGGACGCATCACTTTGTCACATCAGGTTTTATCCCAACTTCAGAACACTTTTTAAATCAACAATTGCTGGGGAGAACACAGAGCAGCAGACAGGCAGCCCACCTAGCAAGCAGTTACTCCTTACACTCAGCCACCTCACATTAGAAAGGCTCCAAACACCACCGCTCATTTTACAGCACAGTTTCCTGCTCCACACACAAAAACAAACAACCCTAAATAACATTTAAAAGATTAAATGCACGAGATAATCACACATTCATTAACACATTATTCTCAGGCTAAAAACCACACATATGGGTGAGACTTCTAAGAACACACACCTGCTGGTTACAATTGGTTCTCTGTCTCACAGTATAGCTAAAATACTTCATCTTCACAGGGAGATTAATTTTAATCCAATGCATGTAACTGATTGATATCCCAGCAGCCACCTTACACTTCCTCATGATCAAGTGTAACAGAGAGAACTCCCTCAGAAGAGGGAATCCCATATTTACCTTCAGTTCTCCACACTGTGCTGTTTTGGAGATTAGTACTGATATTAACAAAAAAGTATCAGAGGCTTTATTTTTAACTCTTGCTCACAAACCTCAATTTTGACACATTGGGACTTCAGCAATGTAACTTTGCTAACTTCAGAAGGGCTGCAGTGCTAAACCCTTCATTATGTTCTCACTAAACACCAATGGCAGGGTTTTGAGTCAGGCCAGCTGTGCACACCCCAGACCTGCAGCTGCCTGAGCACTGCTCTCAGTGCAGGAGGCTGTAGAGCTGCCGTGTCACAAAGGGAAGGAGCAGCCCCATGCTGTTCCCCACTGCTGCTGCAACAGCCCTTCTTCAGGTGCTCTGTGAGAACAGCACGTCAGTAAACACTGCTTTCTGCATCATCATTCTTCCCACCCTCTTTCCCCTCTTGCATTTCTCACGTAAATGAATGCTGACAGCGTCAGCATTAATTTATAGTATGTTAATTTTTTCCTCCATCATTTGAATCCGCCTTCAGGGGAGTTAAGGTGGCTGCAGCAGTGACACTGTGGGAACACAGCTCTTCGGAAGCGCCATGGGAACTGGCAAGTGACAGCAGTACCAAACCTCTGAAGATGACCTTAGGTCCGACCAACATCCCAAAAGTTTGATGAAGAGTTCAGAGGGCCAAACCTTAAGCCTGTCCTCCAACAAAATGAATCCCAGTGGCTGAACAAACAGGTAGAAGCTTGACATGCTCCAGCTTTAAGTAGTTCCTAATCCCATGCCTGGAAATAGCCTATATGGAAATAGCTTTGTTCTCCATACCTCACCTGGTTAACAACACTACTCTACATACCGTCCCATTTAAGATACTACATTCAACCACACTGGAATCAAAGCCCCACAAACACTGACATGTTATCATAGACCAGTTTAAGGAAGGTGACTAAGGGTATTCAGCCATTTTAAAAATAATCTTTCATTATATATTTGGCCATATAGTGGGGAAAAATGTTGGCTGACCATACTTTTGAACATTTCTAGTCCAAACACACAAAAAATAGTTGTGAGTCTTCCACAGATAACATAATATAAATAATGCATTCCTTCTGCAGGTCTTGCTATTAATAAGTAATGATTGTATGGCACCTTCCAAACACCAAAGCTAGTTACACATATGAATTAAGTTCAGCCTCAAACCACTTTTGAACAAAGTAAATATTTTCCTCACTTACACACGAGAAAAATGAAACAAGTTGAGTAAATAAGGTTTTACACAGTAATAAGTGATGTAATGTTCTTAAAACCTTCACAGGCTATCTAGAATCCAAACTATTATCACATACTGTAGCAAATACTTGTAAAGTTTGCTTAAACAGAAACCATAAAAACGACATCCTCACAATGTTTTTTGAAAATTTAAGAATTCTGTAGTTAGGGTCAGCTTTAGAAAAAGAACAAAAAAGCGTGCTGAGTGGGGGAAAAAAAAAGAGGCCATTATAAGCAGCTCTTGGGCCCCAAAACAGACTGTGGTATTAGGCCACAGTCTGCTTAAAACACAGCTTACCTAAATTATCGTTGAGCAAGCTGTGTGTCCCTAGGAAATCAAAGGAAAGATACACAGGATCTCTTCAGTGCTGGTAGCAGCTTCAGATAACTTCCTACTGAGCAGAGAAGGTACTTGCCTATAGCCTCTGTATCTTCAGTATCTAATGAGCACATTGTTCTTCCACTGAAATGGCACTCCTCCCCACACATCTTGGAGGGATATCCTCAACAGCTTAAGCTCCTCCTCTTTTCTCTTTTAATTGATGTCACTGTTTCTACACTGAGCAGTAACTATGAATCAATCCTGCAAACAAGACTTAATTACAAAACTTCTCCTTGCTCTGAAGCGTTTAAGAGGCAAACACAACAGGATGAACAAATCCATAGGATAACAGCTCCTGGATAACATCATCCACACTTGCAAATGCTCTGTAAACTCATAACATTAAGTACTGGATTTGTAATAATAATAAATAATGACAAGTTAATTACTGGAGAGGCCACCAACTGGTTTCACAAAGACCATTAAATAATGATCAAAAGTCATTACAATCTGATGATTACCACCTTGGGACGAATAATAAGCAGTTGCAAAGTTGGAGGTAAAGTTACATAACCAGTGGATCTCAAACCACAGAGAGGCTTTAGCTTTTGAAGACGACAATCACACACTCCTGCCACAAACTTTTAAACTTCTTTTAAATGAGAAACACAGTGCAAGGGCCACAGTCAGTAACAGCAACCTAGACAAAACCTCTTTTTGGAACTACTGAAATCATGGGCCATGCTTTTCTGACTCTTCAGTTGTTTATGTCACATGAACAAAGAACACAAGGCATTAGGAATATTCTCCAAGACTGAGGTTCCTGTGAGCATCCTCAGAGTGGGTATGCATCAAGAATGAGTGCATCCTATTTTGCATCTCTTACCAAAGCCACATGCAGCTTTATCAGAATATTGTCCAGATCCTGGTAAGCAAACTAGCCATCATCATTTTATAATAATTCCAGCATAAGCTGCTTCTAGTTGAAATGTAAATTCAGATCATTAATCCCTTTGGAAGAATTACAGCATTTACATGTTCCAGAGTCATATAGTTCTCAATTACACCAAACACACAGCACCAGCAGCATCATGCTAAAAGGCTGCTAGCCTTAAACTCATGCTGAAATATCACTCTAGCATTGCAGGCCAGAAATACACTGACTACAGGCCTAGAGATACAGTTGCTACTCAACTACTATGGGATGTTTCTTAAGATTTACCAAGAAAGTCTTGTCATTTTTATTTTACTGTTACTGCAGTTGGCTTTTCATTTCCACAATTCACTACAGTACCTCTTTCGTGCCCTTTTCTCTAAGTGCATTTTGCAAAAAAACTCACTTGAGCCTGTAACTATGAGACTTAAATCCACAGATATTTGAGATGAAGAATTTCTCCAGAAAATCTGACCTTTACACACTACAACTTACTACAAACTAAATACACAGAAATTAGTTTCATATTTTGCAACATAAAATACTAAACATCTCCTCAACTGTTAAGTCAAATGGGAACTGGAACACCTGGCTCAGGGCTATTAGTTACAAATATGAACAAAATAACTATCTGCTCCAATGCTGATCTTTTTCACTATTTTCTATCTTCAGTTCACTAAAATCAGTAGCAGCTTTGTCCCCATTTTAAGAATGGTTTAATTTAAATCAGACTGAGATTAACAACTCCCTCTATCATTTTCCTTCCACTTCTAGTTAATCACTAGTTAACTGAAGACTTCAGTACAACCATGCTTATTAGCAAACACCTGCCATGGCTTAAGACATTACACCTAGAGAAACTGATCCCACACCCCAACTAGGAAAACAATGCAACTGGCCTCTTCATTTGCTTCAGTATGAAGTCTTGCAGCATGGTTTGGTAGAAAGGCAATAGCATTTTAAGCCACAGCTGCTTGCTAAATGAAAGTGTGTCTAAGTTCTTAAACACCTTGTTACACATATTTTGAGAGGCAGAGTTTCTGCTATACCAGCAAGGTGGCAAATTCCTCAGGGAAATCAATTCTGGTTTCTCAATTCACTAGCTAGTTTTGTGTTAAAACACTAGAGTAATACTGAGACTGCCCTGGATCTCAAGAACTGTCAGGATCCCAAGGGGTTTACCTACCATCTAGGACTGTGCATCTATCAAGCTCATCTCTCTCTTTGACACAGCAGCTTACAAACAAGGCGAAGGAAAGCATGGAAGTAGATGTACAGTTTAACACAAGCTACACCCACTTTGTAATAGCCCAGCAGCTTTAGAAGAGAAGGGCAACTGAGAGAAAGAAAACATGGTGGTGGTACTGAAATCTTATGTTCCCAGAGAAAGGAAACAAAGCAGTAAGGAAGAGGAGGAGCATGTGGAGATTAAGCTCTTAATGGACTCTACCTGCCTGGTGTGATGAATTTCACTTGGCATTCAACTATGCTTCACCATGCTGCATGTCCTCAGTTATCAGTCCTTACCCCAGTGGCATGCAGAAAGATCTGGACCACAAATCAGACTGCTGTCACCACTGCTTGCTGAGCGTGAAGTCATGTGGCAGTCGCTCCTCTAGGGAGTATCTTCTTGCTTTGTCACTTCCCCATCATACCAAACAGAAAGAGGTTATTTGCCTTTTGAGATACTAGAAATAGTCTGGTCTCTTCAACTCCTGCTTACAGTTCGATGAACGTACCATTTCTAGCCCTTACTTTTCAGCATCACTAAGGCTACACAGTGTTTTCAAGTTTGTAGTATACAGTAAGATGCAAATTATTTGTCCATAAAAAGCAGGCTAATAATAGTGGAAAGTCTCACATGGAGTAGCACAAAACTTCATGAGTAGGAAGGAAGGGGAAGAAGTGATGACTGGAGGGAAGCAGCTTATGGTTTCACATAAGAAAGCTGAAGGATGCAGTTATACAACAAGAGAAGAGACAACAAACACTGTTACAGTGATCGAAGTGGGGCTTCTGGAGAAAGGGAAAGCAGTTCAACTGAGCAGGTGGGGAGTAGAAGACTGCAAAGAAAAAAATATCAATTGGGCATTCACTAGCTAAGAAGCATCAAAGCTTCGTATAACTCAGATAAAAGCAAATATCTGCATGCAATTACTTTACTCAAAGTCATCACATACACACTGGGAGATGCTGGTTTCCTTTTTAAGATAGAAACAAATGTAAAGGTTGAGAAACCTGACATCTTCCTTCATACGAAGTCTCCTATTTCCATACCTGTAACATAATTCAGGAAACAGCTCTAAATTGTCATTTCCACCTGCAATGGTACATTTTAATAAACATGACTAAAAAGTTCCCATTCTCCTGTAAAAGAGGAACTACTCTAAGTTTCATCTGACTAAAGAAGAATATTTATTAAATATTACAACCATCTATTTCTCCTGCTAAAGTATAACATAAATATTCTGTGGAGATGCATCTCTCAGAGGCTGAAGAAAACACACTGTCAGTAGGTAAAGTTCTGCCAGCTTTCAGTTGTCCAGCAAGGAGACTTTATCTCTCAAATTACTTTTATACCCAGAAAAGACCAAAAAGCCCATTCTCTCTTTCCGAAGGAAAAGTTTGACAGTTGAACTAGATGATCTTAGTGGTCTTTTACAACTTCAATGATCCTATGAATGCCTTGCAAGAAAACAGAAGTTTTACAGTTTTGGAAGAGAATACTGCAAGACTAAAGCCAAGTAATGGACCACAGCAATCACAATACTGAATAAAACAGCATGTGAAACTTGACAAGGAAAGCCAAGATACCTCCCTTGCCTTCATCAGTAGAACTAGCCTTTATGAATTCTAGGTCCCTGAAACCAGAGTAAAAGTGAGGAGTAAGGAAGACTTGCTTTTAGTGGAAGAGAGCCAGGTTAGGAGGAGCTTAAGCTAGACATCCCAGAAAGATTTGGAGAGGTTCCCGAAGGCTGGAAGACAGCAAACATCACTCCAGTCTTCAGCAAGAGCAAGAAAGATAGTCCAGGGAACTACAGGTCACTAGCTTCACTTTTGCAGGTAGAAAGCTGATGGAAAAAAATCCTCCTGGAAAGCATTTCCACTGTCTGAATGACAAGAAAGTGATCAGGAGTAGTCAGACTTATGAAGAGGAAAATTTATAACAAGCCTGACACCCTTCTACAATGAAGTGACAGGGTTGGTGGACAAAGGCAGAGCAGTGAATGTTGTTAACCTCAACTTTAGCACAGTCCGTAACGTTTCCCATGAAGTCATCATAGACAAGGTGACAAAGTATGGGTTAAGATGAGTAACAAGCAATGTGGATTTAAAACTAGCAGAATGACCAGGCCCAGAAAACTGTAACTGCTGGCCTTTGTGCTATCTGGAGGCAAATCACTAGCACCTCTGGAGTCAATACTGAATCCAATACTATTTAACATCTTCATTAGTGACCTGGATGAGAGACAGAGCACCTTCAACAAGGTCACAGAGGACAGAACAACAAAAGGAGTGGCTGATACACCAGATGGTTGTGCTGCCATTCTGCATTATCTTAACAGGCTGGAGAACCGGGCAGGGAGGAATCTCATGAAATATGTGAGGAAATGCAGAGTCCTACATCTAGGGGGGAACAATCCCAGGCACCAACACCTCCTGGGGGCAAGCCAGCTGGAAAACAGCTTTGTCAAGGAGGCTCTTAGGGTCCTGGCAGACGAGTTTGGCTACAAGCCAGCAATACACACTTGCAGCCAAGATCACCAACAGTGCCCTGCATTGCACTAGGAAGAACACTGTCACCAGGATGAGGGAAGCACTGGTTGAGACTGCGTATGGAATGCTGAGTCCTGTTTTGGGCTCCCTGGTATAAAAAAGGTATGGATATACTGGAGTGAACCCCACACAGGGCCACAAAGATGACTAAAGGACTAGAGCACCTGTCATACAAGGAGAGACTGAAAGAGCTAAGGCTGTCTAGCCTGGAGAAGAGAAGGCTCAGGGGGATCTTCTCTGTGTACAGAATTATGATGGGTGCAAATGAAGATGAAGGAGCCAGACTCTTCTCAGCAATGCCCACTGACCGGATAGGAGGCAACAGGCAGGAATTAAAAACAAAACAAAAATTTCTATCTGAAAACAAGAAAGCATTTTTCCCCCCTCTTGTGAGGGTGATCAAACTGGCACAGGATGCACAAAGGCTGCAGAATCTTCATCTACAAAGATTTCCAAAACTTGACTGGGTATGCTCCTGGGCAACCAGCTTCAGCAGTGAGATCCTTCTCAAACAAAAATATCCTCTTAAAAAACTAACAAGCACTTCTCATTTCTTAAATATGGTATCCATGTCTAGCTTTATAGGAATAGTTTACAGAATACAAATATTACAGATCTTTTTCTCGAAAGTCCAAATATTTAAAGCTCCTACTGACTACTGAGCTACTTCCCAGCAGAAAAGTCACTATTCCTTCCAAAAACCACGGATGGTATTTTACTCTCTTGCTCTTCTTCCCTTAGTATGGTTTCCATCTGAGGATTTTACAAACTAAATGAAGCTACAATGTAATCACATGTAGAATCAATGTAATAGCATGTAGAAGAGTGACTATTTTTTAACCCCACTAAAACACATGCATTAAAAGTTCATTGTCTTTCTTAGACTTAGGCATTTGCAAACTATTGTTATGTCCACATCATAGTTGGGATGTCACAAATACATATTTTAATCTGATGTGTAAGTAACATGGCCACAGGATAAAATTTATATATTTAGCTGACCTGCATCCATTCTTCCTTTGTGCAATTCACTTCTTTTACCAGTAGCCACACAGTTTTGCTGCTTGCCCTAAAGGCTCCTATTCCATTTAAGGTACACATACAATTCATGAGGTATCCATATAATTTGATTTGTTGTTACTCTTACTCTCATTTAGATCTAGGGACAGATACTAGTACTGCTGTAAAGGGAGAAACTTTATGCTAGCAGTGCTATTCAAAACCTAAAGTGCTCACAGTGTATTGGGATTATGGTGACTCTCAGTGAAGAGCAGCATGCTCTTGCCTACAGAGGGAGTAATGGACCCACATGACATACTGTCACACACCTCTTTCCCCCAGTTGGAGCAACAAACCAACATAGTAATAGAGCCATGGGGCAGACCTCTCGCCCATTTCCTTGCATGCAAATCAAAAAGAAACCGTATGAATGAAGAACCAATGGACTGGCGGTAGAAGAAAATACTAGCGAGCATCCAGGTGACATCTGTTCATTCTTTTGTACATGTGCCACAAGACCTTGGTATTTCCATTGAAGTAGTAGGGAAAAAAAGGGACAGAAGTGTTTTTCAGGTGAAGGGAGTAAGTATTTTTTCCATATTTTATGCACTGACGTTTGCACAAGTCAAATCAACAGAAACTGACAGGTGCCTGAACAGAAGGTATTCCCCACCAGACCAGAGGACAAAATCCACTTGGTTTTCTGAAGGTCACTAGAAAACATCAAAGCAAGTGACCATTAGAGAAGTGGTCCAGCAAGACAACCAACTTGTACAAGTCCTACCAATTTTATGATGTTTTAGTTGAGTTTTAATGGAAATCTCTATTACACTATATTACATTCCAGTGTATTGAATGGAAACCAGGAGAAAACAAGTAAACCTCCTCAATCTCAATAATCATGAAATTAGATGGCCTGTATCCCATAGTGCAAAGAACTCTGGCCAATAGTGGGGGTGGAGGGGAAGGGAAGGCGGTAGGTAAGCAATGCATTTTGGCTGCCTCATTTATGAATCCTTTAAAAGTCAACTCAGAAGGGAGGTACTGGGATGTTTTCATTTACATGGCGATAAAAGCCAAAATCAGTGGCTTTTAAACTATCAGCATTGTCAAAAAAAAACAATTACTAAGTCACAAAGGTTCTCAAGTGCAAGCTTCCTAGGGAAAAGCCGTTGAAGGTACTACAGAGATAAGCTTGGGAAAAAACAACATGGAACATCTTTTTGATCCTTCTGTAAAAGGAAGACTTGCTTTGCAGAGAGGGATAATGCAAAAATTTGAGAAGAACTCTCCTGTTCAGAGCTTATCAGGTTTATATGATTTATACAACCTTTCAGTCCCAACAACCATGATACCACGACAGACATTTAAGCCTGCTGCCCAAGTGGGTGTGCTAATCAAGGAAGCTGAGTCAAGTCTCACCTCTACTCCCCTTAATCAACTTCTTAAAAAAATGTAGAAAGCTCATCACAATCTCCACTAGAGAATATGACAACATGGAAGTTGTCATCTTCCACTGTTTACAATCTTCCAGATCATTATAATACACAGCCTTTTACCAGAAGTCCTACTTTATGCTCAGTGCCTCTTTATTATTAAGAAGTTCAGGCAACTTGAATTCAGGTTCAACAAAATAAGAAAATATTTATACAAAAAACACCTTGCACCAAAAAATCAAAGCAAACCACTCAAAAATAAAACCCTGCAACCTCATCCCCAAAAAATAGTCAAAAAACCCACAAAAGATGCTAAAAAGACAGATATTTTAGGCTGCCAGAAAAGCTGAAATTCAAATTCACGTTGCTGAAAGTGCTCAGCTCTTAACACCTTTTGGCTCAACAGGTCAAACGTTGCAGCTGACTGAAATTGTCATCCTATCGTATAATACAATATGTAACTTACAACCCTTTTAATCTTCTCTCTCAAGTTACCTCTGAACTGTTACCTCATCTAGTCTATTCCTCCCTGCTCCTCTCATGCTGAAAATAACACCAATTCTATCTTTATGACAGAAGCACGTTCTTCCCCTTCTTCCTGGCCCAGGACATTCTTCTAACCTAGTTGAACACCTAAACCCTATATTCTTCCTCTGTTCAATCACTCTAATTCAATGCTTCTTGCTTTATTTGCAGGTAAGAGAAATCAAAATAAAAATCAACCATCCTTACCAGACTCATTCCCATCTCCAAACTGCTGTGCCTTCAACAGTTTCCAGTAGTTCAGAGACCTCTCTTGCCCAGCATTATTCAAAACAGATTCCTTTTACTTGGCCCTCTTTAGAGTAACATTCTCTGTGAAACTGCTTATCTCCAGGTCTCATTAAAGCCTCCCCTTATCTCAGTGACAGTGCCCTCAGGGAGGCTTCCCATACTACCAAGCATCCTTTTGCATCTGCTCCTTGTACCAAACAAGCATTGGGTTTTTACTGGCACAGTAAAGCCATCCTATACACAAAATGGAAAGATACAATTTTGCCACACAGTAAAGGGAGCCCTTATGACTCTTAGGTTTTAGAGCTCAGCCCTAAGGAATTGCAGTGCACCTCTTCAGAGCCTTGGACTGAGGCAGCCATGCCAGCAGATTCTTGTAGCAAACATGCTTCTTTCTTAGCCCTTTCTTGCATGTAAGGTGCAATTCCTGAGGCCTTGCTCACCTGTGTGTTAAAAAAGGGAACATCCAAACTCCTGTATTAAAAGCCCTTCTTACGTTAGGGAGAAAGTCTGCTGAAGGAAACGGCTGTGTCAATATACAGAAGTTGACAAAGTCACAAGTGCAGGAGGATTGGGTTACAGGCCAGCGCTTGTTTCCTAGTGATAAGGTTAAGAATGCTGAAGATAAAGCAGTGACTTATTCATGTGCACAGGAATACAAATTCTGCACAAGTTTAAGCTGTTTGTACATCTCACTAGCGAGACCAAGCTAACGGTTCAATCAGCCCCAGACACAGCTTCCTCTCAAGACCCACCACATCTTTCTGATGCATTTCAACAGCAGGAAACTGTCATCAGGTGAGAAGAGACACCTATAGCAGAACTGAGCCTTACAAGGCGCTCGTGTGACTCTCCGAGTCCCTCCCCTCCGGTCTTTGGGACATCCCCCTCCCCCCCAGCTCTGAAGCACAGAGCCCAGGAGGGGGTCCCGCGTTCGCCTTTAAGAGCTGGGCGGCCAGGCGCTGCCCCTGCCCGGGCGGGCGGCGCTTCGGGCATGCTCGGCCGCCGGGCCGCGGCGGGGCGCTGCGCATTCCTGTGGCCCCGGGGCGCCGCCGGGCAGGAGGCGGCCGAAGGGGAGCGGTCGCTGCGTGCCGCCGGTGGGGCGCGACCGCCGCCATCTCCTGAGAGCGCCCCGGCCCGGCGGCTGCCGTAGGGGAGAAGCGCCGCCGTGTGCCTCCGGAACGGAGTTCGGACTGGGAAGCGCGAGCCGAAAGCGAAGCGGGCGGTTTATCATCTCGTTAGTATGCACGATAGGGAGCAGCTTTAGGAAAGCGAGGACGACTCTCGCCCTCACTTCAGCTTCCTCTGCATTTTTTTTTTATCCTTAGTGAGTTCTTAATGTGGTTTTGATGGAGACATGATCCATTGGAAGGAAATGCTTTGTTTCCTTTATGTTAAAGGTGTGCCATGAAGAACAAACAAACCAACCCCAACAAGAAGCCCCCTGGGAACGTGTATGCTATATTGTTATTCCTGCTGTTATTGTTATTCCTGAAATATGTTCAATCACAGAAAATGAGATGAGTGGAACACAGTTTTGGACACTCCTGTATCTGCCATGCTGTAGGAACTGTAGCAGTGTCAGCCTAAAGTTAATTCAAGAAGTAGGACAAATAGGTTCTAATTCCTCAGTACCATCTTAAAAACAGCACAAGCAGGTTGGTGGGCTACATGCATGGCTCAGGTTGTGCCTTACTACATTCCTAAAGATGTTCTCATCCACAGCAAAGTTTCTCCTACTAACTATGATACAAGTAGCAGTATTAAAAATAACAGTGCAACAATGTGTACACATGCACTTCTAACATGTTATATTCCACAGAACTCATAGTGAGCCAAAGTTACTGCCTCTAGACATAGAACTTCACTCAATCTCACACAAAGCAGAGAGAAACTGCTGCTACGACACATACCCTCCACAACAGCATCAGAGAAAGATTTAGACAAATGGAGATATAGATAATCCTGTATGATAAGTTATAGTGGTTTCAGAAATCACTGCTCATCAGCTGAACTTTCTTAACTGCTCCTGGCACTCTCGGAGACTATTAAAACAGCAAGTGCAATGTGTTAGACTAAAATACCTTTGTTTCACTTCAAATGTGCCAGAGATGAGAATAGCACACAGTCAGCCACCTCATTAGGCTGCTGTAACTCAACAGCTTACAATACTCAGTACAATCCTAAACCAGTGGGCTTTTGAAGCTCTCAATTGCAAGACACGCTGAAAATAAAGGAGTCACTCTAAAGATGCCAGCTCACCGTGGAGTCAAGAGCCAAGTCTTCCATTGCATCTACTAACCTTTTCAGTTCTACTGTTTTTATGCTCCTTCTGATGACCATTTGCTGAGCATCCAGAAGACTGCTATGTTTACCACTTAAAATGGGGAGTGATTTCCTCAGGTCTTCATCTTATTCTTCATTTGATTTTGTTAGCACTATGTCATACCATACATACATGCATAGCTTGCTTACATAAACACATTTAAGGAGGAGAAAAAGCCTCATTCAAAATGCACAAATACAGGAAAAAAAGGGGTGTAAAATGTTTTTAAAGTGTTGGGTTTTTGTATTCTCATCTCTAGAGCGGAATCCAGAATTGTGTTGGGCTACTGAGGTCCTAGATAGCTCATGACTAAGGTGCCTTAGAACCAGATCTGCGGCCAATCCACAGATCTCCTAGCCTAGGGCTAGTAGGAAACAGTTTTCAAGCTTACGAATCATTTATGCATTTTCCTCAACAAGTTTCCCAGTCCTACACAGGCAGTTATCAGGTGATATTGGCATACCTTTTAAGGTAAGTAGAAGTTGTAGGTTGGAATCATTTCCTTCAAGAAGAAAAGTTTAACTTAGCTCATCTGCATCCTGGAGTTCATTACCAGTGGTCTGCAGCATGAAAGATGGCGTCATTAGCTCTTCTTTTACCTCCTTCTTCTCCCTTCATGGAGGAAAACAGGAGTTACTAACAAGTTCTCTGAGCAGTCCAATTCTTAGTGCATTCCCACATAAGGTTGGAGAGTATTTACCACTGCCTCCATCCAGGAAGTGTTCTTGATGAGATAAGGATAACTACATTTATTAGTCAAGATGCACTATGGTTAGTTTTCAGCCTAAACCTGAACAACTTATACCAGTGAAAGTTAAAATTTGATGATGCCAGAGCTAAAAAGCAATCAAGAGGTGGGGTTTTGGTTGGTTTTTCTTCTCCTTATTGCAGTTTTAGACTGAGACAACATTAAGGTTTCTGATTTAGAAAAACTGTTCAAGACTAATCCTAAGAACATAACGTAGGCAGATAGAAGTGGAGGGCAACTCACTGTAGACTTATTCCCCCCTTCTACCTTAAATAGAAAATTTTAATTCCCTTAGAAAAGAAATAACCTTTTATCAGTGTTCAAAGGAAAAGTCCTGTAAAAATTTAGAACAAATGCTAGGGAGTTAAAATAACAAGATTCTGTTCTTTGTCTTCAGCTACTTTTTCTGTCAGGCTCTCTCAGAGCCTATCTTCACTTCAGGGAAACTTTCTGAACTAATCACCAGCCTCTCAGCATCATTTTCCTTCTGAAGGAAACCAGAAGTAGGACCTACTACTCAGTGCACATAGAACATAGATAAGTAACCAACTGCCCTAAACAGAGTCAGCACTGCTGCAGAAATCTGACTTCTGATAAATCAACATCCCTCTACACACCATCCCTAAACAGTGATTGCTCCCTCCTTTTGCCTCAGACTTCCTAGGCATGACCTCAAGTTTTAACAGCTGTTTTCAATTGTCCTGGTGGAGCCACAAGTCCTGTGAACTTGTTTTCTAGGTTCATACACTTCCACTATCACCACTCTCTGGAATTCAGCAAGATTTGAAGCTGAAAAGAGCTATTATGCAAAAAAAATCTCATCAGGTATCTAATAACAGCAATACCTATCATATCAACATGAATTGAAAATGCCTATATTAGTACTGAGGTAGCACCAACATTTTAATGAAAAATTCTTTTCTACTGTAAGTCCTTCTTTTCCTTTTTAAATATCAGTTTTTGCTGTTGTACCTGAGAGTTAGTCCACAAATATTTTATGCAGTTATTTAATGCACTTCAGTCAACCAGCAGTACTTGAGGAACTGAAAAGCAAAGTAATCCAGAACATGCCATTCATTTACTCAAATGATCTTTCCATTCTCATCAATTAAATTCTGCTTTTTAAGTTACACATTTTGAAAGCAAGTAGCACATGGATTTAAGCCGTACTTCCACACCTGAGAAGTCAGGGGAAGGAATATATCAGTTTCTATGATTGGGAACTAAAGCAATGAGAAAAAAATCCAGAAACAAACAGTTCAGCACTAAGCAGCAGTGTAACTGTCTCACATTGGCCATAACCAGTAATTACAGTGAAATCCTGGTCCCAATTCAACGCTAAAATCCTCAGTGATCTGCACAAAGCCAGGGTTTTGCTCACAGAGACTAATGATTCTAGCTCTCATACACCAAAGCAAATTGTTCCAAGGCTTGAGCCACTTTACTGCTTGTGATTGCTCTTTCCACCTCTTCACCAGAAGTTAGTTTTCCTCTAACAGAGAGAGGAATTAATACCATATGTTCACCTTAGCCATTACACTTCGCAGTCCAGGTATTAGGGCACAGGTATACTCAGCTAGTTGCACCTGCTTTCCATTAAACGTTTGCTGACCTATTTCACTACCACCCCTTACCATTCCAGTTCAGATCTACAATCTTACAGTTTTAGGGGCTTCTTTTCTATTACCAAAAAAAAAAACCAAACCCATGAGTTGACATGCAAAGCTCTTGTGGGTTATTGTGGTATGTGGCATCTACCTGAGGAACACAGGTATGTTATCAGAGGTTGTGCTACCTCTTCTCCTCTTTCAAGCCAATTCCACTTAATCTGTCCACTTTGCTATTGACAGTTTCAGACATGCAGGTAGCATAAGGTTTTGTTTTAAAGCTTTATGAAAAAAATGAAAGATGCTGCTTTGGAAAGTATTAATAGTAGTAGACAGTAACTGCAAATTCTGCTAGTCTTCAGCATGAGAGAGATGAAGTCATTAATTAACATAATGCAGATTTCTAAGTTATCTGCTGTTAAAAGAGATTTAAACACTACCAGTCAGCAAACATCCCCCAGCCTGTAAGTTAGGATGAATTCCACTGGAGCAGCTTTGTTCTCTTCATGGGCTGTGGAGGGTACCGAGTTTGACTTTATTCTAAAACAACATATTTGCAGGTGGCTAAATGTAGCTTAGGGGAAAACATCAACTTTTTTTTTTTAAACAATCATTATCATTTCATCATTAACTAAAAGGAATGCTGTGTCCTAAGCTATCACATGTACTCTTACTAACATGGCAAGGTTCAACATTCACTGACAGTACAGTTTGAGCAAACTAAAGCAATTACCACCCACCTTGCCTATCATTCTTCATTTTCTGCACCACACTAGCAAAAGCATTTGCGTAGCATATAAATGAACAAGACTGAATAAGAAATGTTGCTAAAATTAACGCAGAAAAACGAAAACCCAAGGTCACCAATCACTCAGATGGATTTCCAGAGACCCCACAAACTGTACCTCTAAAGCTGAAAACAAGGGCACAGAGCTGCCTATGACTAAATGGCCATTAAAACCAAGCTGATGAGACCACACACTTTGCCTGCAGTCCCCTGACTGCTGTAGGTTATTGAGCATTTCACTTAGTTCTCTTTCTCTATGCAGATACCCATCTCTTAAGGAAACACTGACACATCCCCCCCTCAGCTAACTAGACTGTTGAGACTCAAAATATCATACAAGTTGATAATATATGCTATTGCATATACAGTACTTAATAATAACAGAATCAGAAGCCCACCCATTAGTCAGACTTTCCATACCAAATCTATCTCCGATTGCTTTACACACAAGGTAAGTTACACAAAGATCTTAGTTCACTTGCAGTGTATCAGAATTAATAGTTCCTGTTCGTTAATAACAATTTGGAAGGCTTCTGTGGTAAGTCAGACTTCTATCAGGAATAGACTATGCCCATGACAGCCAGCAGGCCAATACCACAGAAATTTCAGCTGCCAGATCCAATAGATTTTCAGGACTCAAGAAGCCTAGTAAATGTTCAGGGAAATAATCTGTTTTTTTCAGATAAAGAGAAGCTGCAAACATCCTAGGTACAGCGACTCAAGCAATCACAATTTCAGGTGAAACATTCATCCCATTGAGGATTAGGGGATCTCAGTCTGAAAAAAGACAACCCCTGTCTTTCACAAGATACATTTAGGTAACTCACAAGTTTGTTATTCAAAATACATCTCTCACCATTTCTTGCTGAAGTACCCCCTTATTACTGCAATGAAGCTTCCTGCATTGCTTTACTAGCAGGCTGCTCCACTTATGACCAGGTAGCACATTCCCAGTCACGAATTCCCTGATTATTGGTGGGATTGCTGCTTAAATAACAACTGTTTGACAGGAAGATAACAGGGACAGATTGACTATAGCAGCCTCCTCCCCAGACCCTGGCACTTAGCCAAAACTTAGTTTGGCTGTGGTAAACCTTCCAGCTGAAGGCCCTCACCACTTGTTGCTCCTGAAATGGTGCACTGCACATTTTGTGGCTGCCACATTCCTGCAGTCACAAATGTCATTCTGTACTACAACTTGTTACACCACCTCCTGCTTTAGCAGTTCCAGAGTACCTACACAAGCTGTTCTGCTCAGTCTTACTCTCCAATGATAGCAAGTGTTGTGCTTCCATTGGACTCTCTCCCGCAAAGGAAGCTTTCCACCCTAGTAGAGGCAAAAAAGGGTCTAGGTCAGCAGCTTTCCAACTGGAAAGTGACAAATCAGCTGGGTACCCATGGAAGAGCACGAATATGAAGAGTAGGAAGTTCTGCATTCATGATACTGCATCATGATTTAAAGTTTTTGTGGATTCTTCCAACAATGACTAAATACATCACTGACAGCTGTTTTAACAGCCCATTTTACAGATTAAAATGATACCTGTTGCTAATAATGAAACTGAATGTAACAGAAGAGAATGTAAGAGGGAAATAAAATTCAATATTTACATATTACAAATACTTTGCTCTTCCTTTCCTCCCTCATTGCATCAATGCATAAGTTGCTAATAGTTTTGTACTGGATTATTTGGCAAAAGAATTTTGATGTACCTAGAGACCTCCTGTGCTGCAAACTCCTGAAAAAAGATTGGAAGCCTTAGTGTCCTGCTAAGCAACGCTCTTCACAGATAGCTGCAAAGTATTTAAAAGAAAAAACACAAATCAATACTGCATATCTCAATTAAAGTACCACAAGACAAAATGTGGTTCTGATTCTGTCTCAGGAATGTCTCTTTAGCTTGGACCCAATTAGTGAAAAAGTGAAGGCAGAGGAGAAAAAGCTCTGAGTTTATGTAATCAATACAGACTTCCAGCCTTCTTTACAGTGAAAATTAAGAAAAGCCTCTTTCTCTGGATAGCATTTTGGAAACATTTAATTAGCATACTATATAAAACAGTGTAAACCAGACTGACTTCATGTGTTTTTCAGTGATTAAAATAATGGAAAAAAGTAACAGCAAAGAAAATGAAGGTTAAGATTAGAGGCCTACAGTTAATGACAGGCTGAAGTTCAACTGTCATGTAACTAAGAATGTTTGAGAATGGACAACAATTAAAGTCAAGCAAAGGATGAAGCCCAGATTATTATAATGAGATATGATATGTTCTTCAGACTAGCTGGAGGTTAATGTTACTTAGTTTCATATGGTTACGGATAAGTAAGTACTGCACTACTATATAGTAAAAATAATGTAGCTGGATACAGTCTGCTTCACAGTGACCCAAGGTTAATGGTAGTTGCTCTTAGTATATTTAAAAGGTTTAAAAGAGATATAACAACCTCAGCATCGCAAATCTAGTACAATGGCACTAGAAAATGGCACTGAAGAGGATAGCATAATACTGGTGTTCTTGGTTCCATGAGAGCAGCTTCCAGTGTAATGTATGTTGCTGTTATGTCTAATTATACTGAATACATCCATGAATTCTTTCATTCCTGAACGGCACTACCTTTTGAGTAATAGATCATCAGTATGCATCACTCTGATAAGGTATGACACTAATATATCATTAAAGCAACAGATGTATTAGTGTAATAGATCACTGGGACAAAGCACTCTGATGATGATGTATTTCTGAGCAAATGGCACCATCCAGAAAAGACGAGGCCCGAGAGAAGACTTTTGCTCAGTTTAGTAGAATAAAACATATGCTTTCCTGGCACAAAAGATGCCACTTTCCCCACACCAACCAGCACACAGAGTTGTACTTAAACAGTTAGCCACACACAGCTCAGAAGGTACAGACCAGCTAGTTCTGTTCTAAGCTCTGTGTACCAAGCAACTCAAGACTTCCCACAGTCAGTAAATTACATCCCAGCTTGTGCAAAACCAGAGTGCTGTAGGGGAGTGAATCAAATAAAAGAATGCATCCTCTGAAGAAAAGGCTCAGGAAGCTGTAGTACTTTAGTCCAAAAAACTGTAGTTTCCGAAAGCCCTAGGCTACTTCACTTAACCAGGATGTGCATCTGGGCAGGCAGTTCAGGCATATATTTCCTAACATATATTACTTCAAAGAAATTTCAATATGAAATTACAAAAGTAGCAAGATGATCTATGAATCAAAGGTGAAGGTTGGGAACAATTAGTCCTCTAAAGCAGTCATTCCTTCTGTTTTACTCATTTTCACTCCATTAAGTTTCTCACACAAGTTGCAACTTAAATTATGAACTAATTACTCAGAATTTTTCTTTAATAATAGTTCAAACATCAAGGTCCAGATTACAATACCTTCAGTCATTCAGAGTTGTGTTTTATCCCCTTGACTTCATAAAGCAACCGAGTATTCAGATTCAGTGATGATCACAGTCTGGTCCCAAATGAAATTCAATTGAGCTGTGATAATGAGGATTTTGGAAATAATGCTGAACAACTAGAATAGTAAAGGGTAGAAGCTGAATAGCTGTGGAGAAGGAAAAAGAAAGCAGAGAAAATAAGAGCAAAAACAGTTGAAAGAAAGGAGATATGACTCCTTTGTACTGCTCCAGCATCCAGTTGGTTTGGAGATTTCAGAGGTTACCTTCTCAACTAGTTATTTAAACACCCTTTCACAAATATCTTCTCCATGAAGTCTAATTCTTTTCTAAACTTTCTTATGCTAGTGAGATTATTTAGACCATCACATTTTTGATTTTATGAACCTTGACTGCTTCTCCCCTCAAATTCTTCAGTCTTCTCTTCAAAATAATTCCAGTCTTTTTTTTTTTTTTTTTTTAAATAAGTCTCCCTCCCTTCACAACACTGCTGCTCCATCCTCAAAAACATTTTGATTCACCTTCTATGTTCTCTAATCCCACTGCCTCCTTAGTGACACAAGGAAACCAGAGCTGCACACATAAGTGAACATGTGCATCACAGCCTGCATAGTGACCAAGAAGTCACCTGTCTTTTGTATTCACTATTTTTCTTAGCTGTTTTTTGTTTGTTGGTTTGGATTCTTTATGCTGCCACAGTGACTACAATGTCTCTAACACCACTTCCCCAAGTTCAGGAGCACCACATCTCACCTCCGAGTTCAGAAACACACAGGGAAGAGCTTCACCATTTTTCACTAAATCATGTTTATCTATTTATCTACACTAACACCTGTAACCTCGTGCTCAGTGATGTCATTCCTTATTGTTTTTATAATAGATGGTGCTTCACCATTATACACCAGGAATAACAGTAGGGCTCACAAGTCTATAATTCTCAAGATCCTGTAGAGTCCTTTTGTTAATGGAGGGTGGCAATTTTATAGAGGGCCATCCACTTGTCTTCCAGCACAGCTGCAATTCATCATGTGCTTTCCTTCAAAAACTCACTCAAATGCAACACAGTTACAAGCCTTTGAGGGAAAAAAAAAATATTTGCATGGAAGAACCGTTGGAACAAGCACCTAAAACTTCAGAAAAATGCCAACCTCACCGCATACTTGAACTTAGAAGACTCAAACTAGTGTGCAGATGATCAGAGAGCGGGTGCAAATCTAAGGCAGCTCAAAAGGACATTCTTCATAATGGCCACCCTCAGTTTGCAGGATAACAAGAGTCAAAACAGGGCCTTCAGCAGATCACTGACATGTAGGAATCCACACAAAAAAGAGAGAAATCTGTTAAAGTCAAACAGAGCTAAAGCAAAGGAAGATGACGTAGGGATTGGAAGAGTTGCACCTGGTTGTGAAAAGCAAATGAACAAACAGTATGAGGAAGACCAAATCAATCAGAGTAAGACCATCCTCTTTCCAGCATTTAAACTTCTACCTATTGTTGTCTGACCCTAGCCTGATCCTGCCAGCTCCTCTCCAAAGGCCTCCTCTTGAAACCTCTAGGTATTTTTTATTGCTGCAGCTGAACTCTTCCCACCTGGAGCTGCCTGAGCCTGCAGGAGGAGGAGAGGAGCAGGTGGCCTGCAAAGAGGCTTGATCAGGAGGGAGGCACAGCTGAGGCAGCCTGCAGCACATGGCATGGAGCCTGGCCCTCAGAGACAGCCTGAAAGTCTTTCAACCACAGGCTGATAGGACTGCAGTATAAATGCTCATTAGCTGAATTAATTCAATAGTTGGGCTCCCCAGATTGGAACCAACCAGACTCTGGACTTCTGATAATTGCTGGGGGAAACTGGGCACCACACGCATAGGGCTGGCCAGTGCCTTACGGCCATTATGTAGCTACCTACAGGAAAAGCCTTAACTTTTAGATTAGTCAATGTCTAGTTAGCAAAAAAAAAAAAAAAAATACTTTCCTTTTTATGGATTTAGCATAAGTTTAGTTCAATCCTACATGGTTTTTTTTTCCCCCCCACAAATTCTAAGACACATCAAATAGTAACAAAACTATTTTATGCTTGGCTTTTTTCCTCCATTATTTCATTTTTTTCTTCTTTCTTCCTCTGTTGTCCTCCCTTTCCTTTAGCCTTCACTGGTTAATATTTCATTTTTACATTAATTTCACCTCCTAGTAACAGGCAATGTCACATTTACAGTTTTCAGTAAAAACCACTGAAAAAGCAAGGAAAGGAAATCACAGTGAATGGAATAGGAAAAAATTAACATCCTTCCTGTACGTTTTCTTTATATTGATAATTTCCCATTGCATTTCAAAAACTAAAGATAAAAAAAGCACTTTATTTTACTTACATTTATAAACAGCTTTTGCACCTCTCTCCAGTGGAAAAAAAGGCTAAAAACCTACAACAAACAAGATATAAAGCTGTATGTTTTTAAAAATCTCTCATGCTTTCCTCAGAAAAAAAACTCAAAACAAACTAACAAGGTTTCAAACCAGAAATTAACCCCACATTTTTTCAACTTTCAATTCACTTTGAAAATTTAAAAGATTCCCTCATACACACCTCATCAGTTCCAAAAAGAGACAAAAAGAAAGACAAAAAAGAAAACTGAGCAAGCAAAAAAGATACAGGTGGACAACAACAACTAGCAATTTTAAAAATTAAAATAAAAGGTTACAAAAATATCAACTCTCTCTTAAGACATTCATTTTGAGTTTATGGGAGAGATGAAAATAGAAAGCAATGAAAAATATTTTGGTGGTTGTAGACAAAAGCAACAGCAAATAATCAGTTCTAAATTACCCAAAAAAAAGGTGATGGCCACAGACTAGTTAAAGAAAGACTTGCTTACCCATCCTAAGGATAATGGCTCCCCAGATACTTTAAAAGAAGGGAGCTTCAGCTAGAGACCCTTCTCTTATGGCAGCCAGCCCTTAAATGAAGCTTGGGGAGGGGTAGAAGGTGGTTTCACATGAATTGCTTTCACCTGTGCTCCCAAGGCCAGCTGTGTCCCTTCACCAGGTGTGCAATCACTGGTTCAAGCCATGATTTAGCAGTTCTCATGCAAAAGAAGGTAAAAGAGAAAAACTACCTGCAGTCTTTTGTTATCTCCCAGAATAGCTTCCACTGAGATGGAACTACCTAAGAAAGACTGGAGATTTATCTTATCTTAGTCTGACTCTTACATCCCAGATCAAAGCTGAAGACTGCTGTGTATGGTTGCTTTTAAAAGCAAAATCAGCCTATAAAATATATTGTAATTAGGAAGCTCAGCTCTACCTATCCTGGTGGAATTGCTGTCCTTTCAGATACCAGTTGAAAGCTCAGATGAGGAATGCCACCTTGGAGAATTTCCATCTCTTTTTGTGGTTTGTAACAAGCACAGGTTGATTGTTGTCCTGTGTATTTCCCAAGAGACAGTAAGAAAATGTAAAGAAGTTCAGGCATCTGTAAACACAAAAGTGTTTGGAAACCCGTGGTAAAGGTGGTCATTTTGCCAGACTTACCCTTTGCATCCTGTAGTTCTCAGCACTGTCCTTTTGATAACATTCCCTAGAGTATTCATAGAATTATTTCAAAGGATGATGGAGTGACACAAATGCTAATTGACTTGTGCTGCTGCAATAATCCATGACTGTATACATACAGACAGCACTGTCTGCAGCCAAATGTACGCACGCATCTGCAAGTGGAGGCAGGGATTTGAATTCATAACCTGGTCTTCACCCGGAGTTAAAGGAGCATACTGCTATTCGTGGGCAGCTTTACCCTGTTGAGGTAAATACTAGGAGTGCATTTTCACTTTGGTGGCCAGAATGATGATATGCTCCCACTACTGGAAAAAATGCCTGGGTTCCTTTATGACTTTCTGGATATCTGTGCAGATACTGGTGCTGTTCTACTGAACAGCTGACCCTGGTGTCAGACTTAACTCTCTCAGTGCCTCAGCTCATGGTGCTCTCCATGAACACACCACTATTTTTTTCCATGGCTTGTCTGACATGTCTAATAAGTGGAGGTACAGTTTACAAGTATATTAAAACTATTTAAATTTGAGCTTGAGGTGAACTACTCCAAGCACCACTAACAACACTTAATTAATAAAGAGAACATGTTCACAAATGTTCTAATGTAGCAAATCCTTTTTGATACATTAATTTCTAAGCTTTCTAGCTAGTCTAATACTCCAATCTAATGTGACCCTTCAGGATTTAAACATGAACTTAGAAGGATGTTCAGTGCTTATACTTATTAATTTTATAACAAGGGATACGAAGGACGTATTTGCAAAAACTTTCTGTAGGACTGTATTAATCATATTCCCTATCGAGGCAAGATAGCCTTACCTGCCTCACCACCTGAATAAGAAAACCTGTACTTATCTGAAGCGATCCTGGTTACCTTCAGAAATTTTTCCACAAATTAGGAGAACTATTTCTAGTGGGGAAAAAAATATAAGAGAAATGTTTCAAGCATCCTTTAAAGGGCTATGCAAAGCATTTATTCTGATTCTGACACACCGATTCTGTGGTGCTGGGAAAAACATGAGCAGTACAGGGATGAATGACTGATGTGCAAGGAGACATATCTCCATTCTAGGAGCAAGCAAGAGGCAACCTGTTTATCTATTCACTCACTTCAACTCATTTTTACCTCTATGTGCAGCCTATGACCCACACTTGAAACAAGATGTCCCCATTTTTTTTGCATGGAGGTAGAGAGATGCCTGCTCTAAGTGATCTGAATGACCTCCATAGTGGTAACAGAACACAAGGTAAAATAAAAGCCTAAAGCCAGTTTGAGAGAGGTAGTGCCATTTCTTTCATACCTTCCTAGCAACTAGAGATGTAACAGGAAAGAAACGGTTTTAGTATGTCTTTCTGGTGTACAGTACTGCATAGCCAAACCAGAACACATTTTATGCGACAGGAGACAGAGATGACAAAAATGAAACATGAATCCACATCTTATTAACAATGCTGTCACAGCTAAAATATGCAAGATTTTAATGCTGAAAGATAAAAGAAAATGATCAAGGTAACAATCAGTATAAACACACACCCATCCCAAATAATCAAACTTTTTGAATATTAAAAAAAAAAAAAAAAGATTGTATGCTGATTTTTGTATTTTGCAAACACAGAACAGCTACATCATTTAAAAGAAGTCAAGGGGATGAATCACATTTCTTTAGAATGCCAGTATTCCTATTGTTTAATAAAAATGTTACAGTGTGAAGATATACCTTAGTTTTGCTTTCATTGTATAAATGCAGAATAACAATGATGAAATTAAGTTGCACTTACTAGCTCTTACTGTCTTTCATTTCTGAATATCCCAAAGCATTTTCTATACTGTTAAGTGTCAGTAAGACTGGACACCAGCAAGAGTCAATGTGAAGCTGCATGAACTGATGCTAACCTGCTCAGGACAAGCAGCAAAAATGCCATAGCCAACTGACACTGAAATTTATGAAGACAGAATTTAATTATCTAAAAAGGCTTGGGAAGGGGCAGTACTGCTACTCTTACAAAGAACCTGCTCTGCCCCCATACCGCTTTCAGCACACCACAGTTGACAGCTAGATATTTGTTAACTTCTTTTAATCTGCTGTGCCTCTATGCATATGAATGATAAATCATCACAGTAGAACTTTTTCAGCTTAAAGAAGCCCAGATTAGTCAGAGAACCAAGGTGGTACCAGGTCATAAATAAGTTTTTCATTCATTAAGTATATTTTAATTTATCATTTAATTAATTACTAATTTCTAAATTATATACTTTCTGGTTCAAGTATTGGATAGACTGAGCAGAGGTGAAGTGTTGCTGGATCTAGTGCTCACCGACGCAGAGGACATCATTAAAGGTGTTAAGATTGGAGGCAGCCTAGGCTGCAGCGATCACGTCCTGGTTGAGTTTGCAATCCTGATGAACACGGGCCTAGCAAAGATTGGGGTCAGGACCCTGAGCTTTGGGAGACTGAACTTCAGTCTGTTTAAGGAATTGTTGGATGAGATCTCCTGGGAAGCTGTCCTTAGAGAAAAAGGAGTGAAAGAAAGCTGGCTGCTCTTCAAGGATGCCTTTCTGAGAGCGTAAGAGCTCTCCGTCCCTCAGAATGAGAAAGCAGGCAGGGGAGGCAGGAAGCCCACATGGCTTGGCAAGGACCTGCTGGCCAGACTGAGGGAAAATAAGAGATTTTATCAGCTGTGGAAACAAATGCATGTCACCTGGGGAGAATACAGGGATGCTGTCAGGACTTGCAGAGAGGACACTGGGAAAACCAAGGCGCAGGTAGAACTGAATTTGGCAAGGGATGTTAAAAACAACACGAAGGGATTCTATAGATATTGGCCAGAACAGGCAGGCCAAAGAGACTGTACCTCCTTTGGTAAATGAGAAAGGAGAACTGGTTACAACAGATATGGAGAAGGCTGTGGTACTGAATGAGTTTTTTTGCCTCGATCTTCACTGGCAGCCAGGATTCTTGTATTTCTCCCGTCCAGAGGAGGGTCACAAAGACGATCAGAGGGCTGGAGCACCTCTCCTGCAGGGACAGACTGAGGGAGCTGGGCTTGTTCAGCCTGGAGGAGAACAGGCTGTGAGGAGATCTCATTCCAGCCTTTCAGTATTTAAAAGGGGATTATAAAAAGGAGGGGAATCAACTTTTTACTCGAGTAGACAGTGAAAGGACAAAAGGGAATGGCTTTAAGCTCAAGGCGAGAAGGTTTAGATTGGATGTCGGGAAAGTTCTTCACAGGGAGAGTGAGGTGCTGGAACAGGCTGCCCAGATTTGTGGATGCTTTCTCCCTAGATGTGTTAAAGACAGGTTGGATGGGGTCTTGGGCAACTTGGTCTATTACCAAATCTGGAGGTTGGTGGCCCTGCCTATGGCATGGGAGTTGGAACTTGATGATCCTTGGAGTTCCTTCCAACCCAAGCCATTCTATGATTCTATAAGTATCAGCAAAAGTATGTGATGAAAAAAGACAGAAATGGGGAGAATTAATTGGGGGGAAGAAACTGTAAAAAGAAAAGAAAAGAAATCAATTTTAATAATAGCTTGACAATTACAATTAAATAATCCAAAGCTCAAGCTGAGCATTTTTGTTACACACTGCATGAATGATGTTTGTACTTTGGAACCTTTAAAATATTTAAGCAGAGAAGAAATGAAATGAACTGCAACCAGTTAAGGTCATCCATTTAGGATAAAATTGATAAAATATTAAAATGAAAGAAATAAATTTTCAAACAGAGATACTAAGGCTTCGTAGAGATTTATTATTCAAAGCAGAGGAACATGCGTGACCTCTAGGCCATTACATAATGGAGAAAGTGGATACAGAAGTTCAAATGAGCAGGAACTGAAGGCAGCAAAGGCAAAAAGAGAAGATGGATTGAATATTCTGTAAGCCAGGGCTTTGCTTCCTGGGTACTGTGGCTGGGCCCCAGGATTAAAGCATTGCATTCCCACAGCTAGCTATCAGACCCAACTATTAAAGTGGGCTTGAAAACTTTGGAGCAATCATATATTTTTAATCACAAGACTGATTTTGTGTCTGGCTGAGTTTGTTTGCTCCCAATGGCTAGTGTTTAAAGCAGGGGTGCTCCCAGACTGCTGAGTTTCAGTGCATGGCCTTCTTCTGAATTGTGACTTTACCCTCACATTTTGTAGAACGGCCTGAGGTCTGGACAGCACAGGCTGGCCAAGGCACAATGCATTATACTTCTCTCTTTCTGTGGGCAGCTTTGCTGGCTGACAGCCAGTCTTCTCCTCGTTCACCTCTGCCTTATCAGGGCTTGAAGATGCTCAGTTCAGACTTTGGGCATCTTCAATGGAAATGGTCTTAACTCTCGCAATAATTTTTCTTTAAAAAAAAAAAAAAATGTTAAGACCAGAGTCAGTATTTATTATACAGGGTTTACTATACAATGCTATACTATACTATACAATGCTATACTATACTATACAATGCTATACTATACTATACAAAGTTCTCAGCTTTTCTATGTATGAAGTATTTGGGATAAATCTTCCCTAAATGAAGAAGCAGCTCCCTGAAACAAGGAGTATCTTTAAATCCTTTTGAAATCTATGGAAGAGTACAGATTTTGTCCCTTTGAAAAACTGATATCTAACTTGAAGGCCCTTACCTCTAAGCCCAGAGTTCCGATGCAACTGCATCGCTCTCCTGTTGGCAAAAGATACTCAAAATTCATATATCCAGAAGTGCTACACCTAAAATAAGTTTCTGAGAGGGATAGGCATCAAAAAGGTGCCTATCATTTGCTATCATTAGGTGACATGATAGCAAAGCTTTTTCTGTGGATTAGCCTCCCTAGAGGATATGCAGTAACATCTAAAATATTAGGAAAATAAGTGTCACTGACAGCCGTTTGTGATCTTAAGTCCTCCTCTAATGTATTTGATCATCTTCCCATTCCTACTCAGCTGTAATTACTCCACATGGAAAATAAATCTTTGTATTTGCAGAGCAAGCATTTATTTCAAAACCTCTAAGCTCCTTCCAAAATTAAGTATAAACATTATTAGCTTGATTTTATAGATCGTCCAAGTGGAAAGATAGGGACAGTTTAAAAATGAGGTAGAATCAAGGATGTCGACAGAAACTGTGGTGCTACTCCTCTGTTCGTGGCACTGCAGCAGGCTTCTCTAATGACTTCTGGCAAGATGCTTACTTACCTCAGTGGAAAATGGGGATAATGAAATGGGTCTGACCTTTCGGAAATGCTACGAACGCAGTCCTTATACAGACTACAGAGGATGGAGGTTTCACTGGAAGAACTAAGACACAAGTTCTCAGCCTGGCCCTATAGATGCTAGAGGTCTCTCTCAATTTTCACAGGAACTAAGACAACTCTTTGGCGGAAAAGGGATCAACTGAGTTCAAAATCTCAACTAAAAAACCTACCTTTTCTCCCCCTGATTAGCTTGCACAACTGAAAGAACAGCTAACTGTGAAAATAACTACAATTTCTTTAAAAAATTGCTACTCTTGCCCTTTATAGATGTCTTACATTTAACATTTTAGTAGTATAATTAATTTTCAGGAATACAGAGAAATATGAGGTGCTTAGGAAAAAGAAGTACAATAATGTTCTTCAGGCTCTTAATCTTACTCCCTCTAATAACACGAAAGTTTCTCATCACGTTTTAGTTTTCAGTTCTGTCATAACAGAACTGTTCTCTGTCCTGAACTAAAAAAGACAGACTGCATTTCTAGTCCAACTGATAAGAAATCTGTTGTTCTAGTTCTAAAATAATGCTTTTTCGTTGGAGTAAAAATGAATTTTTGCTGACACAGCTACATTAGTCATGCTGATTAAAACAGAGGTCTATGTTACCAAGTACCTTTCCTCCAGAAGAAGCTAACAGCAAATGTCTAAAGCAGTGAATAAGAAGGGGAAGTGTAAGGTAACGCATTCTCAGTACAGTTCTGTAGTTTCTAGTGATTCAGGAATTTTCTTGAGATAGAAATAGTAGCTACATACTTGAAAGTCTCCAGCAGGTTTCCCTTCATTAAGTTGTTTAATTACATTTTTGTTATACAAAGAAGTGACTTTCAGAAAATCTGTCAATTTCTCTTCCTCAAAAGTCTGGGAAAAGGGTTTTACGTGGTAAGGCTGAAAAAGAAGTAAGCTACCCTTTTCAAATAATGCAGGAAAAAAAAAAAAAACCAACAAGCCTACAATCAGATAATCTGAAAAACTTGCACTAAATTTCTTGAAATTTTGCAGAAACAATCCAGTATGCCTTCAGTGCAGACAAAGAAATTTTGTGGCCAACATCATTTTAAAAAATGAGATAAGTGTGTGTGTGTTGGAAAAGGGATAATAGAGCTTTCTATTAATGGAAAGCAGTCTGGCTGCAGTCTGAACTGTGGTGTCTTCCCTCCCCATAATCATGGCATTAATTACTTCATAGGTCAAATTATGTTTCTGTTTGAAGAGTTTGGCCGTCTACGAGAACCAGGGCATGCATATTTAGACCTGCTATATCCTCTAGCGAGGGCTTTTATTCTTGCTTGATGCATGTGGGCTAACAATTTTGATTTTCAGTGAAGACCAGTCTCTTTTCTCTCTCCTGCACAACGGCAGTCTGCTTCCATAACACACAGAACAAGCATACATTAATTGAAGCTGAGGGCAAGTATACTTCCTTCTTCAGCCATATGGACAGGATTTTTCTTTAAAATAAAAAGGCCAAAAAGGGACTGGAACAATGCCCAAAGGGGAGAATAAAGACAGACACTTAATGGTGAGCTCACTAGATTTATAATAGCAGGGGACACTATCATCCTTTCCAGCCAGCTACCCAGTTAGCAGTAATGCTTATATCACAGGAAAGGCCCAGGAGATTCTTCTTCAGAAAATAATGGATACAGCTATTAATATACTGGGGTTGCCGCAGCCATCCACTTCAGATATTGATCATAAATTACATTGTTCAGATACAAAATTACATAATCCAGGCAGGCGATCAGAAAAGCTTTTTTTGTGTGTGTGTCTATCGCTGTTATTCAGAAAAGTTGCACTGCAAAGTTTGAAGAAATTAGAGTCTCCAAACAGCCATGAGATTTGAATAAAAATAATATTAATTATTTAAGCATAAGAAGAGCCTGGTTGAGAGAGAGGCTAAGGGCTCATCACGGGAAACATGCTGGTTCTTACACTGACCCAACCCTACAGTTTCCAGAAATAGCTTGTGAAATAATGATGATCGTAATGGAAGACACGAGTAAATCGTGAAGAGGCAGAGAACATCAACAGACTGTAACATACAGCAAGGTGAAAGCCCTTTCACAGTAGGCCCAGCAGTCTAGAAGCAAACTATTTCAAGATGAACAGTCTTGGTCTCAAATATTTATGGCGTTAGGTTACTACTGTGCAAGTAGATGTAGGAATTTTGTTGTCCAAAGCTTAACATGGGAAGCACGACGGGGGAACAGAAAAGAAACCTGAAAATCCCAAAGCTGCTAACTCTAAATGCATTACAAATATCGCAAAGTTGTCTCAATAATTATAGCACTTCAGAGGCTTGTGATATTGCAGTCATCTGGTTTGTCTGCTGGCGTTGAGACAAACAGTTTTAATGCTATTACATTTTTATCAATCACAAAGGTTAGGAATTTTTTTTGTATAATGACAACAAATACCCTCATATTACCACAGCTATGGGAGCTGAGAGTTGCAGAAGGCCTTAAAATCATGGCCTTGTGATAAGATTGTGACTGAACTCCAATAACATTTCTGAACCCTCTATAAGCTCTTGTCTTCTGATCTCCGAATGAGCACATAGCACAAGAATTCCCACTGTAGTTAAGAGTCCTTTACCACAGGTGCCCGGTGCTTTGGAGGATCAGACCATAAGCAAAGCTTACATGTTAATAGAATAAGAACACTGTACCCTTTTAACCGTATAAGAATCTTTAACACCACCTGTTAAAAAAAGAAGTCAAAGAGGATAAACATAATACAGCAACTTTGAAAAATTCCCTTACTTTCTGGCACACAGATTCAAGTCGCAGGGTCACCAAACCCTTTCACCTTTCTCAGATAGATAAGATGACTACTGCAATATTTAACACAAGATAAGCCACACAAGCATTTGACTGGATTTGACCTCTTGGACCGCTTACAAATCCAAGAGCTTGTGTAACCTGAACTGCTGCAGAGAAATGGATATTTTTGCATTATCCCATAACTCCAAAACTGGGAACTTCAGAATCATCAAATACCACAAAATGTTCTAAAACTGCTAGTCAATGATCCTATTGAAAACATTTCTTTAGCTTTAGCTTCTAGTGCCAATGGCTAAAGCTCTTTCATTAACCCAGGTGCAAATGCCAGGCTGAGCTTCAAGTATCCATACGTGTGCAGAACTTCATCTCCACATTACATATCAGAGAGTACGTAAGAATGCCCAATAGTTCTGCTAGGTCACACCAAAGCACATCTAGCCCAGATTCCTGTCTGCCACAGTAGCCAAGGGCAGATGCTCAAAGAAGAGCAGTAACAGAACCAAGAGGTACTTGCTGTGGCCACATGTGCTAACAGGGGCTGCTGTGCCCTGTGAATCCCTCTGGCAGAGCCCAGTGTGGTTTCTGGGTGTTTAGTAACACTGTATTCACTCCCCTCAGCAATTTTAAACTTTCTTTACCCACCACAGCTGTGCCACCTGGTGCCACAGAACTTCTATTAGAGGATAAATTGATGCCCACCACGTTACTTTCCTCAGATAGACGGCCCTTCTTTATCATGTCTTACCTCTGATGTCACCTCGGTCGCTCGGATGCCTCCTCAGGAAGGAGCCAGCAGACAGCACTCAGGTCACTGGCACTCGGTTGGCACCCAACCAGCCCTCCAGCAGCTGTGGTGGCTGGGCAGCCACACCTCACGCAGCCTTTGCACGCAGCAGCATGCGCTCCCCACAGCCAATTGGAGAGGCTGTGCTGGAGACGGGGGCCAAGGTGGAGCAGTGGCAAGATGGCGGCCGTGATCTCCAAGTTGCAGTGAGCAGCCACGAAGCGGGAGTGTGTAGGCTACTTGTGTAGGCTACTGCTAAGGGCAACGAGGAATGTAGTCGAGTATCAAGCTTTTTTACTAATAGGGGTATGCAATCAGAAAGAGTCTGTAAACTGCTGCTGTAAGGATCAGTACCTAAACAACCAAAGCGGGGCTTCCATAAATTTGATGATTTTTCTACGAAAAAAAACCACAACTGGCAAATGTCTCTCAGGACTTTGTGCAAAGACCACTGAAATAAGTAGTAGCCTCCCCCACAATGTCACGTGTGCTTGGATCAGGCCCATAAGAGTAGGCATGAGGCATTCCTGGGCCCCATTCACACAGCCTTGCTGGCACTGTACAAAGAAGGTTCGTACAGCTGAAGACCGTCCTGTGGTGATCACACAGTTAAATGCACAAATCAAGTATTAACGTTGAGCAAGATAAACATTCCCCAGAGCACTGTAAAAAAAGTTAGTAAAACCTAAATTTAACTGTCAGCAAGGTACACTTTCCAGTGTCATACAGCACAATTATTAAAGCACAACACTTGACGTTGCTCTTGTAAAATAACCAAATGCACAACACACAAATTTTAACAAATAACTGCATTCTCTTATCCTCACAATGGATACCACCTTATTCCCCACTGAGACATCCACTCAGGAGCACAGCATTGCTGCTAACAAGAGGCACTTTGTGATATGAGACAACAACCTTTTTCTGTCGTGGATTTCTTCTATTATTGATGGTTGTGCTTGGGTGGCATTGATCAGCACTGGTTTCTCACTGACCACATTGGCTCTGTTAGCAGGAGCCCTGCTTATACTGATGCCAGTCACGCCATCCCTCAAGAGGTTCAAAGGCACGGTCTTTCCTTGGATCTGACTGATTAAGAAGGGCACCTGAAATATTGCTATCACTGCCTCTGTACTCCAGAGGTGTTTCAGTGTAATGCAACACTTTTATGCACCAGAAACTATTGCTATAAAAAAGGTAAGTGCATTTATTCAAACACCTAAAATCAATCATCAGCTACTAGAAATAGATCATGTCTGAAAAGCCATTGCTTAGCCTGCCCAGTTCCAATAGTAACTTTACTGTCAGTCTAACTGTACCACCAACAGGAGGGTCAAAGAAGAAAGCTTAGAGCATCAACATAAATTTTCTTGATGTTGGACCCCCCTCCACTCACTGAAACTTCTTTCAAGATCTCTCATCTGGCTTTTTTGTCCTCTTTGTGGAGCTACTGCAGCACTTCCCAAACAAAATTTGGTATTGTACCAGATGCAAAAAGATGCCTGATGCTTCCAGAATGCATTTAATTGAATAAAACACATGATTATTAATGATATTTAATTATAGAGGATATCACTGAAATTACATTAACTCTAGAAGAATGTACAAATATAAAACCAGGGCTGCATTTTAGCACTGACACACTACTACACCACTTTTGTTAATATGATCAATAGGACACTGATGGATGGGTCAGCACTGGACTGTTCTCTAGGTACTGGAACACTTGTGTTACAGTGGCTGCTGCTGTCATTTCTATCTATACACAAGGGAGGGACTTGGATGATTTCAGAGGGTACAGAGGGGCTTATTCATTAGCCTGGCCTCACAAAAGCTTACTCTACTGGCTACACCTATTCTAATGTAATCAGAAGACTGTATCAATCAATGTCACAACAAGTAACCCCCCCTAGACACCCAAAAATGATCTTAGACCTTAGGAAAAATCTTTCCTTTCTTTAGTGTAAGGTCACAACAGCTGGTTAGCCTTCCAGTACTGCAGGCAGCACAAGCAACAGCCAGGATTGTTCAGTGGCTGGAAGGGCTCTCTGGCATCACCAAGCTCTTGGCTGCTGCTCAACAGACTTGCTTGTCTCTGTGCTCCTGGCAGAACAGGCAATGCTCCTGCACCTCTCAACTGTCCTGCCTCAAAGACTGCTGCTATCCTTAGCACACACAGAGTCCCCTCTCACTGCCTCCAGGCACTTCACAATGACAATATATTTTCTTAGGGTAAGTACCACGATGCCCTTTTTAGAAAAGGGGATAACTGACTCACAAAATGTATAGGTGGCTTATCCAAGATTACAAAGCAACATGAAAGTGGTAATTCTTATGTAACTCCTGGGGAGAGCAGCATATTTCACTGAATCATACTGCTTCCTAACCATAAATAATGATACTTGGATTCGGCACATTCAGATCTGAGCTATTTTGTCACAGACTGATGGCTAATGAAATCAACTGTTTCTCTAAAACCTGAAGAGAAATAGGGTATATTTCAAGCTTATTTTATGAGAGAGCACATTGTGGAACAGAAAACAAGGTGGTAGTTCCCAGGAAACTGTTCGTTATACACCTAAATAGGTAATTTTACTGAAGGCATGCTTATAATATTTAAAAATAGAAACTGAGAGGGAGCACAGACTGGCAAAAGCACACCATGTGGAAAAGCAGTAGGTCAAACTCACACATCCCCATTCACAAGTGACGGCCCCTTAAAGCCTAAGGCTTGCACACCAGGAGGTGCAGTGTTGCAGAGGCTTTTGGAGGTATTCTGTCAGACACAGTGCACCAAAGCACAACGCAGTCTGTACCAAGGTCCAGCTATCGTTTCTTCACCTCCAGCACTCCTTGCTGCCATTCACACAGGTGAACAAGGGGAAGGGAACAAAGCCTGCCGCACACCTTCAGAAGGCTTTCATCTTAACATTGTTATTATTACTATTGTGTTACAGTCTGGAACACGTCAACAGGAGATAAAGAGGAAAGATGGCTGAGGAATTAAATTATCTAGAGTGCTGAGCAAGCCTATTTCAGTCCACTGTGGTTTAAATTTGCCACCTGACATGATAAGGTAAGAAAGGTTATGTTACTCTTCAGCTCAGAATGCACCTGTCTAGGAAGCCCTAACATCCCTCATTAAAAAGGATAGTGCATGACCTAGCATTGAGGTTAATACTAATATGTTCCCCTGGAGCCATGACTGTGGTCCCTCATTACCATTATCCTCTGGATGTTGTTCTAAATGCTGGCACCCTAATAGATGAACAGAATCTGCCAGTTTTCATACCTTGGAGACAAGTGGCTAGAATTTAAGATGACCATCCTTTGAATCAGGCAAGGAGAGTTTTGTTGTGTTCTGCTTTTGTGTTAAGTGTCTACAGAACTTTAATTAGTCTTCACATGATGCCAGTAGTTCACAGATAAGTTACGGTGCTCAAAGGAAATAGGTTATCTTTTCCCACAGTAAGTTGCTATTTCCAAGAAGTATTCTGAAGTAACCATGCAATTTGAATTTGAAAGGGCCATTAACCAGGAAAAATTAACAAAATACATAGAAATGACTGAGCTCACGTGACCAGTTTTCCTGCTATGACCTTTAATTCTCCATAAGGAGAAGGTGTTTTAAAAAGTCAAACATTCTCACCAATGTAGTTATTTGAACTGAACAGTGAGTGATGCTGCTTGAGTGGAAGGAATCCAAGAGCAGATATGCAGATATGCAATTAGAGCCCAGCCTTATTTAAAGAAGAAAAATCAGTATTCAAGCATGTGGTGCTTCTGTTATTTTGTGATTCTTATAGTGTGAGACTGGTGTAAACATGCAATAGCACTAAGCATGCATTTTAATATAAAGAAACTATGAATGAAATCTATTGTTCTCAAAAAAAAAAATATCAGAATACTCAACAATCACGTGTGTGTGTGTGTGTGTGTGTGTGTGTGTGTGTGTGTGTGTGTGTATGTGTGTATTTTTAGGGACAGAGCAGCAAGTGTGATCTAAAAGAACTTGTAAGCCATGTTAGAAGACTTACATGAAACTCAAACATTGAAAGTTCAACCCAACTCAATTCTGAGCTTTCTGTTAGAGATGCATAGAGTCCTAACTGGTTAGTTCACTTCAGACTCCTGAAGTAGGCACATGCATGCTCACTGATAACTTTCAATAGAATGTATGCTCACTGACACTGAATGTTTGCCTGAATCATGGCCAGAGTGAACAGATGAGCTGAATGTCATGCCCCAAATAGCAATGAAGCAGTACTTTAATTCATAGAGAAATAAAATCCAGCCAAACAGCAAATGGTTATTAAGTGCACAGAGATTTGATACTCATCTAAGGGTTCAGAATTCAATCTCTTAAAGCCATCACATGCCTGCTTAACAGGTGAGCAACAAAACCTTACGAGTTTTCTGAAAAAGGAAACCAGTATCAGCAAAGTTACAGAAGACTCAGACATAGGTTTAAGCTCAAAGCTTTTGAAAGCAGGTGTATATGAGTTCCTGGTCCAACACACATTTCTTTGAACATTGCATTACCACAGCACCTAATGATCCCAGCCATGGGCCATCATACTCTTACACTTTGCACTGTGTAAGCATACACAGAAGAAAAGCACATTCCCCAGACAGTTTATAATTCAGTTATAAACAAAAGATTCAATAGAGGGATACAGCATAGAAAGCACAAGCAATGAAACTGGTTGATGTAATGCACTAGCTTGGAAAATGCTGATGTGATGGAGTTCTTTCTTATTTTTACCTTCCTAGTGCCATTAAAAGTAGCTACAGAGTCCCTTAATTTTTGCCTGACAATACTTCCCAGGTGACTATAAGCCATGGGGATGCTGCATCACAAAAGGGAAAACTACCAAAGATCAGAGGGAAATGAGTCATGAAGTGGTGAAGCATGGTCTAAAAATATTTACAAGTTCTTTAGTTAGGAAAAAAAAGGGGGTTTTGCAAATGACCCTCTTTAGCAACAGGATTCTCTGTGGGGACAAGCAGCACATGACTTAACAACTGGCAAGCTTTTCATGTAACACCAATTTTCAAAGAGCTTATGAATGTCTCTCTCCTGAATTTCTTCCTTATTTTTTGTTTAAATTATCCTGAGTTTTACTTATGGAGAAAGAACAAGCTTAATCGGGGCAAATATAATAAGCCTTTCATCAATTCAATTATCCATTTAAGTACTCACTCATTGAACTTAGTCATAAAATGTTAGAGTTGCAGTGCTGCTCCTGTCTATCAGCATGTGTCCCTGCATTCTTTGTACCCTTAGGGATGTTTTATCTTTTGAGCAGTGTGACAGTAAGCCTTCTGAGACTGGCCCTGGCAGAACTGTGTAGCCAATATATTGACAAATAGAAGATAGCAAAGAAAGTGAAGCCGTTCACAACTTACTTAGGTCTGTCAAGCAGCTTTCATCACCAGACACGGGATCCCTTAAAGCATTACGGGATCTTTCAAATCACTAGCTTACATTAATTGCATCTGAATTTTTTCCCCCAGGAATCTATGGATCTACAGCAAAATCACTTCCTGTATCATTTGCCAATATTTTTACTTCTCGGAAAATACAATTATCATATCTCTGAGCACACACAGCGCTGATCTTTGGAATGTTTCTTCACTGCCAGAAGAACAGGCTCAAAACAAGGAGAACTAATTGCTACTGCCAGCATTTCTGATGCTTTCTCTACTGAAATGTGAGTTGATTGTTTCTATATGTGAGCTCGGTTTCTTTTCTCTGCATTTTGAAGAAGGATGAGGAAAGAGAGCTGTTTCAAAGTGAACTATTAAAAAAAAAAAAAAAAAGTCATGTCACCTTGGAGAATATATGTTTGTAAAAACTAAATTCAAAATGATACAGGGTTAGCTGTGGAATATTACAGGGATCTTCAAGATCCAGACAACCATCATTTCAGACTGTGTAGAGAGCAGATACATAGCTATATTGACATCAGTGCCTTCTTTGGGGACACAGATTGGTCAACGCTGGTTTCCTCCTTGTTTTGCCTTGCCTGAATATTACTGTTTCAGTGCCCCAGTACCTCAGCTAGGAGAACAAGAGGGTTCAGATTCCTACTGAGAAGCATTTTCTTTTAAAATTACAATTTCTGCAAGAAATCAAGAGCTACTTTTTATGTTGCCAGCATTCTTTTCATCCTTTAGTATGCTTTTCAAGAACAAACTGTTGAAATACCAAATTACATGATACTCAAAGTTGATTTTCTCAGATCTTAGTTTAAAGGAACTGACTCTCTTGAGGGTATGTATGCCCACATACCTTAACTTCCTGTCTTTAACTGCAGTCACCAGACAAATGCTTACACAAGATACTAACACAAATGCTAACACTGGACCTTGAGATTTCTTGCAATTTTATGGTCTTTTCAGCGCATATTCTTGCATACATGGCTTAAGAACAGCACAGCTTCAGAATTCCAAAATCTTTCACTTAGGAGCTGGAAGCATATTTAAGAAGGGACTTAAGAAAAGAACATTTTAAATCAGCCCCCAAGATCACTGTCAAATATTTCCTAGACAAAGTATTATGTTTGTTGGTCTAATGTAGAATGAAAGACTTAAGTTTTGAAACTGGAGTGCTGTGCTATCCTAGGGAAACAATCATGTGCCCAGCTAATGGCAGGCTATATGGCTGTCAATATCACTTTCAAGTTATTAGCTCCAATCAATGTTGAATAAAAGGAAAAAAGGTGGTCAACAGGCAATCTAGCTTTCAGTTTAACACTCCCTTGAGGATTTTCATTATCCTTTCCTTTTCTGCTCTCAAGGTTAGCTCTAGCCAGACTATTTCTAGCTTCAACTTCCTGGAGATAATGCACATTCACAATAGCCTCGCCCCTCTGTCAGTGTGCCCTTCCACCTGAGGAAGCAGAGTCCCTTCTCTTTTCTATTATTTGTGACCTTTTCCTGGGTTAAAAGGTCACTCCTGAAGCAGACAGGTTTCACTTCTTATGGTGATTGCAGTGCAAAAAGCAGGCTTCTACCTTGTTAGAAGTGACATCACTGTACATTAAAGACATCATATCTCCTTTCATATTAAAATGCCTGTCAGTTCTGCTGCTCACAGGCTGTAAATCTGCCACAGTGTCTTGTGCTTGGGAGCTTTCATTATGAAAATATGAAGATAAGCACTCTGCTTTACTGTCAGAAGGAAAAAATAGTCTGGGAGTAATAAGGTTGCTTTAAAAATAAATATACAATTTCTTAAACATGGATTATTAAACACAGAGCAATTTTTAAAACGAATCCTTTCTATTTCAAATCCTCAAAAATTCCAAGCTTAAAAACTGGCATGAGTAAATTCCTGCAGAATTTATTAATGCATGGGCTGTGCACTTGCTCATGCAGTAAATCATTAGATTTTCCCTTTGACTTTGGCCCTCCAGCCTTGAGAGAAATGACATATCGGAATCTAACCTGTTTTTCATCTTCATATCATACAAGCACCAAAAGACTTGTATGTTCTGCATGAAAGTAACAACATTCCGCTGTTACATATACAACTTTAGAAATACATAGCAGAGAAATACCTCACAAACAGCAAAGAAAAACATAAATAATTACTGATCATTTTCTCTCCTGGTATCATTAGGATATTATTAATACCTTGTTATTTGGTAATGTTTTCATCCACTGATCTGAAAGCACTTTAGCTATATCATTCTTGTTTTACAGAGGGGAAACTGAGTCACAAAGAGTTGAGATGACTCCTCTTACAATTTGAGAGAAGCTCAGCAACAGAAGTAAGAACAGATCCTATGCCTCTAACCTCGCCTGCCCAATACTCAACTTGCTTATTTCAAACTGGCAGTTTGTATTGTTTGCTGGCGTATCCCTGAATTGTTCACACAGACTGTGACTCTTCATTTACTATTCACTAATGGAAGAAAAATATCAGATATTTTCTTATTATATAAAAAAACTACTCTGATTTCTTAGAGAATACTAAGCAACTGCTATTCCTCATTTGCTTGTTCCTGAAATATTTAGAATTACCTCCAACTGAGGAAACATGGGAGCATAGCATATGCATTTTCAAATCTATCTTCCAGATCACATACTCCGTTGCTGATTCTCCATTTGGGGAGCTGAAATGAATGGCTCAAGAGTTATTTACAGACAGTGATACCTTCCATGTCTGAAGCATTGATTTTAATGTCTGAACCCCACATACATGGAGACAGAAATAAATATATTTAGACTGTGCTGTGTGCATTATGTGAAACAATTGGTAATGTCAGTTCCAAGCAGACAAGAGTCCAGGTGAAAAACATGAAAAAAAAAATTATTTGCTTGAGGAAAGAGAACACATAAGATAAGAAGAATTTAGTTAGCTGAGCAGATGACATGCTTGGGCCATGGTCTCAAGAAACAAGACCAGAGTATTCCACATATGTGTTGGAAAAAAACAGAGCATGTGTCGAGTCAGTGAAGCTGGAAGTGAAATGAAACAAGAAACCAAAGAACACAGTAAAAACACAGTTTGCTTCTTCACCTTCCAGTTTTGTCTGAATGCAGAGGGGATTTTCTTTCTCTTCTTTGTAGAAGTCCTCTGTTCATGCAGAGCAAATCAAAATAGTGAGAGATACAGTTCTTTAATGACCCAAGTCATAAGGATTTATAACCCATTTTAGAGCAATATTGCCAACACCTTCCTAGCCACAAAAGCCTGCAAGGACTACTGATCAGTTCTTTTGTATCATCTCTCCTCTTCTCAGAAGGACTTTTCAAATATTTTCAGTTCCACAGTTCCAAGCCATGTCTACGCTGAGTGGTTTCTCAGCATTCACTGCATTCCCAACCCTTATGTAGGTCTACTGGCAGCAGTCAGGGTGCTAATTTTAATACCAGGTGGTCTGGATGGCTACAGGGACCTGACACTACGCCATCTATGTTACAATTATGGAAGTGAGAAAACATGGGTGTTATTTTCATCCTAACTATTTTCCTACAGTTCCTAAGACTGGCAGAGCTGCACTGGTATCACAGAAGGCAGTTTTTGTTGAGAGAGAAAAAATGCACTACAGAAGAGCGTGTTGATTTCCTTCTATCAGCCACCTCACCTCAAAGGTAACATTCATACGTGTTATCACACATTTGGAAGACTTAACACATAACCTTCCATATTGCTTTTATATAATTTTCCCACTAATAATCAAAGTAGTCATGAGTAAAATACATAGGAATATTTTCTTGCATCTTTGTGAACACCACGGAGTCAGATCTGAACATAGTTTTTGAGGCTTTTGCTACCTCAGCAGGTCCTGGGGACCAGGTCATAGGCAGTCGCACCACATTGGCAGATCTGTATTTATAGACAGCATCCTTATTTTCAGTACTGTATGCAGAACAGGAAAATAAACATTAAAAAGACAAGAGTTGCATGAAGTACTCAGTTAAAAAATTAACTTTTGACTTAATACAAAACTGCATGACTTTGTTGTACTCAGAACAAAATTGTTTATCTTGCATATGTACTGAGTTTCTAGTCCTCCCTTTTGCTTTTACTTCTTTTTGTTCTTGTTGTTACATTACAAAATTTTACAAAATTCTACATTAATTTTGTTACAGAAGTAGTGACTTTGTACTCAACGGTTAGGAATTAAGGGCACTGGCAAATATCAGCTCACAAATGCCCTAGGACCAACCTAACATTGACATTAAATCACATTTTATTTCTAAAGAAATTGCACTCTCCAGCTCTGCAGCTAATAAAGATACAGAAAGAACAGAGTGATTATACCACACAGTCTCCATTATTTTAAATACTTAATTGTTTGGTTTCCTGAATTAACAGTAGACTAAATATTTATTTTTAAAATCACTGAAACCAGAAATATTTGAGATTTTTTGTATATCTCTTTCCTATTTTTCCTCCACTTCAAAAATTATTTATAGTAATAGAAATAGCTTCTCTCATCTAATCAAGCTTCTGTTAATTAAATAAATGCGGCCACTGAGGAGGTATGTGAATCACCCAAGGTCACCTTGGAAGCCTCAGGCAGAGGCACATGAGAACCAGGCAGTCTGAACAACAGACCCCATCATTTTTGCTTCTTTCCAGTGTTGTCACAAGAGGAATGCATATCAGCAGTAACACCAACTCTGTAGCTCCACTTGTGGCTTTCAGTCTGGATAATATTCAGTAAGACATTCCTCACACAAACCAAATAATCTTTGTGCACTTACTTTCTAACATTTGATTAATCTTTTTGCATTTCAGTAATGTCTAATGAGTTCTGCATACTGTACAAACAACTAAAACAAAAACTTAACAGCTCCAGAGCTTGAAACCTCAAATCTTTTTTTTTTTTTTTTTCCTTCTTTTCTCCACAGGGCAAATGCTTCAAATTTCTCAGTTATCTACACAGGTTTTTTGTTTTGTTTTGTTTTTTTAAATATGTGATGTTGTGCTCTGTCAATAAAACCCAATTTACTACTATTACAACAATTAAATAAATTGTGCTAGCTGCCCCCTACCATGAAGTAGCACTTCTGGGCTCAGGATTACGTCTTACATTTTCTGTGTTGACAGAAAAACAAAACAAAACAAAACAAAACAAAAAACCTCTCAACTTATTTTGGGCTCGATCCACAATCCACTGCTTGCTAAAGTCCACAGAAAGTCCCTAAGGATCTCTCTCAGGAGAGGTCAACACATATTTTCCTTCTATATAAAATACCTGACAAGGTTCAGATAAGTGGAAAAATTTACTGAGAGGCTGGAAGAAGTCAGGGAATGGCAGATCCAGACAGCTCCCCAAAGAGACTTAGTCTTCCCAACTTGTGTCCCAGAGCACCAGCTGGATCCTCAGGCGGAAAGGGCCAGGGGGACAGCAAGGTGGCCGAACACTTTCCAATCTTCCTGCTACACTGAATTTTGAGATGAAGTCTTTACCACACTACAAATTAGAGCAGCTCCATGTTTACTTCATATTCTCAGCTGGGTGCCAGAAGCAGTTTTGGGCAGCTGGGAACTAATGATGCTTTACACTAGCAGGTCAATTTAAAGTAATCACTTCAGCCTGTGTCTGGGCTTAAACTTGACACCAGGATTATCAACCTGAAATGATGAACTGCACAATCAAACTGGCTTTGGAAAAATTTACACTGAAATATCATCTGGAATTGATATTCTACAGTGGGGGGGGAAAAAAAAAAAAAAAAAAAGAGAGAACTTGTGTTTCTTTAGTGTAAATATTTTAGAAAGCTTAAATGTAGAAGACTGGCTCCGCTATGATCATAATTTGGATATAGCCTAGCTAACTGCCCTCCCCCCAAAAAACCAAATCAACAAAAGCAGGTGGAGCTTGTAGTCTTTACTGAGTGCAAACATAGTTTTCATGTGATCTGTTAAACTGTGTTTGAATCAAATTGGAAGCTGGAGACAAAAACATGCAACAAAAGGTAATCGTGTCACTTAATGCATATTGGATGACATGAACATCCTGGAGTGGGAGCACAAAGTAAGGAACTGAAGACAATAGAATTTTATTAGGCTCTTTGACTTAAATCTGTAGCACAGAACCAATATTTTTTGATTAAAGTCCAATTTTAAAATGCATTAACTTTTTAATTGAGAATATAGCTGGGAATCTGCAGTTCTGATGTTCTTGGAAATAATGCTGGATATGTAAGCCTCCATTCAAGGAAAAAGAAACCCAAAACTTTGATCTTTCATTGTATAGGCAAAGATACAGTATCATTTACATGCTGAAAGGCTTGAATTCTCCCATCAAAATGCATGCAAAGAGAATGTAAAAGCTCTCAAGGTTCATGAAAATTCTCATCCCTTGGGGGAACACTGCTAGGTACTCTGAGGGAGGTGAGCTCTGAAAGCTTCTGGAGATCCTCTCTTTCTTTCCAACAAACCTGAAATTCTGGTAAGGGAGAGAGAAAGCCTTGGGATGGGTTCTCACGTTGTTATCCCCAACACCCGCAAGACCTGTGAACAGCTGCCTACTTACCAGAAAGTTTGCTGAAAAGGTGAGCAATCCTTATGTTTCTTTTCTGTTGCCTTTTCCTGCATTCTCAAATTCTTTAATGTCCCATTTCTCAGCCCCCAGGATATCGGAAGAATACTTTCAAAAAGCACAAATTATGGCACAGAACATGGCTCCAGAAGGAATAAGAAAGGCATGAAGAGCAAGGATGTTATGCCAACTTCCAGAGAGTGGCCTGCCAGGAAGTGCAGTGTAGTAAGGTCAGCTTCAGTGGTCCTCTGCCTCAAATCTGGCACCAGGTTATATTTGTGCAATCTGGCACCAATTTATCTTTGTGTGCAGCCTCTCAACAGTGCCAAGAGCAAATCTGACCCATGAGTTTCCTATCAGACAACAGCCTGGGCATCCACAGCAATGAGAGGAGAGGAAAGTTAAGCCCCATTCTTCAGGCAAAGGAGTTATTTCAGGACTTCAAAGCAGATGTGCCACTTGGGTTGAAATAGCTTTCTTATCATGATGATGAGCAGCACAAGGTATCGATGTATTCCGCTCTTCTATGAGAATCCTGTGGGATAGCTTTGGAGGAAGCAAGGAGTGTGGAAAGGATCTGAACCAGAACCCACTGAAAGAGTTTTGGACAAAGGCGTTTTTCAGCAGCCAGGATACGCTGCTGAAACTTCAGTTTCTAAAAACAAGCCATGATAACTGTAAGCCAACAGCTATCTTTTTGGTACCTGCTCATTGAGATGGATTCGTTCTGAAATTTCCAGTGTATTTCAAAGATTTTTTTGTGAGGTCCTGAGTATTGAGAAACCACTGACTTCAGTGGGAGCAGAATTTCCCCTTGCTTCTCTCAGACTCCAAAAATGTCATACAGCGTTTACTTCAGGAAACCATGCACTTTAACAGTGTTAATCCTGAACTGCAAAGCTTCTCCACTTTGACATTATTTCATGGATGTTAACTTCTGCCCCGTGCTCTCAGAGACTCTGAAAAAGAAGTTCCCTTGCATTTGGAACTAGTACTCAACCCCTTTAATTTACTGCACATTTTTCAGATGCTTTTTTGCTTTCTAATCTAAGTAGGCACCAAAGTTGATTGTTAAAATCATGAGGTATGCTATGATTTTGGCCCAAACAAGGCTCAGCCTCCATGACACAATTTTCTGGTGAGGACTGTTGGATAAATCCTTTTCCGTCCATTGATTGTAGACAGGGATTACTTAGGCTGAATTCAAAGTCTTTCCACAGACATTCCTTTGTCATCTGGCTTGATGTTCTTCTGCATTTACCTTATGTAAACAGTGTTCTTTTCAGAAGAGCTGGAGGATTTGAACAGTCTTTCTTAACACATTCTGGGTTACACAGCCATCTCGCTTTATGGAAATGCCTTTATTTCATGTAGCTGGGAAAGAAAAACCTTTCTAACTTTGAAGTGATTTTTAGTGTATTAAATAAAAAAAAAAAAAAGAGAGAGAGAGAAACTGTCAAATCTCATTTCAGTTTCTTAAAGTTAACTGCAAATTGTAATGAGGTCCTCTGAACAAAGATTCTGAGATGCTTCATATTCAAGACTTAGTAATAGTACACGAGCAACTGACTTCCATCATTAAGTTCAGCTGGCAAAGGCCAAGGCTACTCTTCTCGTTAAAACTTCGTTACCATTTATGTTTGAGGTGAAGAAGCTATCATGGAAATTTTGTGAGCTGGGGAGGACTGAAAGCTACCATTGTAATTTATGACCTTTCATCTGAGGCCAAACGTAAAGGCAATCACAATTGTTCTATATCTCAAGGCCAGCACATAGCAGATGTATGAAATTTGGGAAGTGTTAGACATAAACTTTTATTACCAAATTATAAATAATTTCTATCACTTACAATGTTCACCTTTCAAGTTCATCTTGATTAAAATACACAGGCAGAATCTCACTGATTTCAATGAGTTGTACACTGGAAAATGTACATGTACAGTTGGAAAAATTCTCTCTGCTTCATGGAATGATAAAGCAACACCATATTTTAAAGAATGCAGTGATAGTAATGCATGCAATGTTTTAGACCAAAATCCTATTTCACCTAGATGACTGAATCAAAAAGAAGAATCTTTAAACAGTGAGTCTCATTTTTTCATACCTGAAGCTTTGAAACCTGCAACGAGTCTACAGAATGGATTACATAATTCCTTTGAAAACCACCTACCTGAGCACTGGGATTTAGTGACTCAGGAAATAATACATTCTTCAGGTTGTGTATTTACAGTTGTGATTACATTACATAATCTTTCTGAACGAGCAAGAGAGAAATTTTCTTTCCAGGTGCAAAACCCACTACACCGAAGTGCTCAGCAATGTACGTCCTATTGCATGGATGTTAATTTACTCCGAACAGCACAGAAGATTGTTTCAAGGCTTACAGCAAACCAGGAAAACTTTACTAAGATGTGGGTTCATAACTCGGCTTCAAACCATAGAAGAGGTGAGCTAAGGATACAGAACTGTTGTCCATCTCTATTTCTGTCTTTCAGAATACGTATGTTTGTAAGCTTAGTATTAAAAAGGAAATTAGAAGGATTTTGTTGACTGGCATCAATGAACCAAGAGATCAACAGTAGCAAAATGAGACGCTGCACAGGCAGGACAGGCACCACGCGCAGCTCTGTGCGGCTCCCTGCAAGAACCACCTCAGCTGCCCAATGCTCTGCATGCTGCGACTGGGCTTCACTGGCCATGCAGCCTTTAAAGCCTTTGAGGTTCAGCTTTTGGGGAAAAAAGTGCCACTGAAGTAGTGTTTGGGAAGGTAAACACCTCGGGATGGAAGAGTGAACGCGAACCCAGGAGCACATTTTCCCCACGTTACAAAGACGAATCATTATACCAAGGTACAAAACCAATCATGGAAATACAGAAATAAAAATAAATCCAGCCCAGAAGATTTCAGATTATCAACGCTCGTCAAGGTACCAAGTCCCTAAAAGACAATTTAAAAACCAACACAAATAAGCGTTTTCCAGACTTCAGGCCACAGCAGGGTGAGGACGCAGAACGCCGAAGCCCCGTCCCTTCGGAGCAGGTGACCCCAGCCCGCTACCCGCGCACGCCGGCACCTCCCCGAAGCGCCGAGGCGGCGCGGCTCGGGGCGGCCGGAACCCGCTGCGCTTTAGCGAGCGCGCCCTGCGCGCCATGTCCCTGCCGCCGCGCCGTAGCGGCCGCCGCTGATTGGTCGCCAGCGCGGGGCCGGGCGCGCGCAGCAGCGGGTGAGTACGATGGGGTGGCGAGCGGCCGGGAGCGGGCCGGGCTGTGCACAGGGTGGGGGGCGCGGTGCGGCGGGAGCTGGGGCCGATCGCATATCCGCACTGGGCGCCGCTTCCGCCCGGCGGGAGCTGAGGGCCGCGTGGGCGCTGGGGCGCCTGCTTGGGACGGGGCCGTCGGGATAGGTTTTGTGCCGCTTTGGAGCGCAAAGAGCGTTACGGGTGCAAGGCTGAGTTGTGTGGCTCAAGGAGTCCTGTCCCCGCGTTTACCCATAAGCTTCTGCTTTCATCCCCTTCAGCTTTTCTCATGCCTTAACCAGGGTCCTGTCTGTACCGAGTGCTTAAAAGTCCGTGTTTGCGCGTTATAAAATCACAGAATGGTTTGGGTTGGAAGGGACCAATAAGACCACGTAGTTCCAACCCCTGCCGTAGGCAGGGACACCTCCCTCTAGACCAGGCTGCTCACAGCCCCATCCAGCCTGGCTTTGGATGCCTCCTTATCCAAATGTCTTAATTTCACATCTCTTCCCAGCTTACCAAGAAAAATCAAGATGAGTCTACGAAAGCAAACTCCTAGTGACTTCCTAAAACAGATCATTGGAAGGCCAGTTGTTGTGAAGTTAAATTCTGGAGTCGATTATCGAGGTAAGATCTCCACCTGTCTGTGATTTCATTGTTTGGAGAGGCTGGCACAGACTCACTGCTCTTAAAAAGCAAAACAGTGCGATCTGGCATCTCGAAGTGTGTGAATATAGACCTCAGAATGGTGATACTAAGGAAAAACAGAAAAACTGGAGAGGCTGATGAAGAAGAGCAGATGTAGAGATTAAAGTTACCGAGACCATTGCTATCTCTAGTCACAGTGGTTAAGAGTGGAGGTTCAATTTTCTAACTGGAGGTTTGTAAAGCCAGGCTTGGATGATGCCTCCCAAAATGTCCAGGCAGTCCCCATTTCAGTGCACTGATAGAACACCTCATTTAAAGCTATTCCTTTCTTTCTTCTTCCTGTTTTCCAACTCCTGGCACAGACCTCAGTCCAGTAAAGCTTCAGACACTAACCTGTGCTGCCAGCAATAAGCTTACTCTTACACGAGGGATGAAACAATGGTTTGTGTTCTTAGTTAAACAACTGCCTAGCCTTGCATTGGATCAAGACTCATAGGGATACAGGAGAAAGCTTTGTGTGGTTTTTGCTCCTCTATGCCCAGCGTTGGTTTTGGTTTTTTTTGTTTTTGTCTATTTTTGAACACAGACCATCAGTTTTATTGTAGAACTGATCTGTTTACCTTCATGCGCTGTATGCAGGATTATAGGGTGTTTTTGGAGTAATAAATGAAACTTGTCCGTTCAGTGAGATGTCTTGCTCCTACTCCATATAGGTTAAGAGTATCAGTCTGTACAATTATTTCTTTTAGTCTTAGTTAAGTTTGGATGCTCTTATCATGCATCTTCTATGAGCACAAACTGGGTGTTTTATTCTGGAATGATTTAAACATTATGATCGTGCCAGAGATTGCTACTTCAGATAGGTTTAATTCAGCTGGCTCATCTTAGTGCTTGTCTGTCCTTTGACAAGGAATCTTGGTGTTTTGACACCAGCCTAATGTGGTAGAGGATTTATTTTATTTTCCTTCCTTTATTCCCTTCTGTTCTCCCTACTTCCCTCACTTGATGATGGTCCTGCAGCAGAAGCTTCCATGATGCTTACATTTGAGAAAGACTTCATTTCTCTACAGAAATTTGATCATTTGTATAAACCAAACATCAGAAAACCCAACATCTCAGGCTTTTGTTGCAGGTCTGTCTAGATTCTGCCTGTAGGTACACTGCTCATTTCATGTCTGCACCTCCACCCTCTCAGGCACTGTGCACGCAGCAGTTGCCTGGTACACGTGTTGGTGTGCTGCTGTAAGATGTCTTGGTTCACTGCCAAGCCCTGTATGCATTAAGGGAAGAAGTCCTGGGAAAGTGCACATGTGATCAGTTGCACAGATGGATATGAACATAAAACATTGCTACATACAGATGAAAAAAACAGGTAAAATATGAGCCAGGGTGGGCAGCAACAGCATGCAATGCTATTAGTGTCCCAAGTGTAAATACAAAGAAAAGGAAGACAATAATGAAGCAAGTGAAAATGCACCCTGGCCAGTTGAATGATAGCTTAAAAAAAAACCCACAGCCCAATTTCGGTTTCGGGTAAACATTTGTTTTCTATCTATCTTGAAGCACTCAGGACTACTGGAGTGAAAATGTTGTCGCTTACTTAGTTTGGAAGGTTTTGGTGCATTTAAAACACTTTGTTACCAGTCAGATTTTCCCCATTTATGTGGAAACAGAGGGATGGAAAACACATACGGGGAAAATAACAATCCTCAGACCATTACAAGTTGGCAAGAAAACTTAAATTCCTCATTATTTAATGGAAGATGTTACAGTAACGCTTCTGGAAAATGAGAACATACCCTAGAGGAAGATTCTCAGACTGGAGTTCTCCCCCTCCTCAAATACAGCCAATGTAATGCATTTCTTCACTTTTAATTCCGATTAGATTGTAAATTAGATTGTTTTTCATTTTAGTAGTTGTATTTTTAGTAATGATGACTGTGTGCAAGGAGGAAGTCAGGAAAACACAGGCAAGATGGAGATGAGCAGCTTGTAAGAGGTTGTTTTATATACACAATTAGCAAATCACATTGCATCTTCTGAGCAGTTCCTTACATCCATTAATCCCCACATTTAGTTCACTATGCAAAAGTTCTGTTTGCTCATTAGTTGAAAGAAATTTGGCTGAAGATTTCAGTGTCATTTAAAAGCTCTTTCCCTGTTGAAGATGATGTCGAATTTTATTTACACAAAAATCATACTGGCAGTCCATGTTATTCTAAGTCCATAAGAATGAAAAAAAAAAAAATCAAAAAAAGGTATGGTGTCCTGTGTTAGAAGGGTTATTTCTCACGTATATCCTTGACAAGCTTTGGTCAAAATTCAACTTGTAGCCTTGTTCTTCAGTTGCCCAGTTACACTTTATGTCACAGGTTCTTCTCAAGAGTAGGGCATAAAACAAAAGCAAGAAGGAACAACTAAATTTTCAGAATGGAAGATGTTATCTTTCAAAAGTCACGTCTCAATGAGTTCTCCCCATCTAGTCATATATAGGACCTGAGGTTCCCTACTCTTAGTTTAATTCTTTTAGTGCTCTCTGGGCCACTGACCGACTCACCTGACCACTCTTGGGAGTTTAGTTTGTTATGAAGACACAATTTTTTTTCTTGCACTGTTCAAATGCGCAGCCTTTTTATTTAATTTAAAGATAAGCCTAAGTTCATTCACTTAACTGTCACTGTCTCTTCAGGTGTCCTGGCTTGCCTGGATGGGTATATGAATATAGCTCTGGAACAGACAGAAGAATATGTAAATGGCCAATTAAAGAACAAGTATGGGGATGCGTTTATCCGAGGAAATAATGGTAACTCCTCTTTCCTGTGCTGTATTTACTTTTTACAGCACTTCTTTTCAGTGCCTGTGCTTTTCCTCAGACCTGGATGAATGCTGTTCGTTAGTAAAGGAGGCTACTTTTTACTACAGATTCTGCAATCTCAAGTGATTGAGAAAAATCACTTGTGCTTCACTATTGAGCCTTGGAACATCCCAGTGGAGCAGGTGGATTGTAGTACACTTTAAGGACAATTAGCATCCTTTCCCACCACAAGAGAAACTTGCTTTTAACCATAGGCTGATGAATATTCCAGGCTCCTGAAATGATGCTCTGGTATCAGTTAAGTTAGGCTATAACAGTGGGACATGCCAGGGAGAAGAATATCTAAACATGGAAAAGGTTCACAAGTCAGATGTGAGGAGGCTTGCAGAGTAGGTAAATGAAGCAGTTTGACTAAGTTACTAGGAAAGAGGGAACGGAAAGAAACAAGAACTGAACCCCACATTACATAGTCATGTTCTTTTGGAAAGAAACAATCCTTGAATGAGTTCAAGTTATTGTTGTTTTTTGTAAAGAGTTTAGCTCATTACGGTAAGGTGTATGTTGCAGCCAGACAGTCAATTCTGGGAATAAGAATTTGTTACAAAAGTTAAAAATAAATGGATGAGAGGCAGGAGAATGAAGTACAGGCTAAGCAAAGAACTTAAGACATTCCAGGTTTAGAAGCATGATGTAATTTCAGAACATGGGCATTCAAAATACAGTCTGCACAGTTCCACTCCAGGGCAAAAGCATTCCTACAGAGTGCATGGGAAGCACTGCATGACATGATGTTCTGGTAGCAGCAGCCAAGTAGGTGAAAGATGTCTGCTGATTCATAGGTGCTTGTTAGCGTTGTAGGGAGTGCTTGGAATTTCCAGCTTCTGTTGACAGATCATAATGTGGATGTCCAACACCCTTAATTTCACTGCCTAAGATTCTATCATGCTCTCCTTGTTAATGCTGCAGGGTAGCCAGGTTTATTCTGTGCAGTCTGCATCACCTGGAGCGTGACTCCAGGTATAGCGTTTGACTATAAACGTAATACTGAGTCAAGTTAGTACATAACGTGTAAATCTGATAGCATTTCTTGGAGCCTGGACTGAAAAGTTTTTGACTTTGCTTATGCTGAAAGGGATTCATTACGCTTATTTTTAAAAGCCATGGAAGTAATAAGTTTTAAATAAACAGGCTTTGCACATTGCTTACTGAAACTTTCTTAACTGTACTGCTTTCTTCTTTTCACAGTATTGTACATAAGCACACAGAAAAGAAGGATGTGAAGATGCCAGAAGGAGGCTCTTCTGTATTTGTGAGTCTCTCCAAATGGATGAGATCTATTTCATTTGTAGTTTATCATTCACAGATGACATATTCAAATGCTTAATTTTTTTTAAATAAATGTAAACCAATGTGAGCTTCCTGAATATTTTTGTTTGAAAATATTGTTTTGTTCCGCTGTACAGAAATAAAAATGAAGCATGCAAGAGTGTCACAAGACTAATTCAAGGCACCAGCTTATTTGGTTACACTAGCAGTCACAGCAAAACTAATCGGTAGGTAAGCAGGTGTAGAAGAACTGCAAGTTGTAGCTATGTAGTCATGGCAAAAGAAGGGTTTAAGTAATGCTGGGGAGGGAGAAGCATTTGGTGACAATGACCTGGCCCTTTCAGAAAACACAGCTTCAAATGCCAAAGTGCAGTAAGAGTCACTGGGTAAAAAAGGCAGCTGCTGACTGTTAAATTACCCCAAACATCTTGAATCGTGGGACTGAAATGAAGGGATGCAACGGTGACATTTCAGCAGTTAGGGGTGGGGAATGAAATGGAAGAAAAGCCCTGAGGGGCAGCACTGCCCCGCTGTGGAAGTCAGTCACCAGTGAAAAGCTCTCAGCTGGTGCCCCAGCACAGCTAGCAGCCGCATCACCTCCTACCTCTGTTCCCCAGCCCTGCTTGCAGTACCTTTGTTTTTACATCTCTTTGCCATGCACAAAGGATTTCTTCAATAAAAAGCAATTTTAACTCATATCTAAAGTTACTCTTTAAAACAGACTGGAAATCCAAAAGGTTTTATAAATGTGTATCCTCTTCAAACTGCTCACTCCTGTTCTCCCATCTGCTTACCCCCAACCTGGTACCATCCATATTTGCTCATTTTTAGCCAGAAAAGTGAAAAAAAATATATATCGAGCTCATAGCATGGGGTTATGTGTTAGAGGAAGAGAAATCTTTTGTAGGCAGTGAAGTTGGAACTTGTTTACATTCCGCAACAATGCTCCCAGTTAATCAAAGACCAGTGAGTAAACCCAGCTCAGTTTTAGATGGATACTTGCATCAGTTCATAAAATAGCTTCTCATTTTATTTGCAGTCAGCCAAGAAATAAACCATGAATGTTCAGGTAGTCTGATGTTATTGCACATAACATACAGATTTTTCAGAATGTTTTCTCGTTCCTCAAGACAAGGATAAAGTTTAGGGTACTACACCTCGTGGTAAAGTTGTTCAGGTTTTTGTTTTTGTTTTTAACGAGATTTCTGAAGCCCTGCTTTATTCTTTAAGCCATCAATAGTGCCTTCATGAATAAAGGAAATGAAATACTTCTAGTTGTGGATAAACAAGACAGCACTTCTTCCCAAGTACCAGTAGCTCCAATGCAAGTAGGGAACAGTAACATTTCAGTTATCCATGGGAGAGAATGTGGATTGCTTTTTTTGTTTTTGTGAATAACGATTAGGGAATAATTCCAAATTATTTTGCAATTAATAGTTAACCTTTCAACATTAAACACTTCAGAAGCCACTACAGAACACGTAAATAGAGATGTTACTTTATAATATCCTTCAGTAATTTATCATTCTTTGACGAGGGCTTGAAAAGGGTCCAGAATGCAAGTACAAATCACCAGCTTGCTCTTTTGTAAGGGACTTCTTAAAAAAGAAAGCTGTGCCTCCAAGTAGAGTGTGTGGTTTCTCATTTACTTTGTCGTTTATGTACAGCGGGAAGGTTACTGTGTTCTTCCAGTCAGGGACTTCTTTTTATTTTTTTTTTAATTTTAATGTTTATTTTTCATTTCTCTTCCTCCTCCACCTACCCACCCATAACAACAAATTCAGCATAGCCTTTGCTTTGTTCTCGAGAGATTGCATCTCTTAACTTTATAACTGCATTTCTGTTTCTACAAGGCTAGTTATGGAACAACTTCCATTTGGGATCTGCTACTTCAAAAGGCAGAGCATGGTCTAATCACATATTAAACATGAACTTGGAAAATATTGTTTAGTTTAAAATGCAGAGATTTTTGTTAATGTATTCCAGATCACGAGGTCACTATTTGCTATGCAAGGTAGGTAAGAAAATTTGCATTAAAGAAGAGCTTTTGCAATCTGTATTCAAGTTTCAAAAGTAACTAAAATTATATGTTTAATTCCCACAATCACTGACCTTCACGTACATTTTGTAAGACTTTTGCCCTTAGTGCAGACTTCAGCCCTTATGTTGAAGTCAATTCAACATTTAAGCCTTACTTCAATAGGCATTCCAACATTTGGATGTTGCTGAGATGGATACAACATCCATCTTGGATTTACTTATTGTTTAGTACCTGTTTTAACTTACTATGTTGCATGTGACAACATACCAGTTAGGAATAAATCAGATAGCCCACTTTCAGAGCAGCATATGGAATGCTATTCAAAGTTGAGTGCACTCTATCCCATCACCAATGTGTGTGAACATCAAAGAGTGTATTTCACAAACTCTTTATGCTTAGAAATCACTCAACCAAATATATCTCCTTATCACATGGGGAGAATGGCTACCAATGGCAACATCACACATTTTTCTTACTCTTGCAAAGCATCTTCACATAAAGACAGTATCAGATAGTAACGCTTATGTCCTTCATTTATTTCTTCTACCATGTCCTAATGCTCCCTGCCCAGTAGCTGTGCAAAGATTTACCTGTAGATCAAGCAAATCTAGTCAGGACTGAAAGCAAAGTTTTCCTTAAGCAGCTTACAAATGCTGGTCCATAACAGCAACCACTTTTTTTAGAAGAATATATCCACAATTAAACAATTAAAAATTAAGAAACAAATAAATTGAATTTCCAAGGACAAAGGTGCATTTGTGTATATACGCAGTGTCTTAACGTGATGAGATCACTTCAAGAAACTATGGCCATCCAGTCTCTGCCCCTCTCCACAATCTCAGTTCACTGGCAGAGCAGAAACTCCAAAGTGCCTCATAAGAACCCAACTTGAAAAGCAGTACTACGCCACATCACATTACACAGAATCCTAACCAAATGTAGCAAGGCCTCATGCTCTATGGGAGCAACAGAAAGCATGACTGGAAGAAGGAGCCATACACTCACCATCAATGATGGAACAGCCAGAGACAAGGCTACATCTAAGGCCTGTGGTACCCTGCAGTGCCCCATATGAAGTGAGCAGGGGATGCTGGGAGAGGATTCCTTTAAAGGTGTATGGGCTTGGTATGATACACCTGCAATTTTCCTTCCGACTTCTGATTCAAAACAAATCTAATGCAAAAGAATTCTGAACATTATTTATTTGAGCTATGACCATCTTTTTCATATCATTTCAGTGACAAAACAGCCACCCAGAATCCTTCTGGGAACTACTTGTCCATTAGATCACAAGGTTCGTGCCTGGCTCTAAGAGGGGATTAAACAATGCTGCTGTAGGTTTCAGCTGCATTGTTCATGGGAATCAAGAATGTGTGGAAGTGTTTGCAAAGTGACGCCTCAGAGCATTTGACTGATGGTACCAACGCCTGAGTTTTAATATGCCAACCCATGCCTGCAGCCAGCTCCAGCTCATTGTCATCTTTGAAAGCAAACAAACAGTAGAACCAGTGGTTGTGAGTCTGAGGTTCCTGTGCCAACCTTCTCCAAAGCAGAGAAGGGGCACAGCAGCCAGCTCTCCCTGAGAGGTACTGATCTCATCCAAGGAGCTGCTGCACACATAGGGTTCGGTGATGCCAAGCAGGTGCCTGGGACACAGCTCTCAAGGACGGCAGAGGCTGCTCGCTGTGGGATCATCAGAGCTGGCTCTGTGTAACAGGAGCCCACAGGCAGCTCCCACTGCCTGCACCACCTGCCTGGCCTTGCCCTCATTGTGCAGCACGGCAAGGTGCTCTTATGAGAACAGCCTCCAGGAGCAGAGATGTTTTCTTGTAAGGAAATCGCACAATAGTTCAAGTGGCCAAAAGAGAGAGCTTCTCTCCTCAGGCAGGGTCAGATCTGCTTTGTGTAGCAGAACGTGGGAAAAATCCATCCAGGCTCTAATGCTATCTGAACATGTTGTACACAGCATCTGAAGGGGGGTGCAATTTACTCACTACCTGTATCCCTTTTCTTTTTCTGCCTAAAGCAGCTACTCGTTTGCTGTCAGGCCTTTCTTACCGGGAGTCAGAAAGAACCCTGAATCACCCTTCTCCTTATCCCCACCTACATCCCACGCACCCTCAAGTAGTTACCAAATAAAGTGCTGGGCCAAGGGTAAGCAGAACTTGTAAGACAACGAGACACAGGAGGCCACACCATATTTTGTATGTGTGTGTATATATTAGTTCATTCCCAACATGTGAACGCACTACCAAACCTCACTAAGTTTGACAGAGGAATAGCAAAAACAGCTGGCTAGGTGGAAGCAGGAGGTCCTGCTAGTACTTCTACTGACCCTCCTTCCAACTACATGTCAGAGAAGTATCCCCTTTTCCCAATCTCCCCAAACACAGAGCCACAGATGTGCACAGGTCAACCCTGAGATGCTAGTTTGAAAGCAGTGTTCTTCATTCTACCCAATGGAGTATTTTTCTTTTCTAGAAATCTGCGACAGAACTGACACTGAGAAAACAATGATCAGGGAGTAAGTTGCCATACATCCCCTTCTCTATGTCAGCTTCCTAACAACAAAGAAATTTATGACAGGAAAAAGCCCAAACTCTCTCCAGTGACAGCAGTGTCACTTGTCTGTGTCTGGGCCCTGTCATGAGAGAGATGTGCAGAGCACGGCTGAGCAAAAACGACTCCAGGTCACAGCTCTGGCCAGAAAAGACTGAGGCAATGCTGTCCTGTTGGGTGATGCAACCAAGGCTACAGGGAGGACTGTATTTCTTACTGGGAGCAAATGCCTGTCACTTGGCATTAGAACTTGCAGCTGGGGGCTGCTGGTAGGTGCTCATGTCGTGGTGGTGACTATGATGGGATTTTTCCATCTCTAAGCAAAAGGCAATGCTGACATTTGGTTTGACTGCCACTGTGAAGCTCTTGAGTTCTCTGCTTGAGTGCAGACAGCAAGGATGAACTCAGTGTAAGGCTGTATTTCAGCCTCACTGAAATAAGTCCTGAATAACTCCTGCCTAGGCTGTGCAGTCCTCTGACTTGCTACTGAGCTGAGCAGGGCTACTTGCAGGCCTGCAGCCCCATGGTGCTTCTGAAAGCCATGTGAGCCCTGGGGCTTGCTGGAGGTGCACAATGAAGTGCGTGCCTAAGGCACAGCAGCAGCTGAAGAAGGCTGTGTGATGGTTCAATACCGCATTATAACTCAAAGATGCACATTTACCTGCAATGCTGCTTTTGAGTCTTGTCACTCCATGTCAGAATGGCTGCAATGCATTTGGTGGGTTTAGATGTTTCCCTTTGGACTGGCAGAGGTCTGGATCTGGAATTACAGGAAAGGAGTTGTTTAAGTAGAGAATACGTAAGTGAGGAACATTCAGAAGAGACTAGCTCATTTCAAGAAAGGATTAGGTACTAAAATAAAATTACTTAAATATACTCTTCAGAAAAACATGTAAACATGGGCAATTGCAAACTGAAATAGAAGCACTAATACAAAGTATTTCTCTCTTTCTTTGAACTGTTACACCTAAAACTCCCTTCTTCCACTGACAAAAAGAAGGAAAACCAGAAGCCTTGCATCATATACTGCAATCCAGTGAATTTAAGGCCTTTTTCAGATACAGAGGAGAGCAGTCTGCTAAGAGCCCAGTACCACCAGTTTCCACACTCTCAGAACAGTTAAACAGATGTTTTAACTTCACCAAAGCATGCACCAATCTCCTCCAGAGCAGAGTGTTGCAGTGTCCTACAGAGGCCATAGCACCAACAAGAATTCGTTCCACCTCCAGACACATGTTTGTCAGCAGAGGAAGACTTGAGGGCACCAAGCCTTCCACCATCACCCCACCCATCCATAAGTGATGGAGCTGGGTGCATTCCCTGCTACAAGGCCTAGCCTCAGCCCTGAGGCAGCTCCAGCTCCAGCAAGAGCCCTGCCCCACTGGCCTGGTGCTGGTGGCCATCACACCAGCCTGAAGGGACGGGGGCCAGGACCAGCTCCAACAGCCAGGCCACTGCTCAGGTAGGGACCAGGAGTGTCCGAGGACCTGGTGAGGGATGCTGCTACAGCTGTAACTGCTTTGCCAGAACCTGCCATGCAACCTCCTGAAGTACAGCAAAGCCCATTACAGGCAAGGTGACAATGGGCATTAGCAGCGTTTTTATGGCCACGTCAATTTTGTGCTGGAATGTAGATGGATTATTTATGCAAGCCTGTACATGACACATGCACACCGAAGCCCATTTTCAGGCTTTTTGGCTCAAGCATCTATCTGAAGGGTAACCTGAGGCTAAGGGGATTGCACCTGTCCAAGCCAGCTTCCCGTCCCACCATGCCTCTGCAGGGGCCCAGCACAGCCCATGCACATCCCAGGGCCTTCTGCCACCCCCCCGTCCTCCTTTGCTATTTGCTTTGTTTTCACTGCCAAAGCTTGGAGATTTAAATAAATTAAAAAAAAAAAAAAAAGAGGTGACTGGGATGTGAAGACGAAAACTAATGTGATTACAGTTGAATTTGGGCACTGCCAGCGCGTTCCCGTGGTCAGCGGGTGCTAGCAGTAACAGCTGCTGCGCTTCCCATTAGAGGAGAAAGTAAAGACCTTCCCTGACGGGATGCATTGCTGGCAGGCTGGGGACGCGGCGGCAGCAGGCAGGAGGGAGGTAAGTGTGGGGCCAGCGCCGACGTGGGCCCAAACCCGCACCCACTCCCAAACGTGGGTGGCTGCAGCCCTGGGGGTGACATTCCCACTGCCTGTGAGTGCGTGGGGAAGGGCGCGGGAGGCAGCGTGGGCAGGATGGGAAGGGGGAAACTGTAGCCTGGGAACCTCAGGAAGAGCAGAGCTGCTGTTCAGAGGTACTTGTGTGAGCTGCCACGAGAAACCTCACCCAGCAAAGATTTGGCTGTCTCTGCAGCTGGTTCCAAGAGCACGAGGGCATCCCACTACTAGAGCAGGGGCAGGGGGTCTGGCCAAGGCTCCTGTGAACCCCAGAACATCTCTGGCATGCAGCTGATGGGGGTGTGAAGGTGTCCTGCTGCAGAAGGTTGAACTGCATCCTTCTGCTCCTGGCTTCAGGCTGGGCAGGAGCTGTTCCATGTGAGGGGTTTTAATCAGCTGACAAGTTTGAAAGTGATGTAAATGGAGGTATGCACTGGACCTCCTCAGTCTCTGATTTTCTTTCATGTCTTTACATCTATTTATTGACTGAACATAACAAAATCTAAGCCAGGAAAAGCTGCGTGTTGAAAAGATTAGAAAGAGCCACGTTAAAAGCAGGACAGTATGCAATAAATATAGTGTGCTTACTCTTCATCCTCATTTTCAAAAGGGCCTGGAAAACTGGAATAAGAAAATACCCTGTCTAATCTGGAGATGTGCGTTTTGCCAGCCACCCAGTCTGGGTGATAACCAACATCCATAGTGCCAAGCATAGAATTTGTGGAGTTCAGCAAGGGTAGAGGGAGCTGAACTGAGTCATCAGCATGCCCACACAGAGCCTTATTCTCCTGCTAAATATGAATTTCTGGAGCAAGTCTCTCCCAGCCAGTTCACCCTTTGGATGACTTCACTAGAAACGTGAAGTCTGGCAGGGTCTTTTCCTTCCCAATGTGGAATTCTGTGGATTCCCAAAGAGGATCCACGTGCCATGGGGATCAATTCTTCTTCTTCTTTTAGAGGCTGTGGGAAAGGCCGCTCAGCTAACTGGAAGGTGACGGACGCCGTTCCAGAGTGGGTGCACCGGCCACGTCCCTGCGCAGCATGGAGGAGAGGCAGAAGGCCTGCCTGGCGGTGGCTGCCTGTGCGTGCACTGTGCTCTGCATGGTCTCCTCCACATCCGCCTTCTCGCACGGCGCCAGCCCCTCTGCCTGTGCTGACATGATGCCCAGGCACCTGCGGGCTCAGCTGCACAGCCCCACGAACAACTATGTTACCATTCACACCAACGTGTCCTTCTATGTCCCGGGAGACAAGGTCCCAGGTGAGGACAGCTGCTGGCTCTGTCTCAGCCCAGTCCCACAGAAATCCCTAAAGCAGTTATTAGTCTTCGCTGGTGGCAGTTTTGCAGGCAGTCTTTCAAATTATATTCATTTGTGACTCAAAACCCAGTGTACTGAGCAGAGCAGCTTTCTGCTCCGTGCTCCTGACTCGGAGGAGCAATTATTTAAGAAACATTTATGAATCTGAAAAATCCACGCTATCTAATCGTGAGTGATGACATTAATCTTAGAGAGGGATGGGAAGAGGGACACCATCCTCACGGCACAGCTCCAGGTGCATTATGCCATATCTCATCACTAGAAAATGAATCTATTTACAGAGAGATCCTGTCTGCAGTGCTTTGCCTTAAGCCCTCTCAGGTGGTGCCTGGCCCCAGATCCCCACCGTGCTACACATCAGAGACAGCTGGTAGGTTTGGGGGCTTTGGGTGGGATTTATCTCAGCTGCCTCTCACCCATACAGAACCCACCACACAGTGGCATGTGAGAGGTGCCTGTGGAGGGTGAGCCACCCCCTCTACCTGTCACCCCATGAGTGACAGGCTCTCCTCAGGGCACAAGGGTTGATTGCCTGAGCTGCAGACAGAGCTGGGAGGCACCATCCTCCAGCCCAGCCAATTTCCCTTTCCATCCCCATCCAAAATAACTCTCCTTCAAGGGCAGCGTGCAATCATCTGCGTATGTGCAGTGTGGTACCCAAATCTCTCCTTAAAGGTGGCTGCATGCTGCCTAATGCAACGTGGTTAGCATTACAATCAAGGGGGAAGAAGACTCAAACCGACTGCCTGTGCAATTTCATACTACAAAGCTATAGTCTGGCACCCTGTATCCAGCACATCCAATACAGATTGTAAGGGCAAAGGTTGTAGGATGCTTTGGGGTTTTTTTTGACAAGGTTTTCTTCTGATTTCACAGGTGCCGATGGAAATTCCATCACAAAAAATTCACCTGAGAACTGCAACACAAATCCCTTTGTGTCCCATGTTTTGTTTTGCAGTGACAGTGAGGAGCAGCCGGGATTTCATGGGCTTTTTGCTTCAAGCTCGCAAAGTGTCTAATGATGAAACTGCTGGCACATTTGTCTTCATTCCTCCTGGCTCCAAGCTGCTGTCTTGCTTTGAAGATGGTGATACTGTCACCCACTCGGACAAGTCCCTGAAGAGAAACCTGTCCTTTGTATGGAAAGCGCCGGACCAACCCATTGGAGACATCAGATTTTTGTAAGAACAAGTCTGTCCCTAACCAGTGTCTTTGCAGTTTCAGTCTTTCTCATCTTTCAGCTTTCACAAATTTGGTTGCATTTTTCCATTGTACTCTTCTAGCACGGTGGTTTGATGTCTCTTGAATCCTGTAGAGCTAAATGCTTATGAAATCCTGCAACAGCATCCCAGCTGGCATATAAATCCCCATTTGTATCTGCTGGGTACCGCTTTTTTTTTGCTTACATGGTCACTGTTTTCTCAGAATAAATGCACTGGGAGATGACAGCCTAAGCAGTTAGGAGACAGAAACATTAAGGCTTAAGGAGAGAACTGCGATCAGTCTGCTTGCTTTTCTAAATAACGCACCCTGTAGGACTTCCCTGCTTACAGGACAATGTCACACGTCATTGCTATGTTGAATGTCTTTTTTAGTTTACTGTTTGTTTGTTTGTTTATCATGTTAAAGGCAAACAGTTACTCCCAGGAGGACTAGGTGGCAGTTACTCCCAGGAGGACTAGGTGGGGAGCACTTGGTCAAAACTTTACATCACTGTTTTGCACTGAAGTCCAAGTGTTTTGGTTCTGATCTGGAATTAAAAATAAATAAATAAATAAATCTAACTGGCAGCTTTAGTGGGAGCACAGGGATTTTTTCATTTTGGAATAGATTAAATTGTTTTGACTTTACAAAATTGCTTAGGAGCTCCTTGGCCAGATCCCTGGCTGCTCCCCTAAATGCAAGCCTCCTGCTGAGTGCTGTAGCTTGCACATCTCATCGTGATTCAACACAAAGTAATTGAAACAAAAATATTTCTGCTCAGCATTTCCATTTTGCCCGCTGTTACAGACTGGGAAATACTGTTAAAAACATGAGAAAAGCAAACAGATAAAAATAGCCCAAATGCTGCCATACCCACTCCTAGCCACTCACTCTGACTCCCCCTGCACCCTGCAGCTGCTACCCTCCAAGCCAGCCCCACAGCCCTTCCCTTCTCTCTCCAAGGCTGTGCCATGTCACCAGCCACGGGCCATATCTCCAGAAGAAACACTCACTGCTCCCTCCTCCCTGTTCTCTCCTCGTCTTCCACTTCTGCTGCTGCTCCTGCTCTCAGATTCCCCACCCCAAATTACTTATAAATCAGTAAGCTTTGCCATAAACTCCGGGCAGATTTAATGCAGAAAGCAAACGGCACGTGTTGTAACGGTGATCCCCAGCCACACTGTAAATCCATGTTTCATAACTTGTGTTACTACATCCGAGGAAGGTACTTGTTCCATTTAAAAGAGTCTCACAAGAACCATTCAGCACAGGAAAGGCAAGGTCGTTCCCCCTTTATCTCATCTTCGAAGGCACCTGAGTGATCTGAGCTGAAATCCTCCCCCAGGATGAAGCTTCCCCACGCTCTGGGGATGTGCCTAAAGGTTGGCACCTGATGAAAAGCAGAGTGTGAGGCAGGTGCAAATACTGAAGGGCTCAGAAGAAAGTGCCTGTGGCTTTTTCTACCTATTTCGCTGTTTGTACAAGTTACATTGACCTGTTTTAATTAGTAAATACCTCTGTTGTCTCCCTGCCTACGGAAGATTATATGCAGAGCTATTCAAAGTTTTCCAAATGTGCTTCTACCAACACAGTGAATATAATAGCTTTTTTTCCCTTCTTTTCAGTTCCCACACATTTTTGACTGATTGTAATTATTACCGATCCTTCACTCGCTATCTTTCATATGGGACCTGGTATCTTTTATTTGTAATATAAAAACGTGTGACAAGCTAATCCTTTAAAATATTTTCAGGCTGTCTTTAGATTAAAGCACTCCTTCTGATTAGCTGAGCATTCTGATCTTTTATTAATAACTCTGAGAGAGTAAATTCCTGCATAATTATCTTTTAACAGCATCTCTGTAGTCCAGTCATACTTTGTTTACTGGGCAAGGATCGAATCGGCCACCGTGGCTCAGCGAGGGCACAACGACACATCTGCTGGAGGCAGCAGAAAGGCCGGCCCTGCAGCACCTGCACCCACGCAGGAACCTGCTGGCCCCCACGTAGCTGACACAGCAAGCAAAGGTACGTGGTTTGTCACTGACAGTTTCCAGCTGGGTGTTTTTACGGCTTATTCCTTGTAACCATTGAAGAGAGAAGAGATAAACAAGCTAAAGAGGCCCATTTAACTTTTTCAGCTGCTGGCGAGATCAGTGATGGCCATGAAGAACTCTCTGATGAGAAGGCACAAATGGGCATCCTAGGTAACAGTCAGTCCCAAGGAGGGTACCAACAGGATAAACACTGTTGCCAGATCCTGTGATTTGAATGAAAACCATAAAATGCTGCTGAAAAAACCCAAATCTAAAATCTTAGGTCCTAAAGACAAGCAAGTGCAGTTAGCAAAGCTGCCCACATACTGGAATACATTTGTCTCTAAATGTGACTACTACCCTTCAGGCATGTAGTTGTTTGTATTTATGCTGCCTCTGGTTCGTAAAAGGCTCTAAGAATTTACTTACATTTCAATTAGATCTGTTTCTCAGCCTTTCTGGCATAGCATCAAGTCTGAGCTTTAATTATTTCACCCGAATGTCTGTTAGGCAGCAGGCTTTGCTTCTTTACTCCCTGTCTGGGTTCCTATTTAAAGCCAAGTGCCTTAAAAATAAAATCACTGCTGTGATCCTTACTACTAAATGCTAGCGCCAAGTGCGATTTGAAAGAAACAAAGCAAAGAAAGTCAACTTCTGCTCCTCCCTTGCTTTTTGCTGTCTCTGTCTTGCTAGGCTCTGGTTCTTCCATTGCCATCCCCAGCTCTCTCCAGTACACCAGCCCAGCTCTGGTCAGCCTGACCGGCATCACGCCAACACCAGCACAGGATTCAGGCACTGGTGTCCACTCAGATTTGCAGCCCACCGCAGAGCCAACGCAGCTGTCCCAAACCTTGTGGGGTGCCTCCGGCAGGAGTGGAGGGAGCAGCCCCACGAGCAGCTCAGGGCTGGAACCATCGCTTGCTTTCCAAGAGCCAGGCATGGCAGATGCTCTGCAAAGCTTCCTCTTCCAGGACTACGCCTCCAGGCAGAGCCTCTCTGACAGGTACCACACCACGTGATAGCCACGTAGTGGGAACGGCTGCTTCTCCAGCAGTCCAGGGGAAGGAAATCAATGCTGGTTTTACTGTGGGTAAAAAAGGGTGTTTGTAAGGTGTGTGTGGCTGTGGGGGCAGGTGGGAGAATGCTTGCTTGCTGAATTTTTGAAAAATAATCCTTTAGCGTCAGATGGTGGCAGTGAGACAGTCAGAGCGCAGGCCTTGTGCTGATCAGCCCAGCAGAGCTGCCTAGCCAGGTGACTGAAAAATGTGATAAAAGCTATTGACCAAAATTGATTGCTGCAATATTTTTCTAAAAGTGTGTGCAAATATCCAAAGAAATGGCGAAACTTAACAGAGCTATTTCTCCACCTGCAGGGAAAAGGAAGAAAGGATTTAAAGCAATTATGAAATATTGCCTTGAAGAGGTCTGCTCAGAAGTCTGAAAGGCCACAGGATCTTAAATGCAGTGTATTACCCTGTGGGTGTAAATGATGAGGCTAAGACTAAATGATCAGACATTATGAAACACATGGCCTACATGGTCTGTGTTGACTGTACGTACCACGAGGCTGCTCCAGCAAGTGGCACTCTTCACAAATCATGCATACTGTAGAGCTCAGGAGTTCTACTTCTGTGTTCTGAAATAGCAGGCATTACATATTAACTCTGTCTTTTCTGTTTCAGGGCACAAAGTAGTGCCAGCACTACCAACCTATACCTGTGTGTGACGTGTAAAGAAGATGAGCAGGTAAGCACTGATGATGGGGAGGATTCATTTTTGTTTTCTTCGAAGACAGCAACTGCTGGAAGCTGGTGAAAATTCTTAGAAAAGATGAGGATAAAAGCTCTCTGCTGCTTCACAGCACCAAGAAATATATATGTCTCATGAGTGACTAAAATTACTTTGAGGTTATTGAGTTGTTTGTTGTTTTTTGTTTGTTTTTTAACCTTAACTGCAAATTGGTTTTTATCTCTCTCTTCTCTTTTCTTCTTTCCTGATGTCTGGGTTGCTAAGAGTTCCACTGCAAAAACAGCCCAAAATAATTTTTTCTGTATGCAGCCATGGTCACAGCTTCATGCTGCTGGATGTTACTGGGCTGGAAATATGCATTTTATCCCAGTGGAAGGCTGAGATGCTCCTTTCTGGATGTGCCTGATAGGTATTGCTCATCACATTTACCGGAGATGAAACACTTTATCCATTCTGGTGAAGGCCAAGGACGCTGTGTGCTTTTAGAGGGCAGATCCAAGCCGTTCTGTGCACACAATAATACCATATTCTCCTCAGCATCCTAGAAGAGGGGGGAAAATTGGAAGCCTGTTTCTTTTTTTACAGAGCTTTATTTCCTAATAACATCCTACTTCTTGGAGTGGCATCCAAAATTACTCCATTTCCCCATTTCTCTGCCCAAAGCTCCTTGAAGTCATCACCTCCTTGTGGTGTCACCAAAGGCCTGCTCTGTATATAAAACATAAACACATAGAGCTTCTATGGCACCTTCCTATTTCTCTGAGCACTGACATGCATACAAAGAAAACATGCTCCTTCATGTGCTCACACAAGCACACATGGGGAAGAGAGGTGAAAACAAAAGAGGAAGGGCCCATTCAACAGATAATGAGACAGATATTTAGAAAGGACATAGAACAAATTAAGGAGAGACATGTAATGTGAGCATCTGGCATAGCAGTAGGGAGAAGGGAGGAAATGGCTGGAGATGGGAACTAATGGAAAGGAAGACTGATTGTGCAGGCAAGACCAGAAGAGCATAATGAAATAAAAATACTGAAAAATTATAGAAGAAAGGACAGAAGCAGTACAGAGAGGAGAAAAAAGTGAGGCAGAGCAAGGTCTTTTTCTACAGCAGTGCCCCAAATCCTGCAATATATCCCTACATGTGATTACACTAGGAGGTCTAGTGAGCCACACACACGCAATATTAACCTTGGCAATCAGCTACAGTTTGCAGTTCAGTTACTGAATTTTTTTTAACCTACTACCTATATTTTACTAGCATCTTTCTTTCTTTGGAAATTGTCTAGTGGATGCTCTGTGACTCCCCCTTACTTTTGTTCACAGCTTGCCAGGGTTCCTACCTCAGCTTTGTGGTCCTGTCACACTGTCTTCCCAGCAAGCTTTCAAATTCTCTAGTGAAGGCAGAGGGTGAGATTTTCTGTGGTGTAATTAACGGATGTGTGAAAGAGCCTGCTGGGCTGGACAGGCTGGAGAGTAGCCAGCTAAGGGTCAGATCCAAATCTCAGGGAAGCCAAAGAAAAGACTACAGTACATTTCTCAGGTTTTGGATTGGGCCTCAGGTGCACAGTGGGAATAGAAAAATTCTGTGAGGGCCTCCTAAATTGTACGATTGTTTCACAGTTAGCCTTGGATGGTATCTGCAGAAAAACCTGGACTGCAGACCTGGTTGTCATGCTGTGACAGATAAAATAAGGTGCCTGGCACCAAGGAGAGCCCCTAGAAAAGCACAGGAGCAAGCAAGAACAGTAATGTGAGCTATCATGCCAAGTAACACTGAGAGGTAGCGGATTTCAAACAGGCGGTGGAGACTGAGAAGACAAGACGGACTCTGGGGAGAAATTGTGGGTTCTATGTGACTGGTCCAAAAATGCTGATGCCAAAATGGTCTTCTGGGTCCTTTAGTTCCACAGTTTGATCCATGGCCTTTGAAGGGCTGTGCTGAATTTCAGTGGACCCAGTGTGAACTTAAACACAAATCATGGCTGGGAAGATACATCCATCCTTTCAGAACAACGCTGGCATCACTAAAGACAGGAACTGTTCATTAAGTGATTCTTCTGTTATAACAGTGACTGTGCAAAATACCACAGCAACAGTGGGAGTTGCAGACTTGTGCAAAGCAGTGAGTGACCCTTCTCTGTGCCTGTGACCTTCCTCTCTGCTCTTTCGCACACTCCACCTTGCCCCATGGCACCAACTGCCTTATTTCCCCTGAAAATTGTGATACAGACAGAGCCGTGCTGAATCTAGCTCATATCCCAAATGCTACTGAGTAGCCGGAGGATGAAATAGGGTTATTCTAAGGCTGAGGGACACTTCAATCAGAAACAGAGCTGAATGATAGAGTGAAGTCAGTAGTGGATGAGAGTCTAATCAGCCTCCTTTCTGTTCCCTCACTGGATTTCTTGTCACGTTTTTGCTTTCAAAGGCAAGTACTGAGAATGGGGCTGCCCTGGAAACCTCCCTGCCTGCAGCAACCTCTTGGTCCGCCCTACACATACGCGCTCACCTGAGTGAAGCTGCTGTGACAACAGCCTGGTTTGGCAACGAGGACATCGTCAGCAATTTGTCATTGGCCTGGAGGCAAATGGCAGAAAGCAAACCACCCCAGCGGCCAGAGGAGGGTGAGGAGGTCAGTGAGGAGGTGGGTGGGCACACGCTGCCATGGGTGACCAGAGCAGGTCCCAAACCCGCTGTCCCAGGGAGGGGGGACGACTCTCGCAGAGGGACACGTCTGATAGCAGCCCAACTTGGCATCCTCCTTGTCTGCACGGCGGTGCTGGGGCTGGCTGCGGCGGCTGGCCTGCGCTACATCTGTGCCCGGTACTGCCACAAGAGGACAGAAGTGTCCTTCAGCGAGCCAGGCAACAACGTCATCACTGTGAAAGAAAGCGGGGAGATGATGCACTTCCGCAAGATCCGCGAGAACAGCTTCGTGCTGGTTCAAGCTGAGTACAACTGGATCAGCCCGTCAAGCAGCGGGAAAAGGAGAATAATGTAAACGTGGGCAGTACCTACATTAGTGCCATGTAGATGAGCCAGCCAGCCCTGTAGATGAAGACGGCTGAGATGCATGTAACACAGACTCTAGAAAGCAGTAGCATCCTTGCTGCCTATAGGCAGACATACAGGCATACCAACTCGATGCAGCTAGCTCAGCTAGACGTGTTAGTCAAAGTATCCAAGCTACGGCTGCTAAGAGAACTAAAGTAACTATTGTTCTGCGTGTTACACGTACCACAATTAATATTGTACATCTGCTCATTAACTGTCACTGCAACCATTATTCTTCCTCTGTTGCTTTAAGGCTGTAGCAAAAACCTCTGAAATTCCTCCTCTGCACTGTATACTGTTGTCTCCTATTTTATCTCTGCAAAAGCTTCTAGCGTTAAATTCCCCTTTCCTTTCTAGGAACTAGAAACCCTTGGTTTAAACCACCATTCTCATTTAGAAGCTTACAGGTTCAGGTCTGTGCACTTGCTAGGTTTCAGATGACAAAATACTTGCCAGTAGATTCAAAGTTTCAATGGGAAAATAAAAAGCAGTAACTCACTTGTACAGAACATTGATCCACAGAATGCTGAATTGATCTAAGGGAAAGAAACACACGGTGGTAGAAACCAGTTTTTGGGGAAGAAACATGCCTCCTCATCAGGTGCAAATGGAATAAAACCTTTCCTATCCATTTGCACCTGATGAAGAAGCTTGTTTAAGCCTGACAGCCAACATTTACTTTGTCTTTTACTTTGAGTCAGGCCAGTTAACACTCAGTGCGGAAACACACACTGAGAAATACCCTTCCCAGGTCACTTTGGAGGTCCTCAGCAAAGGCTGCTTGGTAAGTTAACAGCATCCTTGCGCTCTGAGTTTGTGCAAACTCTCCTCCAACTGCATGGTTTTCAGCAGGAGGCCACAAAAACAGCCCTTGGAAAACATGAAGAACCTTGATGCATTCTAAGAAGGGAAGGTGATGAAAGCAAGGGCAAAGGTTTGTTTTACCGAAGCTTTGAAAGAGCAAGAAATAGTTCTGACAATGATCCTCCTGAGATGTAAACTTTAGAGCCTTTCAGAAAGCAGTGATTCCCCCTCTCTGCTATCCTTTCCAATGGCGAAGGGGCTCATGTTGTCTTCTGAGCAGCTGAAAGCAGAACAGACTTAAACTCTGGTGCTCCAACTGATTTCACAATACTCCCATCCTGCCAAGCTAAGCACACACCCATACGTGGATCAGGATCCCACTTCCTTCCTGCTGATGGGGACACCAGGCAACTCCCTGCTCTGGCAGCAGGGCTCTGCATTATCTCCAGCTAGCTGGCCATCTCCATGCTTCATAATCAGATAAAGCCCCGCTTTCACCTCCTCCCTTACATTGCCATGACTTCAGTGGATCATGAGATGCTATTCTCCAGTTCAGCTTCCTGAAGTGTCAGTAATATAGCATGTCCTTTGCTAAAAGAGTCTTCCACACTCAGAGTTTATTTCTGGCCACGCTACTGTACAGCGACTGATAACATGAAACCTTGCAGTCCACACAGCCAATCTTCTGTCAAGTAATCATAAAATAAACAAGTAAAAAAATAAGTGTACTCACAAATGCAGACTGCAGAAATGAGGCAGTCTTAACCATTGCACTTACTGAGAAGAGCAGCTGCACCAGGCCCCTTCCACTGCAGGGTGGCCAGGGTTAGGGGCGCTGTAACTGAAAATCTGCTTCAGACTCAAGGCACTTAAGGTTTTCCTATATAGTAAGTTGAGCTGAAACATTACCTACTAAGAAGTCTATAGGTTTTTAAGCACAAGTCCAGATGCATGCAATGGAGTTCCCCTCTTACGTCCCTTATAGAAAGAAAGAATGTTTCTCTAACTCAGTGTAGCTGAACCTTCTAGTGACTAAAGTAGACTGCATTTAATTCATTGTTAATGCAGCCCCAAAATTCCTAATTAACTGAGAAAATAGGTCAACAAACTCTTAAATATTTAAAGAACTATCACATATTATTTCAAAAAACTTCTCGTGATGGCATAGTTGTTTATGAATAAATTACAAATACCTATGTCCTTTTCCACCCTCTCTCCAGATTTAATCTTATCAGACTGGTACAGCTTGAAAAATGCCCCTTTCCTGTCCCCAGCACTCTCCCCGTTGCCCAGTACTGTTCTTGCCAGGGTGGCTGCAGAAAACAAAGGCTCTGGTCTGAAAGAAGATGTCTGATTAGGAGAGTAGCACTTCAGCGGTACTCTTGCCAAACTCTACCTTCTGTTAAATTCATGCAGCTCTGGTATTATTAGTAGTAAAAACAGTAATGGTGAGCTCCAAGGGACATTCTCCTCTGAATTAGTAATGAGTTCTGCTACTTTGTGGACTTGGCTGAGACTGAAAGTGCTTGTGTTTTTCTCTTGCCTTCTGCATGATGCTTCGTTTATTGTAGTTGCCATGACAAGAAGGATCGGGGTTTTTTCTCTTCTTAATGCTGTTAAAAACCCAAGCACTGATTAATTCATTAAGAGGCAAATCATTCAAATGCCCCACATTCTTAAGTGACCTGCCTTTTATTGAAATTAATCTGTGCTCGTGTTTGTAGCAGATTTAGAAGAAAAAATGACAGAGCACAAAAAGTAAAAACACAAACCACTCTAATGCAAATTAGAGTGAGAAGTGAAAGAACTTCCCTTGCTGGGTGGATGACTGTATTGGTCACAGACGTAGACAGCGGGGGATCTTAGTTCCTCCATGCAGGTCAGCCTGAAGCAGTCTGCACCCATGTGAGGCTGTCATCCCTCAGGCAAGTGCTTGGTGCCTGAACTGCTGGCAGAAGGTACTGAAAGGAGCTCCCACCTATCCCTAATTCACACCCATCTAATTCTGTCTCCCACCAATCAAACAGGCAGCAGGTACAGCTTCGGCAGCACAAACTCCTATGGCTGCAATTCTTTGGTGTCACTATGATGCTTGAGCTGTCCTAACTCAAAAAAAAAAAAAAAAAAAAAAAAAAAAAACACCACAATTTAGAAACAACTAACTACTGTACGGAAATGCTCACTTATCACTCCTATACCTGCACGCTCATTTTCCCATCTCACGTCACTGTGATCGCTACTTTCCCCCCCTCCATATAAAGAAAAACCCACTGCCTTCACATCGTCAATCCTGGGTGCTGAACGTCTAATTCCATCACTGATTCTATCTGCTTTTCCATGGTATCAACATCGGATTGGTTTTGCCCATCATCAAGCCCTTCATAAGTGTGTTCCCCTCTGACCGGGAGCTGATGCTTCCTCATACTATGCTGCAGATGCCCTATTAAAAGATTTCTAACCCAACTTCAGTTAACAGAAGATGGCAGCCCTCCACTACATCAGTGGCATTAAATGTAAGGCAGAGGGGTTGCATTAAGCAAAGCATTTGGCCCAAAGCTCGGTTAAAAATCATCGTGGACATTTCCCATATTGGTTGAATTGTCACTATCAAGCAAACGTCAAACACGCACTAAATTTGCCTGCTTCAAAATAGGCGACAGGACTCACAGCAGAAGTCCAAAGCTGGAAGCTTTCACTGTTGAGGTCACGAGGAGCATTTCCATCCATTTCTGAAGGCCAGGATCACATCCCTGCCCCAAGCGTGCACCCTAACGCCAGCTGTAGCGGTTGCCCAGGATGTGCAGAGTGGGGCAAACCCCTGCTAGCTTTGTTCTCAGCACTCCTCACAGAGCAGAGCTGGATGAGATCCTGGGCAGTATGGGGATCTGTCACGATGGCTTGGCCAGCTCTTTGGCATAGTTTCTGCAGCTACTGGAGACCGCAAAAACCAAGGGAGGCAAAGCAGCTACGCCAGAAACCCAGAGACTGAAACACAAGGCCCTGCAACAAACTGAGCAGTGGAGAGGCTGTGTGGGCCACCTTGCTGAGGGGTGAGGTTCGGTCCTCTCCCTCGCCCCTGCTGAGCCACCTGTGCCTCAGCCAGCTCCTTGCTATGTTTAGTAAACTAGCAATGAAAAATGCCTGTGAAAAGAGGAGGAGATGCTGAAACGATTCCTGCAGTGTTCAGCTGCAGAAAGACAACTGTTTGCCAGACAAGACCAACAACAAAGTAATGACCTGATCCACTCAGCAGGTGAACAGCAGAGCAGCCCTGTCATTCCTCCTGATAAGCCAGAGCCTCTCCACTGCCTCTGCCACAGTCTCAAGACTCAGAATGAAAGCCAGCAGGTCTGGGCAGCTCTGCAGTGCCTCCTTCCTATCTTTTCCCTCCCCTTTCCCTGCAGTTTCCTCCAAGGCACCACACTGTGTACAGCAGGGAAGAGAAGCACCTTCCCACCAGCTGTCTGGCAGGATCTGGGGGTCACAACCACCCTGGGACCGTGCACTTATCTGGAGCCTCTCCTTAGCCTCCCTCTCACCACAGATCCATTTTCCCCCTTCATGTCTCATTGCAGAAGCACTCTTCTCTCATTAGCATGTGCACGACTCTCCCAGTAAAGCATTTTGTTATATGATGTATGAAGGATCATGTCTCACACCACATTTTACTGTATATTTAAGTGCATGTTTTGCTGATTTACTGCTGTTCTAGGGAACGTCTCCTTCTCTTAGCAGGGCAGGTCCACAACGGATGTACCAGCTCTGACTAATGATTATTAGCACATCCCAAGGTTATGTACTACAATCAAATAATGTGCAGGAGGGAAAAGAGACTCCAGCTTACTGGGCTAAGGACAAAGATCACAGCTAGTCTCTGAATCTTCAGATTGCAATATCCATTACAGATTGCCACCTTCTAATGTCAAAGAATAATTTGTTGTTCAGAAAATGTGTTGCTATTTCAAAGGCAAGTCAAAGATCAGACTCGCTGTATATCAGTGTGCTGATGTACATTAGGAAGTGATGTCCAGGTACCAAGGACATTATGCTGTCGGTATAGAGGGAAAGACAGAAGACGTGACTCGCTGATCTACATTATGCAAACACATGGCCCAAAGTGGAAAAATATTTAACCCAGTCAAGTAAAATGTCACCAGTAATTCCCAGTGCTTAATGTAGCACAAACACTACATGTCAGATAAGTTAAGTGTGCTCCTCTGTGCTAGTAACAGACATGAAGTAGATCAACCCTCCATGCTGGAACTTGATGGGAAGAATTAAAGCTCCAGCAACCAAGAGTAAGAGAAACTCCCCTGTGGGAATGCAGAGCACATTTCTCTCACAACCCTGGCCAGGTAAGTGGGCAGTGTTGCATGTGGGAACTCCGCCACAACTCTAGCTATTGGCCAAGCGAGGAGCAGGCTTTTTCTCACAGCCTTTACCTAGATGCAGTTGGCTGCAAGTCAAAGATGTCCAGAGCACTAAAGGAACAAAAGACACAAACTAATTTCTAGCCTTTTATAAAGCCTTTTATGAAAGCTTCTTGTTCATGCCTTTCCAAATTAGAAAGAAACTAAAATAAAATGGCGATTACCACTTTCAATGTTTCCTATTTATTTCTGACAGAGATAAAAGCAACCTAGACCAACGCTTCTGCAGGTTTTCACAGTGATACCATTTTTCCACTTCTAACGCCTCACCAGCAGGGCCCTGGTCTCACCCTAACTCCTATGATACCTAGCGTAACAAACATAGCAGAGGCCTATTTGACTCTTGCTACATTCGGACACTGGATCCCCTCTGGATAAAGGCAAGCTGCAGCTCTTCTGTCACCTGAAACAAACCTGCTACTGAGTGCACATATCTGAATTAGGGATGAACCCTAATGAACTGAAAGAATTAAAGAACAATATAATCATCAAGGTTGGAAAAGATCTCTAAGATAATAAAGTCCAGCCACCAACCCCTCCCCACCATGCCCACTAACCACGTCCTTCAGCGCCACATCCACACGCTTCTTCAGCAGCTGCAGGGACGGTGACTCCACCACCTCCCCAAGCAGCCTGTGCCAGCGCTCGACCATTCTTTTGGAGAAGAAATCTTTCCTAATGTCCACCTGAATCTCTGAATTGGCAGCTTAAGGCCATTTCCTCTCATCCAATCACTATTACGTGGGAGAAAAGGCTGAGCCCCGCCTCAGGTCACTGCTGAGGGCAACGAGGTCTCCCCCGAGCTTCCTCTTCTCCAGACTGCACAGCCCCATCAGCTTCCCTCAGCCCTCCTCACCAGCCTCGTGCTCCACACCCCTCACAGCTACCTGCCGTTCTCTGGACGTGCTCCAGGACCTCAACGTCTCTCACGTTGAGGGGCCCAAAACCGGACACGGTACTCGAGGTGCGGCCTCACCAGAGCTGAGCACCTCCCTGCGGCCGGCTGCGCTGCTGCCGCCGCGAGCCAGCTCGCCGCCGGCCTTGCAGACCACTGCCCCGAAACCCCCAGACCTTTTTCCGCACAGAAAAGCACACGCAGGCTGTACCTTACCCAGCCGTGCGCCTTCTTTCTGACGATGTTTGGAGACTTATCGCAACGCAGAGCGGGAAACTTCCTCACGCCAGCCCACGCGCGGCGGCTGAGGGACACGCGGGGCCCGCACGGCCCCGCGGCGCCGCCAGAGGGCAGCGTTGCTCCTGCAGCTCCGCGGCCCGCCGCTGTGAGAGGAGCTGCGCGCGCGGCGGGACCGGGGCAGCGCAAAGCGAAGCGGGAACGCGGGAACCGCAGCCGCTCAGCAACGCCGGGTTCTGCTGGCTGCTCCCGGCACCGAGCTGCGCTCTGTAACGCGGGGTAGTCGGGAAAGGGCTGATCTGTCTAGCATTCATCTGCTCCTTCCAGTCTGCATGAGAGGTTCAGCTGCAGAATCCCCGTTAAAATAAAGAACGGAGGAGTTGAAGGAAGAAATTAATTCCTAGAAACGAGGAGCGCACGCTGAAACTCCCTCTCTGTAATTTCCTGTACCGCAGCCACAGGACGACCCTCAGTCCCAGCCGTCAGCTCAGCGTCCCGATTCGACTTCTGACAGCACAACTACCCTAACTCCTAAGCAACACCACGCAGAAGGGACGAACAGAACAGCACACGAGGTGACCTGCAGGATTTATCCTGCAAAGCCCATTACTTCTTTCTGGGAGCAGATTAATAATAATTCCCATCTCTTTTGTCAGTGTGAATTTAATGTAGGCCAAAAAGTCACGGGAAGTTTTCTTCCGAGGGAAGTCCATTCAAAACAGAACAAGAAAAAAGCTTAATTAAGTCTTTTTTAAATGAAAACCACTCAAGGCTTGACTGTTAATCAAAAGAACATTACTTACCTTACCCGGCATAGCTGGAACCAGGAGCTGGCAGCAGGTCTTAAAAAGGATCTCTTTGTCTTTCTTTGGTCAGAACTTACAAAAGACTCCAGCTGAACTACTGGCTATAAATACTCTTTTCCCTCTGCTAACGCATTGTGCTTCTGGGATTTTGTTCAGAGCAAACATTTTGTTACTAAGACAATATACTCTGAAATTTGGGCTTCTGAAAAAGCTGCAAATGAGCTCCAAGCAGCAGCTCTTCCAGCAATACTGTTATGCCGTCTTAACAAACCACGCTGTTGGGATCGTTTTCACTAATATTGGAAAATGAATTGAAATTTCTCACCAAATTTAATTTTTAAACATAAAAAACCACTGCTCGCTGTACACCGGAGCATATTTATGTATAAACCAAAGCTAAAAATGCAAATGGGGTGAATTAGCAGGGAGACTGCTGTGGAAAATGAACAGCCAGACAAGCAAAGCAACTTATTAAATACACGTGAGATCTTAAACCACAGAAGATAATTCAATGCAAGCACTGTTACACAGGGAGAGCATTTTTTCTATGTGTAATATGCACCTTACTTAAAAAAAAAAAAAACCAAAACAAAACACAAACAACAAACACCTACCTAAAAATCTGCCCCCCCAAACAGTAAGATTTTACTGTTTTTCAACAATGTCCTGGAAGACACTTTAAATGAGATTTGGGCACACATTTCTGTGATTGCATGTCACATCATACAGCTCCTTATGCCCTTTACAATTAGACAGGCCCTGCGTTAGCCCTGTGTTACCAGAGGAAGTCACAGACCCCACAGGATGCAGCACTTTTACTCTGTTCCCGACTCACAGAACCTCACACTTCACAACCCAGCAATCCTTTTTTTCATTTGAAAGACCAGAAAGAGAGGAATTTGTAAACAGCAGTGGCACAAACACAGGCGTGCTGGGGAGGTTCTGCTCCCGCGCTCCATTAATGGGCTGTGGGATTTGAGTCGGGTGAGGAGAGCTGTGCCTGGTGCTCACAGCAGGCTGAGCTGGAAAGACGGGGCTCCCCACATTAACACTCCGTGAGCTGCATCAAACAGAGTTATCGTATTAGCTGCCTCAAACTGTGTCACAGCCTTATTTTTAGTACACTTTTACACCCGTGGGATGTATTTTATTTACCAAGGAATCAGACCTAAACAGAGATGTTAACACCAGAGCACTAAAGGGCACTTCAGACAGTTCTTTTTGAGGGCTGTATGTGCATTTGGGGAAGGAAAGGCAGGGTGAATGGACGAGCCAAATGCTGTGCACGCATCTTCCTGAGCCACTCGTTGGAATCACAGTTTGTTTTTCAGTTGCTCTGAAACAGAACTATAATAAAATATTTCACTGGAAAAAAAAAAAAAGATGTAATTTTTATAAAGAAAAACATTAAGAATATGAAAGAATCGTATTTAAAGCAATACTGTGAAATAGAGCAGGCAAGAACTTGCTGAAGATCTTGGCAAAAGACATCACACAATTATTGCTACATATGTTTCACAGGCTGCCATTGGCACCAACAGTGGGTGCAAGCATTGGCTCAGGGCTACTGATCCAGACTCAAATGCTCATTGTGCAGCAGCGCTGCTTTGCACTGGATGGCTAAGGACAGTTAGACACTGCTCTTTCAAAGGTGTTATCCTGACTCCAGCTTTACTTCCTAGAGAATTCTTTGATCCTCAACTGACAGCCACAACAGCGAGCTATGGGCCCACGTGAGAGCTGGCAGCGCGCACAGGAAGGCTCGAGTCCCAATGAAGAATATGTCAGGTTGAAGATGGGGAGAAAAAAACACATTTTATTACAGATTTCATCAAATGTTTCAGATGAAATCTGGCAGAACTGCACAGAGAAGACACCAGGAAATGGGATACAATTTTCTAACTTCTCAAGTATGGGCTGTGCAGCAGACAAAGGACACTGATCAGGAAGGACTGCTGTTCTGATGCTAAGAAATAGAGCACAGAATTGTAAAAAGCTTTTGTCAATAGAATTTCATACCCAATTATTGTCACAGGACTCTCAAATTTTATTTTCCGCAATTCCTCTGGCAAAAGGCCAGATCTCACATGACCTCCATAATTTTCTTAATCGCATCAATGAAATCATCTTTCCTTCAAGGCAACCCATTTTTTTTTTTTTTTTTTTTTTTCTGTTAAGAGACCTGATTTCTCTTAAAATTTGAAACCATTTTATAACTGAATAGTAATTTTTCTCTTACGGAGAGGAACATCTGCAAACCTTTGATTTTATCACAGTCATACTTGATGGTACCCACCCACACAAGATGCTGTCCAGAGAGGGTTTTTCCTTGTTCACTTCATGAAAAATGCTTCTGCCGAGTGGCAACTCTGAACACAAGTAAGGAGTGGGCAATACACACCTGCACAAGATCATCAGGAGACAGATGGCCTCTTCTGCATGCAGCAGCGTTGAAGGATTGGCTGCCTCGCTGAGCAGGGATCGCAGCCGGTTCCTCGTCTCATGCCTGCTTTCAGTCTGGCCGAGCAACACAGAGCCAGAGCAGGTCTGGACCTACCAGGTACACTAACAATTAACATGTTATTCTAGGAGCTATGTAATTCTTCATTATTCCCCTTTTCAGTAAGAGCTTGCACTGATCTTCTTTGTATTTTTTTTTTCCTTAGGTGATCTGAGCCCCAGCTTCAGGAAGAATACTGAAATCTAAGACAAAGTGCTTAACTTAGCAAATGCCGGTGATGGGATCAACTCAACGGAGTACTTTTCTGCAAGACATTGGTCTACCTGCCTTCCTTGCCCAAACTGTGCTCAGTAAGGTAGGTGTCAGAGAGCACTGTAATTCAAGAGCAGCTATTGCTCATTTCTTCTTTGACTCTATAGGTCACTGACTAGAAATCTCTGCAGAAATGCATCTAAAGATATTTTGAAAATTTGGCCTCCACTGATGAGAAAATTAAGTGGTGACTCATGCTCCCATCAGCTCCAGGCTTGATTACTGCAATTCGATGGACTGAGAAGCTGATATTCCACCGAGACGGCAATTTGCTTAGGGGAGCTGCTGAGAGGCCTCATTGGCACCAATTGCTTCCAACACATCTCTCTTATCCTTTTAATCACTAGCAAATTTAATTTCACTTCTCACTGAAGATCTCACTCTCTGCTTTTCTGGCAAGAGAACAATTCAGAGGCTGATTTTGGAACCTCTGCTATAGCTCTAGATTCCAGCATGAAGCAAACTTGCTTGTACCAGTATCTCAGAACTGTATTTCCCAGCATTTCATTTTCTAGTCCCCCCAATCTAAAGTCCCACTACTCATGATTAGTTACCATCCTGCTGGGTGTTCCCTGCTGAACTAGAATGGCAGAGGAACTGTGCACATAAGCTTCAAATAACTGAGTTCAAAATGCCTCCCTACAAGAGCTCACAGTCCAACAATCACAAGTGATATATGGTTCACAAAAGTAAACTGCAAAGAGACAATTTCCTTCAGACGTTACTCCAAATAGGTGCTGTAGTTCTGGTCTGAGAGACCAGGGCTAGTAGTGGAAATGGGGGCAAGAGAGATTTGGTTTATAAATGCCAGAAAGCGCCAACCATCTGAACTGAAGTATAAAATACTCTTCATTTGCTCTCTTCAGATGCTACATTATCACGGAGTGTTGTTAGAACAACAGCAGAGCTTTTCAAACAGATTCCTTTGGGAAAGTGCTCCACAGCTTAACAGCCTTTTCACTGGAGATACACAAGTGTAGCCCAGGGCAGAATTCAGTCTCCCATCTATTTCACATGTTTGAAAAGGATGGTACGCATTTCTGGCACTTCATAATAATAACAGTAATACAAAAGCATTTAGATTATAACAAAATGGAGGAACCATGATTTACCTCTTACTGTGTTGTAATTCCCAAATGCATCAACATCTATTTAAGTGCAAAATAATCTAGAGTTTACAAATACAATGCTACAATTGTCTGCTGTAAAGGCTCTGTGTAAGATTACGACTCAATACAAAACACAATTCAGTGACTGAAATTTCATTTTTAATGTCAGAATAACATAAAAAAGTAGCTCTTTCTCCATATAAAGACCTGCAAAAAACGTATATGAGAGGCTTGGTCCTTCCTAGCATTTCTACATGTGTAACTGCTCATATCTTATGCACGTACGCACTTACACATAGATAAATGTGCTTGCAGACAGACAATATTTCATCTTAACTTCTAACCTCCTGCTGTCAAGGTATTTTCACAGAAAACCGTACACAAAACTAAAAGCTCCTCTCTCCCTGAGTGCCAGAGTAATTGAGAGGACTACAGTAAAACCAAATTATCGGATTACTCCTCTTTGGTCTGTGAACAAGCACAACTGCCCAGCTTCTGCTGAGACTGCGGTCTTTCTGTTGCACAACTCATTCACACTAGCTAGAAGTTACACGAGAAAAAAACGCAAACACAAAATAAAGATCTGCATTTTTAAATACATAAAAAAATATTTTTTGGACCTTACTGGCGCCATCATAAGCTTCTCAAGTACTGCACAAAGGGGAGATAACATTTTTGAGAGACTCAACACAACCTACAAAGACTCCCTGTGAACTCTGAAGTATCGCTTTATTGTGTTGGTGGGTTTTTTCCCCTCTGATTTAATTAAATGGGATTATAGATATGTGTAAGCTAAGAAACATCAATGATTAAGAAAATCCTAATGTTTTATATACAATGTTCTCCCTTTCCATCAGTTTTGTCTGATTACATTCATCACCAACTCTCAGTTAAATCTAAGGCTAAAAAAACAAACTATTTTAACCCTCTACTGAAACACTGTTGTATTCAACAATGAATTAACTTCCATTTGATTATAATTTACAGTATTCCTTATTTCTCCAAGTTTAGTTTATTAAATATTTTTAAGCAGCTCAGATTTATTTATTTTTTTAAACAGGACAAGCAAACAATTTAAAAACCTTGCAAAAGAACAAAAAGTAGGTATGGGTAAAAAGTTGACCCAAAGGATAAGTGATTTTATCTTGTTTTCCTGTTAGCCAAATGAAATTCAAAACCATCCTGTTTATTAAGGGCATTAAGCATAACAAAAAGCCATAAAACAAACAACAGTCTTTAAACAAAATAGAATTGATATGCATAATTAAGTTTCATCAAGTATGGTTTTAAAATATGCACTGCAGTTTTGCTTTGTATTCCCTTTAGATGAACACCTCCAATGATGATACACAATATTACGCTGCCCCAAGCAATCAACAGCGACTTGGTAAAGGCTTTAACACAACTCCACCTTAAAACAATTTGGAATATTCTTAAATGCAGAAAATACTGAAAGGAAGAAAAAAGATGTTTTCAGTGGAATCTAAGCAAGTTGTTAGATTCAGTACTGAAGATAGGAGATTCAGTTCAGAGGTAGCTCAGTAAGGGTAGCTGCAGTGTTCTAACTATTTAGCATCAACACAACCACACTCATCGTATGCTAGAACTTTTCCTTCAGATTAAAACAACTAAAACAACTACAACAACTAAAACAACAACAACAACAAGACTATCGTTTTCCGGGAATGTTGTTTTGCCATTCAAAACTAACAGAAAGAGACGCTGATTTCCATGGGAGATTAATTCCTTACATATTCTGGAAGTTTGGGTTTATAGAAAGAGAATAAAAAGAAGCCATCCTGAGTCTGGACTCTGCCGCAAGCACAGACAAAGGAATTTCAGTGGTCAAGGAGCCAGTTTCTGATTACTGTGTTAAAGAAATGGCCCAAGAACGTGCATGTTATTCTCTCCAGTTAACCACCCAGGTTGGCCTGTTGGTGGATCTGACTGTGCCATCCAGAGATTCAATGATCACAACAGCGAGCTTGCTGCTCGCTGCCCTTTGTATCTCTGGCTATGGAGAAGAGAGCACAGCCCTGGAGGATGCTGGGAGTGGGCAGAGTTGACTCCTCTCCAGGGAATGAAAAGAAATCAGCTTGTGACCACATCACATACCTTCGTTATGTGGTTTCTTTATTGTTGACAACAATTTTGAATAAAGGCGACGCTGCCGGCTCCTAACAGTTTCTCAGACAAATGGTAACAGAACAGTCTTGCACTAACTGACCATCAGGTAAAGCACCCGGGATGGGTGTCAGATTGCTTTCCTGTTGCTCACAGGAATGACAGGCTAGATAGAACAGTAGCTATATCAACCACTTCTTTTTTCACTAAGGAAAAAAGATACGTATTTAATGTACCTATCCTAATAAAAAAAGACCTTTAGCTTGTGCAAATGTCTACACAGCCTTATCAGAGCTACATCTGCTGAAGATCTGCTCAGCTGCACCATTAACCGCGATGTTAACCCTGACACACGTGACACTTCTGCACTCACATCGATCTCCCTTTGACCTATTTCTTTCCTTCCTTTTAATGTTGTAATGTACAATTGCCAGCACAATTTTTGCAGATGGGTACCCCTCAGAGCCCAGTGTAGATAGTCTTCTGAAATCTTAATTTCCCAGACAAGATGCAGAGCTGGCTAGGTGCTTAAAATACATGCCTATGTTCCCTTCTCTTCAATTCTCCTCTTAGAAGTGGTATTTTGTATGTGTTTTAAATAGCTTTTTAAATAAAGTAACATTTTATTCTTAAAAAAGTTGTGATGGATTGTCAAATTAGCTATGATAGTGTTCCTGTTACTGTGAGGATCCTTCTAATTAGAAAAAAAAAAAATAATTGTCAACTCTTGTCCTCACAAGCTATTGTTCATTACCAATGCAGCAATGTAGAAAACAAAGCTCAGCTTACTACAATAGAGACTCTGCTTCAATATTAGCATCCTAAATTCTGTCACTGCAGATCTCTGTGCATTGCACCAAGGGAAGGAAAAAAAAGAAAAAGAAAAATTTGCGTTCTTTAGGGGTAAATTATAAAAAAAAGTCTCCTAGCTGCAAACACAAATACTTCACTCATAACCCAAGCACCAGATCAGTTCTTTGAAGAAGCTTATGAGGCATTTAAGATATACAATGGCACAAAATCATACAATGGAATTGAAAGAATTTTCTTGAGAAACCATTAACTTTGAAGGAATGTCTAGACAACTGTGTCAACAAATGCAAATAATTCATGCTTCTCAGCTTCTATCCAATGGATGGCCCCATGCTGAGTATACACAAACTCAGAAGAAAAAGGCATGTCACAGTCATATGACTAGGGAGTGTAACAGAATCACACAGAAATTCAAGTCAGTCTTGAAACAACCCTTCAGAAAGCTCTTCTCCAGGGTAAGCCAGCAGTGGGATAGGCTACTGGTCATTTTGGCTACTTACAGCTGGTGCACCCTGGCTTCAAAGCAGGGGCAATGGAAGAAACACAGCTGTTATTCATGACCTCTTCGTTTCATTCCGTTAGAAAAATAAAAACTAAAGAACTTCAAAATACTGTACAAACCTTTTGCAGTAGCCAACACAGTGGCTTCTGGAAACAATGTTTTTGCCAAAAATGCATCTGTAAGGCACTTAAAGGGTATCTTTTTTATATATATATGTATATATAAAAATAAAATATGCACCGAAGCAACATTCACAAATACCCAGTTGTCTCAATCATCTGTGTGTACAGTATAGTACATATATACATTCACTGTGACACCGGCCATCTCCATCATTATACCTTCACGGGTACTTTGGGTTGCCTGGTTAACTTCAGTGCCTGTGAACATAAAAAAAATAAAAGCAGTCACTTTCTTATATTCTTAAAAGACTGACAGCACAAGACAAACTTTTTATTAAGGGGTGACAAAATGCTCCGGGTTCTTCTGGGATGCTGAGTAAGGTATCAGCATGCAGCTGACAGGCCACTCTGGCTTTTGAGATATCTTTGCATCTCTGGTTGCCCATCACAACAGACAGCCTTAAGAAAGGAACGATAAGGAATATGGCCAGACTGCCAGCAAAGGAAGCTGGAATAGATTTCAGATGTCTTTTAGAAAGCAACTGTTGGGGTCCCACCGAAGAAACCACCTGTGGCACAGATAAAAAAAGCTTCTGAGTTACTCAGGGAAAGACAGCGATGAAAACTCTGTATTCTCGGGCCTTCTTTTCACGTGGCTCAAAGCACACCTATAGCCTAGTCACTGTTGTAGCGATGGATGTCACACACTTTGGAGTTACCTTCATGTAATGAGGAAAGGTAACAACAAGCCGTGCCCATCCATCCAGAGGTGACCTTATCCCGTGATACCTGACATTTTTGTTTACAATGGCTGCAGCTTTAGTCTGCTTTTGCCAAACGTTTTTACAAGGAGAGAAAATCCATGGAGAAACCTTAAAGTGCAGAAGGGTCAGTCAGTTACAGTAGGTAAACTATACAGTGTGAGGTTCAACTTGAACGACAGGTGGTCGTCCTTCCACTTTGGCAGGATGCACCCTCATTAACTTACAAGGTAAGTGTGACAGGCTTAAAAGACATGAGCTTTTCAGCTGCTCCTGTATATACACTGTATATACACAGTGCACTGTGGGCACCCTGAAGGATATGCCTTCTTTTGTGAGCTGCACAATAAAATAAAGCTCGGTGCTTTTCTGTGGCCTGAGCAAGAAGGAAGTTCATGAAATTTGGAACTGGTGTTGTCCATATCCTCCTGGGGGAAGTGTCCTGACAGACTGGCATTTGCTTGAGAAACTTATCATTTCTCAGAGCTGGCTAAACAAGCAAAATTCAGTCTGAGAGATAAGTGTGATGGGTCTTCCTATTGTAGATATTAACCTTTAATATTGTACATTTAAAGCTTGTATGCACTGCTTGAAAAACATTCTAGCACAAATGTAAACCCTTAAAAAAAATCCAGTCCTTTAAAAATAAATAGGCTTTATTCCCCTCAGAAACACCAGCTTTCAGAAACACCAGCATTTAACTATCGTTAAATCTAGCCATTTGAGATTAGTCTTTTGGATATTATTCATCAAGAGGCTCGGGAGAGATATCAGTTCACATTTTGTTTGGGAAAACAATTTTTTAACTTTGTAGTTTGGCAGATTCTGCTGCCATATTTACAAACTAGAAATACCTTAGCGTAGATGAACCTCTAAATATTTAAATTCAATTTCATACAACCGGATCACATGTACTATCATAATTAAGTGAGAATGTCACTGCAGTTGAGTACTGTGACTGGATAACCACCTCCCCCTGCAAGAGATGCCAAAATGAAGCCAAGGTGTTTATAGAATATAAACATCAAGGGTGATGATGACATGTTTGTTTTCAAAGCAGAAGACCATTATCCAGTCACAACATTCACTTCTGTTATACTTATTGCAACCGTACCAGACCCAACCTCATTGATTTTTCTTATGAGAGTAATTAAAATAACATTTGTGAATAATAGAGAAGGCCAACTGAAGAAACTGCTGCAACAGAACAACAATTCCCCAAAGTGGTTCTGTGGTAGCATTACAGTCTGATTAGCACAGAAGGTTTATTTGAAGCTTAATGAATAAGAAACTAGTGCTGGTGAACTGTAAATCTCGGCAGTACTGGTTGACTTTTCTGATGCCCTGTTTAAAGGCTGTGTTAACTTGCAACAACTGACAGCAGTCCCTAAAGGCCTTCACCACCCCTGAGCATCTGGGAGGTCTGGATGAACTCCAGCCAACTGCAGGTCTTGGCAGCAGGGAGCAGTCAGACAATGAAGAGAAACCTGCATTGCAGGGATCGTTTCTGTCACTGGTAGTGTCATCAGGCTATCGTTCTTCAGGTGAAGCACATTATTTTCTTGATGCAATATGACCCCCGATTATTTCTGATAATTAAAAACAAATATCAATTGCTTCAGACTGTTGGAATTTCTGAAATTATGTATGATTTGCAAATTTCCATTTTTGGATGCTAAGATAAACGCAGCTTTACGAGACCTGATTTCTGGACTCACTGCTGGCAGACTGGGAGCTTTCCTGCTTTTTATAATTCACATAATCATAAATGGAGCAACACAAAGTGACAATGTTAGGAAACAGCATTCAAATTAGCAAGGTAATTTTGCTGAAGTAGTAAAATGCTGGACTGTTGAATTTTGCTGAAAAATGGAAACACAGAAAACAAAAATAAAACTTCACCTACAAGTGAAGAAAGAGGAGTATTGACGGAGCTGGGCCTTCTACAGTATGACTCAACCTTCACCTAACATGACCATCTAAAACTACTTCAGTTGTCACAGCTTCTTGATCCTTATCATCTCCGAACATTAGAGACAGAATTATAATCAGTGGCAAAGAACAGCCAGCTGTGAGGTGGTTATTACTGTTCTGAGAACATGACTGAAACCACTGCAATTTCAAGTACGTCACAGAATGGCTCTCATATGTGAATAGCTTCAATCAGCACTGAAATAAATGCAACTTGTATCATAGAATCATAGAATTGCTCAGGTTGGAAAAGACCTTAAAGATCATCGAGTCCAACCACAACCTAACCATAGTACCCTAACTCTAACAACCCTCTGCTAAATCATGTCCTTGAGCACTACATCTGAATGGCTTTTAAACACATTCAGGGATGGTGACTCAGTGATGCCAATGAATAAATCTCTAGGTTAGTCTATAATCCTGTAGGCTATTCCACATTTCTGACATGAAATATGATGCACCAAACTTCTGTAGACTTTTGGCTACTATAAGGGGTGACCTAAGTAAAAGCTATACAAACAACACAAAAGAACAACCTTCCCCCCCAAAAAACCCACAACCAATAGAAAACATTTTCATCTTGTTTCAATACAGTTCCCAAAGGGCCCTCATTTTAGCTGATTCCTGAAGCTCTCACGCCAGTAGAGTTCACATCTTTCACGCCTTCATGAGAGAGCCCATCACATCTCCACAAGAGGGATGCAAGGCAGTGATTACTATCCAAAGACTAAACCATTTTTACTGGCTAAAATTTGAATTCATAATTTGAATGCTCACTGCAGTGAAATGTACAAGCTGTAGAGGTCTAACTTCTGCATTTGAACTTTTATGAAGGAGCACAAAGTTCAACCTTTTTAACATGTCACTAATGTGACTATCACTGTCTAAGTACAGAAACAGAAAAATTCCTACCATGGGATCCACAAGAATGAATCTGAGAAGTTTAAGATTTGTGTTTAGGTACTTTTGCCTCATAGCAGACTTTTCATTATAAATTTACAAAAAAAAAAAAAAAAAAGCAATTCTTACCTTTTGCCTAGAAACCATCCAAGATTTTATTGTTGGTACCAAAAGACTGCCAAGAAGAATCTGAGCGGGATGATAGATGAGTAAGGGGACAGAAATTAAGGATAAGTGCTCATAACCTGCAAATACTATCTTCAGCATTGGAATCCCTGCAAGCAGAAAAACAGGAGACGGACTCTCAAAGAGAATCAAAGAGAAAAGCAAAGCATTTTATGTTGCACTGAAATTTTAACAAACCCAACAAAAAACAAAGAAAAAAACCACAAAAGAACCCCAAAACCAAAATGAAGTTTTACATAAAAAATAATAAAAAAAACCCATGCAAAACAAACCTGGAAGAAAATGAACAACAAGACATATACGGGTGGTAAGTTCTGTGCCAGAAAGGAGGTAGGGGAATGCCACAAAATATTTTCTCTAACGATGCCGACAGCTGCAAACTCCTGCTGATGTGAAATACATTTGTGTCACAGTATGAGTGTTCAGTTGCTGAGTGTATGTCTGTACTGTTTATTTACTCCTTCCCCTTGCTATGCCGTTTTACATTTTTGTGATTGTCCTCCATCCCGAGGATCACCCAGCTCCTGCTTCTTCACTCCATTCACTACCAGAGGAGGGTTTCTTGGTGTAGTCCTTGCCAGTAAGTACTCAAACTACAGACTTCCTTGCTTAAACTGATTCACGCAAAGTGGAGAGACAGGAACTGTGCAGGTAAGTGCTCACGCATTAGAGAACAAAACTCTGCTCTAAGTGTATGTTTCAGAAAAGAGAGCATGAGAAAGAAAAGATTCAGTGAACTGAATGAGCAATATGCAGTAGACATACCTATGACCCATCAGGGAGCAGGTAGAGTACAGAAGTTTTTAGCCGCTGGAAGAGGTGAGTTTTAAGAGCTAGACATAGGCCATTTTCCCAAAGAGCTTGAATTTGTACTCAACAGTGCTAATTCTATTAGACATCTCCACATGTAAACTCCCCACTTGATGAAGTAATACGTAAGATTAAATTTGATTTAGTTTTGCAATAATGAAACTGATTATACTGACTTTGAACATGTTATTATTGAAAACGATCTGCTGAAATCTTGTGGTTTTGTTACCATGCTCCAAAAAGCATGGGTGCAGGCAATACTTGCAGCCATCTCATCTCATTTGACCAGACATTCGGATAGGTGCAGACAAGATCTGCTGCTATTCTTTGGGAGCCCCCTGAGAAAATACCTTACTTTCTCCCTGGTTAAAAATGCCATTCTAGGAATCTTCTACCAGCATCAACTTTGCAGCAAACAATATTAGTTTTCACAGAGCTCACCTAAGAGTCTTCTTTCTCAGCAGTGACAACAAGTTGAGCATTGTGGCACATGCTCCTCCATTCCCCCGTTAGTAGATGACTTTGATCAACCACAGTTGCCATATTTACATAAATCTCTATCTATCTTGGATAAATTCTTGTTCTCAAGACCGTTCCAGACTTCCCTCAATAAAAGCAGGGTCCTTCTATATGAGGAAACATAGTTCATTGATAATGAGCCACCAGTGGCCCATTACTGTTCACACATTTCTGGGCTTACTGAAACCTGCAGTTTCCACAGCACAGTATCTTGTTGATATTTTAACTAGTTTCATCAAATTAAAGCATTCACAATTTCATTCCCATACTAGTAGATTTGTCTTATGGGGCTATTTCCAGTGAAGGACTAAATCAAATAAAGGCTTGCATGCTTAATTCAATATTAATAAGCTATTACCCTTAGAACAGTATCGTGGACCTATCACCAACACAACAGAACTGCTTAGTATTAACAATAATCTCTAGCGCTTAGAATTAGACAGTATTTGGACAGAAACTAAATGGGCATTTGCATTGTATTATGGAGCATAATTTGCTTCAAATGCCCATCGTAGTGTTTTTGTAAACAGATAATGATTTTATTACCTGTTTCCAAGTCTCAACTACACCCTCGTGGGTCTTTCTCTGTTCTCAAACCACAGAAAAAATAAACTTTATTGCTATATTTATGTTCATATGACAGCACCTGGTGTTTTGGTAGTGCAGTTTCATCAACAGATCCCACAATACTTTAGTTAGCTGAACAGGACTCCTACAGAGAATCAGAGAGCATGAAGATGACTAACCTGGGATCGCACAGAAAACTAACGGTGGAGACGTGAACAGAATGGGTCCAAAGTGACTGAGATTCTTTATATTACTGTATGTTTTCCGAATGGAAAATAAGAGAAATTCTAGACCAAAAGGTAAATTCTCTAGAGGAAAGCTATTTCAGTAAACTATGAAAAGAAAATTGAAGCAATCAAATATAGATACAAGATGCTGTAGTTAGCGTGACAGTGTAATTAGATTGCAGGGTGGGAAGAGATTCTTAATTCACAGCTCATTTAAATACATGTAAAAACAATAGGTTCATGCAAGCCAGTAATGTGCAATTAAAGTTCCTGCTATTTACTAGGAAGAACTAACAGGTGAAAAGAGAAAGCAATCAATTTTGCATGTACACCCCTGTTTAAAGGAAAGAAAAAGCCTTGTTGCCTTTTCATAAAACTTCCTGACTTTTGCAATTCCAACAACGCCAGTACGCAGCTCTCAAAAGATGTTTAATGACAGAGATCCATAGACTACAGTCACAAATGTTTACATTAGGAGCAGCACCACAAAGTTAAACAAAACAGCATGGGATTTTACTGGTTTTTAAAAACGTTCTTTAAACTTTTTTTTTATCCCACTGCACAGTGACGTCAAGCATCGGTACGACAGCTGTTTTCCAAATGCATAAAACTGATACAAGTTTCTACTTAGGAAAAAATATTTTACTAGCTATTACTCCCTCTCTTAAGAAGAGAAGAAATTGGGTGTGGGTATTTGTTTTTCTAAAACAAACCATCTGCTCCCCAAAACAACAGCAACAACAAAATGAAAAACAAATTTCAGCCGAAGGAAGAAAAGTGACATTGCAATAACCGGGCTGATGCTGTATGCTAAATCTTTGCACAGAATGTATTTTCAAAATGAGGTTATGAACTAGTGTTAAGAGAAGCTATAACAGAAACACTGAAACAGTAGTGACATAAACAGATGCTGCTACAACAAAACTAATAAAGATGAGTTTAAATCTTTCAGATAGATAGCAAGGAATAAAGGTGCTAAGCAAAATACAACTTATCACATTTATTTTGTCCACTCTTCTTTTCCTCATCATTTATAGCCTATTGTTCCTAGTGTTAATGGACTATGATGGCTATGCTTAGTATAACACAGGCAAAATTTTGCACAGGATCAAATCACTTGTAGTAACCAAGCCACTAGCATAGTTGTAATTCTCTTCAGTTTCCTCAAAGAACACAGCAGCTGCACCCTGTGAGCCCCCAATGTTACTGGGGCATTTATTTACAGAACTGACTGCTACGGCTGCATTCACTTGTGTGAAGAATGATATCTGAAAGGATTTGTTGTTCTGTTTTCACAGAGCCATTAGAATCACGCTTATCTGCATTTCAAGGCTGTTGTGCCGACTTAGTTCAATCCAAGTGCAAAGTCTTTCACCTGGGTCGTGGCAACCCCTGCTATCAGAATAAACCGGGGGATGTAAGAATAGAGCACAGCCTATTCTGCTGAAAAGAATTTGGGGATACTGGTGGGTGGCAAGCTGGACATGAGCCAGCAAAGTGCCCTTGCAGCCGAGAAAGCCAACTGCACCTTGGGCTGCATCAAAAACAGCACGGCCAGCAGGTGGAGGGGAGATGATCCTGCCCCTATATGATGTGCTGGTGAGACCAGACCTGGAGCGCTGCATTCAGGCGTGGAGTCCTCAGCACAGGAGAGACATGGACGTGTTTGAGTGTGTCCAGAGGAGAATCACAAAAATGATCCAAGGGGTGGACCACATTTCCTATGAGGACAGACTGAGAGAGCTGGGGCTGTTCAGTCTGGAGGAGAGAAAGCTTTGGAGAGACCTGAGAGAGGCTTGTTAATATCTAAAGAGGGGCTACAAGATGGAAAGGTACAAATTATTTAGCAGGGCCTGTTGTGACAGGGCAAGGGGAAATGGTTTCAAAGCAAGAGAGGGTAGATTTACACTGGACATTAGATTTTTTCTTTACTGTAAGGGTGATGAAGCACTGAAACAGGTTTTCCAGAGAGGTGGTGGAACCCCTGTCCTTGGAGACATTCTAGGTGAGGCTGGATGGGGTTCTAAAGCAACCTGGTCTAGATGCAAATGCCCCTGTTCATTTCAAAGGAGGTGGACTTAATGGCCTTCAATGGTCTCTTCCAACTCAAAAGAGAGTATGATTCATCCTGACTGACAATGAAGGAGAAACAGGGAAATTGACAAAAAGATTGTATACAAACTGAAAAGTTTTCAAACTGCTGTGGAGGTCTGAACATTCATGACACGAACATCAACTCATGTTGCTGCAGTTTATGATGTTTCAGGTTTCTAGCAGCTAGGTTCAGCTCCTCTGCCAAAGACCCTCACCCACTACATATGACATGAGGAAAGAGTGGAAATGTGGTACTCAGCTGAGTGAGAAAACAGTACTTCACCTGACCAGGAGCACAAAGAGGAACAGCAGAAGCGAGAATGCACTGAGATCATTCCATAGATATCCCTTACAAGTAAGATGACAAATATTCTTAGCATTTTATTCTGAATTTGCCTCTTCTCCTTTGTCCAGCTTTGTTTTCCAATCACTCACTGTTCTCCCATCTTCCTCCTCGCTCTTGGATTCCAGTACTCAAAGGATACATTTTTCCTTCTTTCTGTTAATTTTTTTTCCTTTCTTCTTCTTAGTCCTCCACTTCCATACTTCTAGGCATTTTTAGTTTGCTTCCCAACAACTTCAATTTTGCTCTCACTTGCAGCAGCATAAAATGTGGGCATCCCACATTTTTTACTGCAGATTACAATATCAATAGACTGCCAACAGGGCCACAGCAACAAAGAGAAGGAAGTTTGCCTGTGATACAGAGTTCTATTCACTTTGCTTCCTCTCTGCACCCTCATCCAACCCATTTCATGCAAGAACTTCACATGAACCTGAAGAACTGCTAACAAAGAGAAGCTGCTGAACTTTCATCTACTACCTTCCACAGCAGCAAGGAGTGAGAAAACTACTCTCATCTTCTGGTATGGGAAAGCCCTGGTTGCTCTCCATTGCTCTAGGATATTCCAGTCCTGCTCCAAGGCTGTGGCTTATCAGCCCTGGCTTAAGGCCCCTATTTCTCTAGCAGCCTACACAGCTGAAAGCTATTTAGCCTTCCTCCAGCTTTGTAACCAACATAACCTCCCACATGCTCCCCTTCCCCACTTTCAAAGTTGGTCACCACCTCTGTGAAAGGTCCACAAAAATGGTTTGCTGCACCTCTCTGCATTCAGTTAACTGTAAAATAATAATAATAAAAATCCTAGAACATCTGAAAATATTTTTTAAGAGAATTTAAATATAGCACTCTTTTCATCTAGCTATCACGGCAGTAATATAAATGAAGCAAATTAATTTTAATGCTCCAAGGTACTGATTCTGTGTCACTGTCACTGATGGGATCCAGCCAGACTTTATGAGATGGCATTTGACTTTATGGAAGCGAGCACTATGCACGCATTTACAATTTTACAGGGACTTTAAGCTGTCATGCTGAAAAATGTTTATAAAACATTAATCAAAAAATGCCTCTTTAATACAATGCATTGTCTGAAAGATGTTAGGAGGCACATATTGTAAATGGATTCTTTTTCTGACTAAAGTAATTTCTACCAAAAGCCTTTCCCCACTGCTATACAAGTACACAGTGTGGAAAGATAAAGAGCACTTTCTCAGCACATTACTACCTGATTCAAACACTTGGGAAATCACTAATGTACAGCATGCCATATTTCCATGTCACACATGACACATTTGTCTAAAATTACCCAACAGAGTTTGACATTGCAGCATATTCCATAGAAGAGCTTTCAACTGACATCTGCCAAGTAAGAACTTCAAGTAAGAGCTTTCTTCTTCTAACAAGCAAGTAAGAGTTTTCTTTTATCCCATACCCATGATGGAAGTGATAAAACAATAAGTACTGGAAATCAGTTTTTTTTTTCTGTTTTAATATGTTTATTTTATGCTCACTGAATGTGTAAGCTCCCATCAAAAGCAGTGTTTCATCATTTGTTGTTTTCTATCTCACTGCAATGGGCTCAGAGAACTTAATAGAACATTTTTATTACCACCAAAACGTAGGCCATTATCTCTCACACCCAGAGCAGAATTATTGCTACGTGCTCTACTTACATACTTTACTGTATGGATTTTTTCTCTTAAATGTCCTCACAACAAACAATTTTTCCTAAAACTTTATTGCTTACATTACCGAAGCGCATTCCAAATCACAAAACACTCCAGCATTTCTTCTTAGGAAAAGAGGTTTGGTGCAAAACAAAGAGGTCACCGCTTAGGCTATGGAAGCACAAGGAATCAGAGCATCAAACAACTGTTAGAGAGAGACAGAAGTAGTACTTAGAAGAAACTCCTTAATCTTCAGATTTACAATTCTCTTTTCTACTCATTTCGGAATTCTCAGTTGCCATAATGTTCAATTGCAATACACAAAATGAAGCAGCTGTATAATGGCAGCTTCTCTGACACTCTCTGTGCTATGATGTCTTTCCGAAGAACCTTTTCAGGGGTTGATATGAAGGGAACATCTAGAGTAAGGCCAAGTAACATTTCTTTTTTTAAACTGAGAAAAAGCCTTCAAAGAGAAGCATATACTGCATTAAAGCTCTCTTAAAGTGCCAAAGCAGGGATTTTCTAAGCTTATCTTGCAAAGACAGTGACAAATGAGCACCTGAAATTTTAGCACAGTGTCAGAATAGCATCACATGTGGCCCGGTGACTGCATGATGGGGATGGGTGGTGAGATCAGGGAGCAGGATTATAAAGAGGTTGTTCATGCACATAGTTACCAGAACAGAACCAGCACAGACATCAGAATGGCAATATACCATTAATCTCTTGTTCACAAACTTTCTTATGGATGTCCCTTTTTTTTTTTCTCCAGGCAAATCACATTGCAATGGTTAGTTTTGAGGAGACAGAGGTTTATACACTGTGCCTGCTCTCAGTGAAGGCTAGATAGGAGTAGAAGTTCATTGTCTTTGCTGAGATTCTGCTATCACATACTGATATCAAAATAGGAGAAGATGTTTCTGACAAAATAATCATTACTGATTATATATGCACTAAACTCAAGTTAAATGCTCTTCCCCTAAAACAAGCTTCTTTCGGGTGTGGAAATAGCTGAACAACATCTGAATTGCAATAACCATACAAATACTTGCTCACTCTCAAGTGTAGCCATTTTAGCTGAAGAAAGAACTAAAATCATATTAAGTTGGAGGGAGAATAGATTAATGGAAGCAGAGCCTAAAACAGGTGGCCAAACTCTTCCATGGGTGAAGACTTGCTCAGAGTACAGTCCAGTCATCATTTTCCAGCACAACTCCACCTGCCACTCTAGGATTCCTTTTTTGCTCTTGACCCTCACCAAGAGGTTGTAGAGCTTAGAGTCATTCTGTACTCTGCAAAGGGATCAAGACTGAGAGAAATAGTACATGACATTCACTACTCTCTTGTCCAGAAGGAAATAACCGTACCAAAATGAGACTCCAAATCCACTACGGTTAGACAGGCCTGCACAATGGTTGCAGCACTTTTGGTTCAATTACCCAACCTAACACTATCACAGAAAACTAACTTGTGCTGAAAGGGATAAGGAGACCAGCCTTCAGCACAACCACAAGTGCCAGCAGATAATATGACACTCAGTATCTGAGTAGGAAGAACCTGCAATGGAAGTAGTATGAGACCATATTCCCCTTGCCTTTCTACCCACAACTATATGTGCTCTACACAGAATTGTGCTTAAAATATTATCAGGGGAAAAAAAGTTATTTTTATCTCCATATTTTCATATTGCAGCTCAGTGAGGAGTGTAATGGGGAGAAAAAACAAACAACAAAACAGCCAGACTCATGAAGAGATAAAAACAAACATCTGCTTAGGAGCTTTTACAAGGGACTGGTGAGAGATAAAAGGAGTCTGGAATGGCTGCAAAGGAAAATTACAATATGAGCGAACCCCGTTCATTTGAAGGTGTGCACAAACCCTAATCTTCAAACACTTTCACCTTTATCCTCCTCCTTGCGCAAGACCTATATTACCAGAATATTCAACAGGCCTTCACATTACACTAGATGATTTACCTCTTCTGGAGGACCTGAATTACTGGGAAGGCTTTGTACTAAATCAGAGTGCTGTGATCACACGGTGTAACCCATACCATTACGCTAGGATGCAAGAATTTCACTGACTATCACGCTATGTTGTAAGAGACTGGGCCAGTCTAGCATTCAGGTAAAGAAGGAGAATAAAGTATTTCTTTTGTCATAACTAGCAAAGATTTAAAAAGAAAATAAAATCTGGCATGCTTTGAATGCTCTTAATAATTATTAGTCTTCAGTTAAGTGGATCACCACACTCATCATACATCTGCATTTAAATTAAATGTAAGTTACTAGGGAACAGCAGATTTTGATTCTGTCAAACTTTTAAGTAAATAAATGTAAAGGATAGAAGAAAAAGAAAGCACAGTTTGTCTATTCCTGGGGTTTCAACATGTGTTCAGATTGGAAGTGATGTTTAATGAACAACATAGGCAATCTTAACAGCTGCTGACAATGAAACATTTAACACCAACAACAGAAGACTAGATCCTCAGGCTCCAAAACATCTCCACCCACCTGACAACATGGTAGTAATCATTAGTTAGCAGGGAACACGAGGAGGAATTGAACCATCACAAGTCATACTTCAGATTGCCTTATCCCTAATTTGGGACCGCAGTGCAGTCACTTCAGTGTTGTAAGCTGATCCTAACTCTTCAGTGCTTTTCATTACTTCAATTTCAATTCACTCTTCATATATACATATACAAGGCACAGGGTAAAATCTACCTGTAATTCACTGAAAATATCTAAGGTACAAAGTTGAAATAAACAGAGTTTAAGCAGTTCCTTCCTTTCTCTACAATTATTGTAATCAGTAGTTTTTGAAGCTTAAACATGTTAGATCCACTAAGGAAACGGTTTCTGGAGTTTGACAGCTGAGGCTAATTTCTGTCTGAGCACAGAAGCTTTGATTACGTGGATTTGGTTTACATTTTAAAAAAAACTATTATAGCCACTGCTACAATTCCATTAAGACCTATAAAATATTCCTGATTAATTGCTCTCAGTTTACCTCTTCAAGTGAGTGGTGTTTTATAGCCACTGCTATTAGTTTTGTAAACATAAGAAGGAAAGGATTACACTCCAAACTATCTTCTAACTACATTATTATTATTATTTTTAGTTTTTTTCTCCAGCAGCCTTGATGCAAATTAAAACATGATGCCACAAATTCATTATAAACTGTATAAGCATTTCTTTCAATGAAGAGAAAAATATTTCTTAGGAATATTAGCATGACTTTTCCTTCAGTTTTGTCTTTACTTGATTTCTGTAGCCAAAAAGAGATGCTGTGACACGAGACCAGAAAAGCTTTGATGTTCCAGACATCACAGAAGACTTTTGAAGAAGACAGCACAGTACCTAAAAATACTGAGGGATGCTATTTCTCATGCTAAAATTGCAGGAGTTAGGGTTGTGTGCCTGCAGTGGTCACAGCAGTTTTCAGAGGATGACTCCTCTTCTAGATTCCCAAGAGTATACCATACTAAGACTGCAAAATTTCTAAGTGCTGCTGCTGTTGTAGTGATTTTATTTATTTATTTTTATTTTTTTTACATCTTCGCACCCACTTGTTCCAAAGTGTCTGGAGTCAACAGCTCACACTGGCTGCCAGGTGAACAGAAAGTGGCAAATGTAGATGCAAGTCTCTCAGGGAGACTCAACATCAGCTTCAATACTCTGCAGTTTTAGTATGGGTGACACTTGTAGCCTCTGCCAGCTTGAGGTAAAAAAAAATATCTTGAGTCATGTCCAAATGTGGATCTTCCCAAGGGTAACCTGTCAGCTGTCTGCAGAGTATAATGTAGTTTTTAAAAGTAGATAAATTAACTTTAACTGTTTTTGGTGGGGAGGGAGGGTTGAGAGGGCTCTGGTGTCATTATCATTTTACAGATGGATATGTGCATTTATTTTTTTTATTATTATTATAAAGAGGTACAAGGTATGCTGTCATTAAAAACCTGCAATCTGGTTTTTAGTGTCTGATCCAATTATGTGTACATCTGGGAAGACACGCAACCAAATAAATAATTGGAGAGGTGCAACTCTGAAATGACAATTGTTATTCATCGATCTTTTTCTGTAAGTCGAGATTGAGAGATGTAAACTTCAAGTGAATGAGATCTCCTGGGTGAGATTCTGCAGTTCAAACACAGTAAACAACTGTTGTCCTCTGATGCACATTTTAGTACTGCTGGAGGCAAACTTCCTAAATATTAATAAAAAAACCTACTACTGGCAGAGTATACAGATGAAAAGGAAGCCTGGGAGCCAGTGCAGAATTTCTAGCCACATTTGAAGTCTAATCAAAGAAACATACATTTCAGGTCAGAACAGAAAGGAGATTCCCTAATTTTCGCCAGTATTTCCCCTTCTGAAATCACAAAGAGATAAAAATTGAGTAAACTGCAAAATATTAAACATGCTATATCGCAAGTCTGGCGAAAAAAAGGAACAAAAATCAGCTACTCTGTGTCCAAAAGCCACTAGAAGTCATCGGACTAAACCATTTCTGACATTAATGTTGGCCTGCTAGGCATTTTCTTCCTGAAAGCATAGCTTTGAGATGCCCTGGTATGAAGAAGACAGTGTGTACTTGCCCAGCTGTGCACACAAGCAGCAAAGGAACATAGAAGAGATGCTCTGATGCAGACTATCTGAGCAACCACAAGCTGCTCAGAACTGTCAGTATGACTTCCCACGGAGAGACTCTTAAGTGAATGCTGGGCTCTGTATTAGGGAAATGCTTACACATGCAAAATGACATTCCACCTTGGGTGGATTAGGCAATGTGTGCTAGTAGAAAACATTTATACTGTTCTGATTACATAAATCCCAGAAACGAGAACAACTTTTCGGTTTGGCCCAAAAAGTACCAAAAATTGTGGGAGGTTCTAGCAACCACCAAGTCCCCTGAGATCTCAGGAGTAGGTTTGGGATCAACAGGGCCCTTCTAATTCTCTGGCAAAAGTGAGGGGTGTGTGTTGGCCCAGACACAGCCTCCACAAGGCACTCACTCTTTCCATCAGTATTTCCCCCACAGACATCCCTTCATGCCCGGGAGTCAGCATCCCACCAATTACAGGCAGAGCAGCAGGCAGACCATTTTCATTTACATCACTCTATCAGATACCTGGGTAAAAAATCTGGAACAGGTAAGCAAACATGTCCTAACAACACAAAGAAGTATGATAGGCTACCAGCAGAAATGCCTCTTGTTCAACACTCAAACAAAAATATTAGAAGTCAAGACGACAGCATCACAAGTCTTACTCTTGAAAACTTCCTGAGAGTACTTAATCAGGAATATTCTATAGATCTCTCTGGAATTATTCCTATATTTAAAGCTAGTCAAACCCTGCATGAACAGAGGACAATTCTCAGCCAAAAGCAGATAAAAGCCACTCTATTTCAAGAATATCACAGAGTTTGGTTTGAATATTCACGTAAGGCAATGCATCTGATTTCACCACCTCACTTTTCTTTTACAGAATGCCTATAACCTTTGTAGAATTTCATCCTGTAATTGGCTGCTGCTTAGAGGCAATTGAACTGTCTGTGAATCAGCTTGTGCACCACACAGTGCCATTAAGAGGTGTTCAGGGATGGACTATCAATGCTGCACTCATGAAGAAATAAGCTGAGTATTTCAAAAGCAAATTTGATTGGAATTAAAACACTACAAAGGAAAGTCAAGCTTTGCCTTTTATTTCCAAAATCCTATTCTTTCCTAGAAGTATTACGTACTCTAGAAACTTTGACTGCATTACTTTAAGAATTCCATGACGAAAGAACTGGTACATTGGAAAATACAGATGAGGGAAAAATGCCCTATGCATCACAACCAATACCCTCCTAATTTCATTTTAAGGGCTACTTAAAAAAAACAAACCAAAACCACTCACACGTACCATACTGACATTTACACTTGTGGTCACCCGGAAATGTAGCAGTATTGCATTTTCTGCTCACAAAATAATTTTACAGAGTAAATGGAAGTATTAAATAAAAATATTTACTGACAATTTCAGTTCTTAATTTTGAAGTTGAAATTTCTGTCTAGCACTTAATTGTGCAAGAAACAATGCTCTGACTCAGTTGCAACTTTTGTGTAAGTCCAAGCAACAACTGCAGTATTTTTTAGATGAGCCTCACCGATAGCTTTTCACTTCCTTGAGGCCTCTTCTCTTCTTACTGAATGAACTCCAGGGAATGGCATTATGTCGGGCTCTCCAGATGGATTATGTGAAGCCATAGCTCAATGTCATTTTCAATAGCAAGGCTCATAATTAAAGGTCAAATAGTCACTTCATCTGCAATCAATCAATAGAAGAAGTACTAATACTAAGTACTAATCAATCAATGGCAAATGCACTAATAAAAGCCATGCATCAAATGTCTGCGTATGTGTGCGCTCACATGTACTGTGCATATATGTGAGCAGGGAGAAGGAGAGAAAGAGAACAAAGTGCGGGTGAATGTGCCAGAGGGCATTGTGAGTACTCTGTTTATCTTCACTACTTTTAAGTTCATATCTTGTTTCGCTCATTACATGAAATCTTTTTTCTCTGCACATGATGCACTATATTAAAAAAAAAAAACCTGCCAAAGCACCCACCTCTACTCAGAAATATCAGCTCGTGCTTCTAAGAAACACAAAGGCACCTACCCTGCGTAATTTGTCCTTACACAAACATGCCACGCACTCTGATCCTTGAGACAAAAAGTGTGTCAACTGTTCTGTCTACAAAATAAAACCCAGCATATGGGAACAGCACTCATCTCTGCGCAAAGCGAGCACTTATTCATGGATTCAACAGCAGAAGTGGCAGTTGGCCTCATGAGCACGCACTGCATGGGAATTGGTTGGTTTCATAATATGGTGTGGGAGAAAGTGACTTATAAAAGTCTTCTCATGCCTTTCCCATTACCACTTCTAAAGCTTTAAAGCTGTCAGCTCTTCTCCCACTTTTGTTGGTACCACTGGAAACTCCCCGGGGAAGGGACCAGACGTACCTATCTGGAACTTCACCTGCCAAGCTGAGAGAAATCGCTTTCAAAGTGAAAGAACAAGTGTTGGGGGGTCACTTATATGCTACCACTGGAATCTTGAAGACAAACAAAGCAGAGTTACACAATGGATGTGAAACCAGACCTGAGATGTAGCTGTACTTTCAGGTACTGTAATGAAACGGTGAGGGAGAAACTCTTCCTGCTACAGGAGAACAGAAGGTTTCTCACTGAATGGTCTATAATAAACACTTCTGGACACTGACAATGTGACAGAACAGCAAAGCAAAAAAGCTCTGTCTGTTCTTGTTTCTGCTAAGATCATGGTAGACGAGACTGTGCTATAGATTTTACTGTCACTCAGAAACTGCTGATCCTTAAGAACAAACTATATCCTCTCTGCTGTCACCTTCAGTGAAGGAAAAAATGCTAGTTGCTCTGGTTAATAAATCCAGTTTACAGCATCAGCACAGAACCATACCTCATCTTATTACAGCTTTACAAAACCTGATCCTTTTTATTCAACAGAAACGCGTATTTAAGCAGCTCTGTCTTACCGGGACCTGATACTAGTAACAAACAAAGTAGAATACCAATGGTCTCAAAGCCAGTCAGCTTCTGCACAGTAAGCAGGCCTACGTCATGCCAACACCGTGCAAAGTACACAGGAGAGTGACGGGGCCTTTGGCCTTACCAGAGATGGGCTCCCAGAGACTACCAGGGCTCATGCTCAGTTCAGCACTTAAATACTATAAACACAATTTGCAGTCATTCTCTTAGAGACGTGGCAAGCTGCAGCAGTATTGACAGAATGCATACAAAATTGATTTCACCGGGAAGAAAAGCAGGGAATTACACATCTGTGCTATCAAATACAACCAACTTCTCCTGTGTAGTATCACAGTTGTGTCCTAAGTTCCTATGCATCTCCATATAACAGCAAGAAAACATGGTGTTATGACTTAGGTGTGGGGTTGCTTTCTCTAAATACAATTGTAACTGTCCTCCCAATTACAATCTCATTTGCTAGTTGAAGCTTCAGTTTCACAGAACCTCAAATGTCATTTATCTTCTGCTTTTAGTCAGAATCAGCTCCAGTTTATCTAATTCCCGACTGAGGCTTGCCTAAACAATAAGGGATTCCAAAACATCAATAGACAATACATCCCATGGTTAAGAAGTTCTTACATTAGATCAGTTTCCTTGACTGTTACATTATATCTTCTCCATTGTAACAAAGCTTTTTTACTTTTCAAAGTCCACTGTGAAAGAGGCACTTCTTTTTCCTACTTTGCATCAACCATTTTCACATTTCAAGACCACTACTTTATTTCTGTTATCATCTCTAAAGAATTTTGGTTATTTGGGTCACGTTTGTGAGACCTAGGATCATTTATGCTATGCTCCTCCCATCTCTTTTCAGTTGGTTCACATCATTTTTGAATCCCAGAGACCATACCACAGCGTCAGAAGCCATAATATTCTCAACCCGTGTGACTTTCTCTATCACTCTGCAATCCATAGGACCAAGGAAACTAATTTAGTTTGATCTAGTATGCACTTCACAAATCTATGGGGCTGCTACTCATGTTCTAGTTTCTTCCTACTGTTAGAATTATTTAAACACTTCAGTAGTTTTCTATGAAGTTTTTAACTTGCTGACCCATAAGTCCCCAGTCCCTCCCCATTTCCATTTTGAAAGGAGGCATTATATTTGCTTTTCTCTTGTCTTCTAGGAACTCATCCACCTCCCACAGTCTGCCACGGACCCTTGCTAACCACTCTGCACCACAAGCCTGGCTGAAGCAAAGAATCCAGAGTTACTTTTGCCACATCAAACTGACCTGAAAGGAGCTCAGCTTTCTAAGTCCTAACTTGTTCTTTCCTTATTTCAGGCTTAGCTCTTATCTTTCTTATTAACATCAGCTGCACTTATGTTTGAAAAACAGAATCCTGAAAAGACTTAGTCACATACACTTCATCAAATGTGGTTTTACATTTTCAAAAACAGTACAAAAACATTCAAGTACTAGCCATTTCACTTGCTGAATGTAATGAAGCAGTATCAGGTAGCTCTAAGTAGGACTCCTATTTAGCAGTATTTTGTGATTTACACCAGAACATCTTATCATCACAAAGAGATTTTAAATGACAAATGTCTGAATAGTCTTTCGATATATTAATTCTAATAAATAAAACAATGCCACAAAAAAAATCTGCAGACTTAAAATCCCTATGTTTTGCTCACGTTAAACAAAAGACAGCATCGTCTACATGTGATTTCTGAATGCACTCCATGCTTTTATTTTTCACTTATGCATCCTAGTTTAGAAGTAAATGATCTTTACTGTGAGACTGGGAAGACATACCTTAGAATGCTTTCTGAAACATAGTTGAAATGTTATCAATACTGGCAACGGAAGAGCAGTACAAGAAAAGTCCAGCTGTCTGGAAGTGAGGAGATCTTACTGTACCACCACTGAAATCTCAGAAAACTCTGTTTCTTGCTCTGTAGTAAGCATATATCTTATCTGTGCAAAACTATTATCCTACTATTAATACTGTACAGACAGTATTACTTTTCACACTGAAAACAAAACCTTTAAGCACAAAAGCCAGCAATCAACAACGTTTTTCCTTCAAGAAAGCAAGGCACGAACGTTACTGCTGTTTTGCTTAGATGCTTATCTCCTGACTTACCCAGGGTGAGAGATTTGTGTGTGGAACAGAAAATGATAGCCACTGTGTCCGCTGGTGTGAAACCAGAGTCATTCCTAGGAAAAAAGTTTTAAAAACCTCTATTAGAAAAAAAAACCTCTTAAAACATCATTGATCAAATGCATTACTTTGAGGATCCATATGCATATTCACATCCCTTTGATCAGTACCACTGACAGAAATAATTCACAAATGAATGGTAGCGTTTATTTATTTTTAAGCACAATTGTTTCTCAGTTGTGGCAAACTCTCTATTGAATATACGCCCTTGTGAAGGGGAAGAGTTCTAAACATGCAATATACAGGACAACTTAATTCCAGCAGGGGCTACTTTTGCCAACATGCTATACCAACAGCAGTGGCCAGCTCACCTCCGTAAAATAAAAAAAAGAGAATTAACTAGGATTTCTTTTCCTAGCCTGTAATGACAATAAAACACTCAATTTAGATAGTTTATTGATTCCACGCTCTAAGCATTGCTTAGAATATGTAGTTTTCTTCCACTTCAGAGAAAAACTGCACCTAAGGGTTTAGGCATTGGAAGAAATTTTAGGAAGGGTGGAGAAAATGACACGCAGAGGTATACGGTTGGATCACACCCTTCCGTCCAAATTTGGAATCATTTTCTGAGATTCTAAATACTTATCAGTGTCCAAGCTGGTTACAACTTAAAACATTTTAGATTTCTGGGACAGATCTTTGTTGGGACAGATTTCACCCCCAGCTCAGATACAGCCATTCAAAAGTTCTTTGAAATTGCCTTCCAAGGTCAAAGTACGACCTTGTCACAGAAAAACTTTCACGTGGCACTAAAAAAAAGTGTAAGTAGCTGTTAGACATGGCACCTTTCTTTATGATTCTCCCTTACAGATATTGTATAATTTATATAAAGCATATGTCTGTTTTCCGCTGTATTATGGCCCTTTGTATTCAGCAGAGTGCTGCTAAGGAAGATGCTCCAGAAAGCACCAGTAAGAGGACAATCGTGGACATTCTACCTAGCTCAAGCAAAGCCTTTGGATCACTAGGCCTCTCGATAACACCATTCTGACTGTTCTATTTTTTGAGAAGTGAATGTACAACTTTTCTTCCTAGTCGATATTTAAAAAGAAAAGAAATATCTCTACCAAACGTTAGTTCAGGACAACTGTCTGTTAAAAATCAACGTATAAATGTAACACATTTGACAAGTACAAAGAAGACGGGACTGCCAGCCCAGCAAATGTGTCTTGAGATGTAAAAAGTCAAACTGAGTTCTCTCTCTCATATGTCATCAGCATGTCTGCAGGGCAAATTATACCTTCAGTGACATCTGTGCAAATCCATTTTTTTTCAGTGGATGAGGTATAGCAGTGATTGATTGAGATTTAACAACTCTGTAATTAACACACAAGAAAGGACAGAATTCACGTCCTGTTCTCTTAGCTTAGGAAATCCTAACAGAGAAAAAGCAGTAAGGACAATATGAGATATCAAAATGAGGTCACCCCTATTCAGAAATCTGCTCTTTAGACATTTTTGTATCACTCAAAACAAGAGCATCACACACGCTCTGTTTTAGGACACTCAATTACCTTGTAGAGAAGAGGAAAGTCAAAAACATGAAGCTCATCTGAACAGAAAATACTGAAAGAGAAACAAATTCAAATTAGACTTACATCACAGCAGTAAATGTCCCTCAAATCTCTGCGAGTGCTGTGTACCTGCCTTTTGTACCTACACAAGAGATCAGAAGCCAGGCTGGACCAATAACAGACAGCCCTTAAAGCTGGTGATCAGGAAAATCATGTCTGGATGAGCAACATGCATCATCATATCTGAGAAAGCTAGTGCTAGTATTCTGGCTACATGTGTTCTTCTTGAGGTAACGTCTGAATCAAGTATTTATTGAAACAGTTAACGACAGAAGCTCACTGCTGCATGCTGCTCATCTGTTTTCACTAGCTTTGCTTATTGGGTCAACAACAAAATTTGCTGGATGTGCTCTGGTTGCCAAGTATTTAAATGAAGTCCCATTCTATTTAACAGAAGAAAGTACAATGTGTAAGCACGACTGCAATAAAATATTCTCGCACACTGGATACATTACTCTCCAGATGAATGATAATAATTAACAGAAGATAATTACATTTAATTCCCTATGAGACAAAGGCTAATTCCTGAACTGGGCAGTGCACATCAGACAAAGCAGCTGTTCATTTAAGCCCAGTCAACTTTGCAAGCGTGGCTGTGTTTTGCACACACTGAGGGGAGATGTCCTCTCTGCCAGCTCACACGATACCTGCAGGGGTTCTGGGCCACGCAGAGCCCACACTCGATCTGTGGTGATGTTGGGAATGAGCTCAGGGAAGCAGTCTGCTCCCCAGCTGTGCCACGAGTAGCTGCAGGGGCTGCAGAGACCAGCTCTGCACCGGAGGGCAGGAACTCCCCGCAGAGCTGGAAGAGAAGCCCTATGACCTACGCAGACCTTTTCAGGGCCTGTGCGCGCTATGGAGGGAGGGCTTTTACTTTCAACAGAATCTAGGGTGAGTTCTCTCCCTTTTCCTTGCAAAACTTGTGAGTGCAATAAGGCTAATGTGCCCCTGAGGGTACTGCAAGCCAAGACAATGCATCTGATTGTGACCTGAGATTATAACTGGGCAACGTGGCAGGGATATTAGCTATTATCAGTGACATTTTCCATTCTCTTACGTACATTTCCTAGGATATATAAATGTCACCTCAGCATGCACTTAATACTTCCTTCATGAACTACAGAATCAATCCATTGTTCCCGAACTACAGCTTTTCTGCAACTAAGTACATTAATTTAATATGCATAGAAAAAAAAATCCTTTAATGCATATGATCCTGTAAAGCAGTATGCAAGCGCTGCTACCAATTATCCCTTCTGCAGGGTTTGCTGTGGCTAGAATATTAACATAGAAACTACATGAAAACATTAATCAGCAGAATAATAAATGTGGTTCCATCTCAAAATCTTTGTGCTAATTTCCCTCTGTGGTATAAGAACACAAACATCCAGCCAACACACCCAATGAAGGTACAGAAACTTTTGTCTGGATTACAACGTACACATATTCATCTCCACAATTCCTTATTGTTCCATTTTATAAATATTTTAGAAAAAAACAGACATCTAGTATCTTCTCAGCAGCTTCAAGGCTTATGTTAATATTTGTCTGAAGAAACTCCAATTATGCACACTGGAAATTAAAAGTACAAGCCGTGTACGTAATTACACACGGCACAAATGCCAAGCACTCTCTCCAAAAAGAAACTGTAAGAAAGGCAATGGAAGCAACCATTTTACAACAACTGTTCAAGAAAGAACATGCTTTCTTATCTGAAAGGCAACTTTTTTTGAAGTGGTCATCACAGTAACTAAATTACTTCTTGGTTTCTCTGTATGTTAAGGCAGAGACAGATTTCTATATCCTTCTTTTTCCCCTGACAACTCCGCTCTTATTTAGGCTTGTGGTCCCTCTCAGGTGACCACAAATAATTATTTACTCCATTCTGAAAAAGCTCATTAAAATGGCTTCCTTCACTGGTTTCAGAATCAAGTGTTTATGCAGTACCAATTATAGTTTCATGTGATGTTTTACAAACACGTACAGTTTCACAACCCCCCAAAAACTGCCACAATTAGAACATGTAAGACAGAATAAAAACTGACCCACAAAGGATGGGGCAGATTTCCCAGTAACTTGAGTGACAGTTGAATTTATATAGGATACATTATTTTTGTTAGACAGAAACGTGCACATACACACGTTTGAGGAAGGTAATGTACCGTGTTCTTAAAATAACAGTTTGAGGGAATTTGAGACGTGCTTTATACTGTAATATGCTGCAGTTACTTCGCCTCTAAGCAAACTGAAACTGCCTCTGCACAGTCTGAAATGAGACAGGAATTACCTACTGGGAGAAGAGACAGTGCCTGTATACCACTGCCCTTCCCTGGGAGGTAGTGATCTGCAAGTGTATTTTTAACTGATGGCAAAGATACCAGCAGTCTATTCTCATGTGTGCATTACTTAAGGCTGAATGAATAGAGTGCTTCTAAAACAAACTCTGTACCAAATGCGTTCATCCACAGGAATGTATTAACACCTTCAAACTCCCAACTAGTTTTTAGGTTTGTACAACAGTAAGGAACTATTTAAAAGTAAAACAATGTTTCTGAGTAATAGCTCAAATGCAAATATTTCCTTTTTGTTTGGACTACTTCTACGCAAACATGACTGTTTTATAACCAAGCAGCCAAAATCTGAACAGTCATGAACACTTGGAAAGTGAAATCACACCCCTTTAGAAAGGAAGGATCCCCAAGCAATCTCAGGGACACCTAAATAGCAGGGCTCACCCCTCTCAAAATGCTTACTCAAATCTCCTAGAAGCATCCAGTGCCTGAGAAGTAATCTATTTAGTTTACCGGATACATTCAAAGTACAAGCTCCAAACCCATGCCAGTATTCCCTCATCCGCACTCCTTCCAGTATGTATAAGCTCACTGCCCACAAGAATTGCTGTGGAATTAGATGTTTTAAGATTATACTTACTTATAAACACTATTATAATCAAGCTAAACTTATCAAGGTCAATATTTGGATTGGCAAAAGTATCACAGAACGTAGTGTAGATGATCATCAGGAGCACGCAGCTGCTGATGGTGCCAAATGGAGGCTTCTTCCTTTCAAGCCAGTCCTTGATGTATCTTCGGACAATCTGAAACACAGAAATCAACAGGTTGCCTCTTTTCAAAGATGCAGGGAGCCAACTTGGGCATCACAAAGTGAATCTGACAGCAGAAAGACACAAAGAGAAGAGAGTAATTTGGATGACGGCCACAGAGGATTTCAAAGCTTCCCTGCCACACAACTCTTCTTCTGGGGAATTTAACATTTGTAGTGCAACTTCCACTGGGCGTCCATAATGAGAGTATATTTTCAAGTACATTCAAATCCATCCTTAATCATGCCAAATGTTCTTTGCTAGCTGTCACTGAGACATGCCCATTAAGCCTCCCCAAAGTTTATCTCCTCTGCTGATACTAATGGATGTATGTAATTATCACAGTCCCCTTTGCATCAACAGACAATTCCAAGTGCAACTTTGGGAATCTTAAAAATCTGACATCTTCAGGAATTTTAGGACAGTAGATAATCGAAAGTGATCCATGGAACATTTTAATATTTAAATAGCCAGCGATGCACCAGAAGTTTTTAATTAAATTATAACTCAAGCTTGAAAAGCAAAAGTGCATGTGTTGTGGGAGTTTAAATAATTCAAACTCTGAATATCTAGAGTTTTTGTAAATCCAAAGACAAATGCCATTTGCACGCTTTCAGAATACCAGAATTAACACATGAAAACAAGCAAACCGACTGTACTTTGCCTAACTTTTGCACTTGCAGGAAATCGAATCTGAAATTGTTTCTTAAGGTATTTTTTTTCCTCTTTTGCAAACATCTAAAAATTTTAAAGTAAGTTCTACTTTAAAATTATGTCAAGTACTACAGAACAATGCATCACCAGATACAATACATCTACTTCAGCCTTGCCTGGGGAGTTGCTTTTATTTTTCCCTCTTCATTTTATATTATTTGAAAAAGCTTTTTGAAGCTTTTCTTATACAGCTGTGATTTCTGCTAATTTTTAAGTGATCACATTATCTTGCCTAATTTTTCCTGAGGCCCTCGATATTCTGTTACCTTATTCTTTCAGAAATAACAGCATAAGACCCAAAAACTAATATACCAGAATGCTCTAAAGGAGTTTCATTACCTTCCATAGTAATACCATTAGTAAATATCACCATTATCAGTTTATATTTTAGAAGTATTTGAGATTAATATCAAAGCATCATCACCAATGTTACCACAGAACATTTTTGCACACCAACTGCCAAAGCCACTGGATTGACCTCATAGCTGCCAGTTTCCTCACTCCCTTCCCTGCCTGTTTGCAGATGTCTCGAGAGGGAAGTATTCCAAGTAGCTATCCCCTTAACCAAAGAAAATAGACCTGATAAACCACATAGCAGGCCATCTGCTAACAACTCTGCACATGAAGTTAAAGGGCATCTGAGGAGCGACTGAGGTCCCTTGGTTTGTTCAGCCCCGAGCAGAGCAGGCTGAAGGGAGGCCTGAGGGCAGTCTGCAGCTCCTCACGGGGAGTGGAGGGGCAGTGCTGAGCTCTGCTCTTTGGTGACAGCGACAGGGCTCAAGGGAACAGCACGGAGCTGTGTCAGGGGGTATTAGGAACAGGTTCTCCACCACAGGGTGGTCAGCACCGAAACAGCCTCCCCCGGTAGTGGTCACAGCCCCAAGCTGACAGAGCTCAAGTAGCATTTGGACAATATAGTTTGAATCTTGGGTGGTTCCTTGTGGATCCAGGAGTTGGACTCAAAGATCTACATGGCTCTTTTCCAGCTGAGGATGTTCCATCATTCCATGGGGTTCACAAAAAGCTTAGCAGGCTGAAGACCACTGCTCACCTGACAGTACTTCTAAGCTTCCTGCTGCTGAAGAACAACAGATTTACAAGAAACCACAAAAGGAAACGTTCAGTGCTACAGTGGAAACATTCAATTTTAACCTTCCACACTTGCCAGATGTTAAAGAGAGAACACAACTCAGTGATACAGCCTGTAACACCATGGAAAGCATGGCAAAGACAACAGAGTAGCGAAGTCCAAGGCTGCAACAGGTGAGGATATGCTCAAATGCAACTGCTGTGAGCACAGAAACAAAGGAAAGAAACTGCTTACTTTCAGAAGGCCTCACATACACAGGGATCTCCAGAGAGAGACCCTCACCTCCACTGCCAACCCTTACATGAGGTCTGGGAAGGAGTGCATCCTGGTTCCACCCCTTCAGGTCACTCAGCTACATTGCATGCATCTGAGCTCCCCTGGATTGGCCCTGTCTTCTCACCAGGTGCTCCATCACTGCTTCAGGCCACGACTTAGCACTTCTGCTATGCCAAGGCAGCTGCAAGCAGGTATTTAGCATGCAGTACGATAGAGATGGAAAGCCAGATTAGCTTAAAATGAGCAGATCAGGGACTTTGTGAGAAAAAGTGAAAATTTACTGTTTTCTAAGGAAGTAAAAAAAAAACCCAAAACCCCAACATCCCCTAAATTGAGGCTACACTGGGGAAAAGGAAAAGCTACAGACAAAGAAAAGACCGCTCATTCGTGGCCCTTTTACAAGGCTCGTACTAGATGTAATGTGATGCTGAAAAAGGAAAGTTACTGTTAATTAAGCCACAGTGCAATTTGAATACGTCTGTACAAGGTATAATTGTAACATGTATGACAATACTGACTTCATACATGTATTCAACACACACTGAAGCATAAGGGAAAACATTTTAAAGCTGAAAGTAGTATTTAATTGAAACATTCAATCGGCTGATACCTTCTTTAGATATCCATCTCTACTGAGTCTGCAATTATTGTAAATAAGCACACACAAACATCAGCACAGCTTTCTACTGTGCTTAATATAACAGAAAGAGAATTAACAGAAGACGTAATCAGACCACGTAGAACTAAACTGCGGCTTTAGAAATTCATCAGCTCAACTCTGTGTCACACGACATATATGCTGTAAAACCACAAATGAATATGTCCTCTGTAACACAGAATCTGATATATTCTGATCTTCTCTCAAGGCTTAAAAATATGTAAAATTTCAGAGGCCAATTCAGCATATAATCACTGATTCCAAGTAGAACAAATTCTTAAATAATTTCAGACAGAAAAAAAACAACCCAACAGGTATTCATAAGATTTTTCACAAGGAAGATCACATCAGCTGATTATTTTGACTGACAATCTATTTGTTACTTATTCATGCTCCGCAGAGTTGTTTCAGGACTAGGATGCTTTGAGAGCCTTTTAATTCTTAACCCCATTTCATAACTTTCCAGTGTTTAAAAAAACAAAACAAAAAAAAACCACAAAACCACAGCTTGCCAAGTTCTGTAGTGAAATAATGATAAAGCCCACAAATACAATAGAGTCAGCAACGAAGAGGTACAGAATTAGGCAGGGAACCTGCTGGTTCTGTGGCAATGGCAGACTCTGACAGCAAGCCTAATAGAAAAGCCACAAGCAGCACAGACCAAAATGATTAAATAAAGAATCCACTAGGTAAAATCAGAGCCCGAAGAGGGACATTAAGCTTCATTTGTCTGCAAATACGAGAGCTAAACACAATGATTTTTGTGCGTTATGCGCTGAACCAAAGATGCCAGACTCCAGCTCTGTACTGATGTGCTGCTTCTTTGCCGATAAACTCCAGTCTGGTATTTTGAAGTACACACCACTACGAGGGGGCACAAGCATCAGAGAGACAAGCAGTTGCAAAAACGTCCAAATTGATATTTCTGTGAACAGATGAACTCGCAGCCTGGAGCAGAAACGTGAAAACCTGACATCCAAAATAGATGCACTGCACTGGCACACTGATGAAAAAGAGCAAAAAAGACAATGCTCTTCAGATGCAGTAATTCTACAGACCCCAGTGAGAGGGAATTCCTTATGTAAAAAAAATATATACAATTAGAAATAACACTGCTAAAGTAGGGGAAAAAAGGCAGAGAGGTAAAAATAACCAGTGTGAACCTTAAAAGCAGATAAAAGCATACTTTATGTGAGGAAACACTGCAGGATGTTACCTCATGACGGAGAAACCATGCACAATTTTTTAAGGCACAAAGGCCTTGCAACCCCTAGCCCTTCTGAGATCTCCTGCAGAATTACATCTACAAGGAGAGCTTGTGGCCTGTGGTAGTGATCCCATTAAGCACAAAGAACTGCAAGGATTTTCATGCAGATTCAAATGCCAGCCTCACCGTGGAGGGAATTCCTGATAGCTGACCTAGAGGTTGCACGTGTAAGAACAAGGACCAAACAGGCTTAGTAGTGAAAAGCAAGAAGGAGAAGTAAAAATTTGCATAAGATGATATTTTATAATTTAACTGCGTGATGAGAGATACTGAATAAAAGGAAGTACAGTTAGATGTTAACCAAACAAAAACGCATCCATCAGGCAACTACCATCTATCGCCTAGGACCTGGCAATCTCCAAAGGCATCAGCTCAAATTCATTTCAAAAACAGTTCCAGGCTCAAACTTCCCTCCAGGCAGAATGTAACTTTTAGCAACAATGGAATGTAATTACACATCAATTAACAGAATTGAGCCCGTTTCAAATTAGTTCTTCTACCAGAATAGTTACATGCCACGTACTTTTCCTCCAGTCTGCTCAGCATCCTGCTGTAACCTTCTTGTTGACACAACAGTCTTCCTAAGCAAATGGGCTGTTTATCTTCTTAATTCACTTAGCATGCCCTGTGCAAAGAAACACGACCCGCTCTTCCAGGAAAGCAGGTAAATACTGCTCATCTGTTATAAGATCATACATGAAAATAGTAGGAGATGCATTATAGAAAAACAATTATCTTATTATACCTTCATAACAGTCAAACTATATACCCAGAGAAATCCATCAGTAAAATACAGTTAAGACTGTTTCCACCTGCCTGCTCAAGTGCTGGACATGCAAGATAAAAAAAAAAGCAATAAACAACATAATTCATTAATGATCATTATTATTTGATCTAAATAGGACAAGGAGCTTTTTTTCCCCTTGTGGGAAAAAACTGGAGCCATCTCTGACATATGTAATACAATACAACTTTTAAAAATTACCTCAATTTTTAACTTATCTTATTTTAAGCTCTTGAAGTCAAAAACAGGAGGAAATGGTCGTGAAGCCACTTTTTCTCTTTCCACAAGAATATCTCCTGGTATTTGCATCATTATGCAAAGTAGATTTTTTTTTTCTAAATCTATCAAAGTTTTGGGAGTGATGTAAACTTCTAAGGGAATTTAGGCTTTTACTGCGCTTTTGCTCCTGTTATTTTTTAGCTGTTGTTATGGACTTCAAAATATCCAGACAAAACACCTGAGCTTTAACATTTCAACAAAGAAACACAAGCTACTTTTAGTTTGTGTTCAAACACATGAGGAAGCTGAAACAAGGCTGAATTTACCATTATCCCTAAATGCAGTAGTTATCTTTCTTACTTTGTATCTTAAGGCAGGATTCCTAGCTAATTCTTTACTACTATTTTCACTACTATAACTTTGCTCTGCAAAATTTTCTTTTGAAAAAGCTATCAGCCAGGCTAGAAAGATATTTGGGACAGTTCAATGACTTCTCAATATCTCTTCCTATATAGTGACAAACCGAGAACGAAGTCTGCATGGAATATAGGGAACAATACCAGCAAAGCTTGGAAAACATGACAGGGGACAATATACTAAAAAAAAACGCAAAGAAAGTGAACTAAGAAAATCACTAGAAAGAATGAGATATCATGATGGAAGAGAGATTATATCGGTTGCAGTTTTTAACATATGACATAGATAAGATGCAGCTTCCTTCACAGATCTATGTAACATCATAACCCTCCACACAGCCAGGGTCCATACTGCAGTTCGGATGCATTGACTCTTCCAGAGAGGAGCTCCTACCACTGGACCAGACCCTGCCATGATCACTTGACAGGGACAGCACCCATTCTTACTCACTCCTGGATGCTGTCATACAGGCCCAAACACCTTTCTATAGCTTCTAGGACATCAAAAAAAGTCAAATCTGTCCTTATTCTATGTGCAATCCAATTAAATAGTTCTGAAGATGAGATTGGGGAGGAAAAAAACCCAACTGTTTTTGAAATCTGGGAAAAAAAAATTGCAAGCCTCTTGTTTCCTCTGCTCAGTTTACCAAATTCCTCTAAAAGCTGCTTTACTTCATTCTCCCCACCAATTCACTCCTAGGAGATAGCTCCTGACACACACATGCCTTCAAACCAAACTTCACAAAGCCCACGTATGGCCATTTTGAAAATTAATTTTCACATCTTGGAGCAATTTATAACTGTTGCTTTAAAACACTACAAACGAGTGCAACATGGCAAAGAACATCAAGTGATTCTGTAACAGCAGTACAAATATTTTCTTCATATTTTGTATTTCTCTGGGGACAAGGTTTTGCTTCCTGTTGAGCCAAGTGTTAGGAGGGAGCGAACCATGGTCCAAATGCTGTTTATCTGACATCTCAGTTTTCTGCAACAAGGTTCTAGAAGCACTCGTGTCTCAGGATAGCACTCTTCCTGCTCCCTGCAGCTCCCTGGAGCCTGAAGAGGTAGGACTGCTTCTGTGTGGGTTGAAGTTACGAGACGGAGAGCATCTGACACTGCTCCCTTTTTACAGCAGTTGCTTTGAGCGTTGTTCCCAACCCCCTCCCCACAATAAATGAACATTACGTTAAGGCAAACCGTTCCTTCTGCTCACTAGCAACTGCCACGTATCTTTTCTATTTCTTATTCTTTAAAAATAAATACATCACTCAGCCTTTTAGCTTCAGTTTCACTGACAACTTGTACTGCTACGTAGCTCTCCTTTTAAGTTGTGTTTATAAACACACCTCCAAAATGCTGATGGAGGGTGTTCCTCTGGAACATTTGGGCAATGATGCAGAAGGCACTTAAAATCCTTTACTTGTAAAACACAGATTTTTTTGTGTGACTAGGTTCTGTTCAACTGCCTTCATTTTATAAATTAGGGAAGAAGAACCACTAGAATGATAACATTAATTTTAGCTTTAGTTAAGGTCTGCTTAATATGAAGTGCCCACTTTACACTGGCAGACAAATTACCAATGGGGCAAGTAGAGAATGCATGAATGATAATGTACAGACAAGCTTTTTATTATTTATTCATAGAAAACAGTGGGTTTTGGTGTGCTGCTTTGAAAAATGTTCAAACTAGTAGAATATAATGAAAGCACAGTGAAAATTCTATTTCATTAACATTTAATCATAAATTGCTCTTTAATATAAAACATAAAATAAAAGTCTGTCATAAGCACTTAGGTGCAGAGAATAGAGAAAGTCTTCAAAATGGGAAAGGAAATATTGCAGTGGCTTTCACTATTCCTGTTATCTGCCACTTCAGAAGAAAAAAATAAGTACAGAAACAACAGTCTTCAGCCAAATTCTCAAGAGCTGGTCAGGAAGAAACGGTTTAGATTTTTCTAACATTCAGACATTGCTAACGCCTACAAACAAACAATTAGTTTAGCAAAATGACAACAGCTCAGGAGCAGCAATCTTCCTCAGGTTTTACCAAACTCTGCCACCCAGTAAGAAAGCAATCAGAACTCCAAGGTGCCAGAAAATATTTTTGCATTTGTTCTATGACACATCTGTTACCATGTTCACTGTGTAACAAGTATTCTCAGACTCCCCTTAGAGGCGTACAAGAGCGATGTACAAATAAGCTGTTTTACACTCTACAGACCGTCAAGCCTTATAAAACACCAGATCTTTATAAAATACTATAGATTCGACCTCTCCAAGACCACTTTGCAGAGAAATGTTAACTTTTACTCTCAAATACAAATACAATATCATAGTATTCACATTGATTTGAATGATATCATGCTATCGATTAGCAAAATGCATCTACAGACACAGAGGATGCAGGCCACTGCAGACAGCCAAAACATCTATGACAAAGAACAGAGTAATTATCCTTATTGTAGGTCATCCATCAGCAACTGCTATCTGTAAGCCTCAGTGGCTTCCAGATAACAGAACGTCTTACCTCCTCCTTTACCAGTTATTTCTTTAACAACTGGCAGCCACCACCTGAGCAGAGGACATACATGCAGCCTTTTTGACTTTTCATCGTCTGTGACTAAAAAACTATATCTTCCTGTCAGCAGCAGTCAGGGCACACATTAGAAAATTCTTTAAGAATGAATAGAAAGTAAGTATCAATTACACTATTGTAAAGTCCTTCTACCAGTTACCATTAAAAAAAAAAAACCAACAAGTCAACCAACCAACTCAATACACTGCCATAAAGCAAGAAACAACGCAAAACAAAAAACATCATCTGCTTTGCTCTTTTTCCCAAAGGCTACTGAAGCAGCCAGCTTTGCAGCCTGCTCAGGAAACCAGCATCTAGGCAGCAAAGGTTTTCCCAGGTGAGATTTTTTTTTTTTTTTTCAAAGGAATATAACCCCCTTAGAGAATGCTTCCTGAAAGCAGCCTCCTCTGTTTTACACTGATGAGGATCCAACATAAAACCTGTGTTGATCACAGCTGAATTAAGAAGATGGGCAACCCTCCAAGCAAACAGTTTCCAAGCTCAGTTTTTCCCAATCAAGCTTTTTGCTACCAGGGAACCTTAACAGGCGTTCTTGCACCAACTGTGCGTGGTAAGGAATTGACATTGCAGGCATGAAATGATAAATTAGAAGTAATTGCTGAGGCTGTCATTCATGAATTGTGGGCCATTATCTCTTAATGCATCTGGAATCCCAGAGCGAGCAGCTTGCGATTCACAAAGCACTGCTACGTTGCTGCGCCGTACATTGGGCAGCAGTCCAGTAATGAGTCAGTAGAGGTCCACAAATGAAACGGACAGCTTCCCATTTAATTCAAAGATGATCCAAGCTACCTCTGGCTGAGGCACAATAAGATGTATTGCTGCATCTCCTGATGTCACTGCTTTTCTTTTTTACGGTTTTTCCTTGAGTTACTTGCATGCTACGTTCGGACACCCGCCTTCAAAACATGGCTTTGATTTCTCCCTAAGCAGGTTGGCTTACCTTGGAACAGTTCTACCTGATCACAACCACGAATGTAAATCATCCTTAGGATTTGTGATCTAAAGCTATCCTTAGCATTTCCTCTCTTCCATAACCTCTGAATAGATAGTACAGTATCTCTGGAAATAAAGCCTTTATGCTTACAGGAAACAAGAGCTACTCCTTTTGGTCATTCACTTCCAGCCATCACTTTAAACATTTCTATGAGAGAGAATCATCCTTCGTATTCATGAAAAACCAACTCTTAAATAAATTCGTGATCGAGTTACACAAACTTGAAAATTCTCTATTGACTTTTCCTTCAGCTCCTTAATCACATCTGTTGTCACTTAAATCTCATCACATTTCTCATTTGAACTTATTCAGAGCACTTATTACGCATGCTTACTGCTCAGCCCCCATTAATTAGCCTTGCTATTTGTTGTAGTCAATAAAAAGCTTCAGGCACTCACCTCACATAATTTCTTGTAACAATTTTCCAAGGCAGACGAGAGCCCTATTGCAATTTTTTACTAACCTGCTATCATCAGACTGATCACACTGCAGTACATATTGCTGCTACTCCATCTATCACTGTAAGTTACTTTATTTTTAGATCTGCTGCCACACTATTTATTTCCTAGAAATTTGCAAATAAGGCAAGAACTTCAACTTTTGGGACCTCCCAGAACTAGAGGACTCAAGAAACTTCGTTTGTTCATCTCTGGATTCCAGAGACAGAAACATTTCTCCTCTGAAGCGAGGGGGAACACATCCCTCCCCTCCCCCCCCCCGATATTCCCTCAATGCATTATTTATGCCTGAGAAAAACTAATGCTAAGAAGTATAAAAGAATTAAGCTCCAGGTGTTTTGGTGTACAAAACAAAGAAATAATAGTGGACATCGTGAAGCAGAAGGAAAAAAATAACATTTGTGAAAAACAGATACCACAGACACAAGTGTCAGAGGAAATTTTACTTTGCATTCAGGTAAGTATTTCAATGAAAAATAAGGCCTTGTGTTTCAGTGTGAACAATGGGTATAAGATGAAATAAGGAACAACTACTTATTCCATGAATCCCTCCCATCCAGTGTTACAGATGATAGAGGAGTCACGTAGGAAAAGAACTGTAACTGCATGACTGATGCAAAATTCATCAAGCAGTCTTAATTTTATTATTTCTTAACTTATCTTTCACGACAGAATTTTTTAATTTTGTAGTTAGTAGCAGATACTACACAAGGAGAACTTCATCATCCGGGCCAAGAACACGTGACAAAAGGACTACACAGTATTCTCAAAGCTCATTTGTATGGAGCTGCAATTTCTCACAGGCTGGGCTGCCATTTTCCCCCACGTTATGCTCACAAACTCCCTTCTCGATATGCAGTAGCATATGTGTGTGGTAGTGAGGGACAGATGCTCAATCTCAACAAAGATCAATGTGGCTCCAGGGAGTACTGCAGCATCCTCTCTCTGATATTAGACTTCACTATCCTGAGGCTGTTTCCTATGTGGTAGCTTGCCATGTTGCTGGTCTGTCTTTAAGATGGCTCTCTTTACCTTATTTTTTTAAGATGAGGATGTATATTTAAAAGACATACCTGTCCAATAATAAGGGGAACTACAACAGTCATAAACAGCTGCGAGAATATAGATGTAAAAGGCACAGAGGAGGATGATCCAAGCTACAAAATAAAAATACGCCATTAATATTCAACTTTTTCTTAGTATCTGCAAATATATAGTTATCACGCATTCATATACTTTTATTATATGCATAAAAACTTGGAAACATGTGCATGCATATTTAATTATCAAGTCCTAATAAGGCATTTGGTATTCCACAGTAACAAAGGTAAAACAATCCCTGGTTGATTATGTGGCAACGTAAAGCAATAGTTCCATCAATATTCATTTTATTGAAACCCTACTACATGCATTTGCAAAGTAAATCATATTAGCGTTTGTACGGTGACAGTCTAAAAAGACAGGGAGTAAACATCTTTCTAACTAAGCTGTTAGCTCAGCAAACCTTACTATTTATACATGTAGCAAGCAACAAAAAGATAGCGGTTGTTTTCAGAATAAAAATAATAGTAATAAAAAATAGTGAAGATATTTAGCCTTTACTTCAATAACATTACCAAAGCGATATCTAGTGAAAGCATATAGCTATTCTTTCACCACGACAGCAACGGGCTTTGTCTTCAAATAAGTGATCTCTTCGTTACTATTTTAAATACTAGAAGTATTTTATTCTTTAAGATGCAAGCAGAAAAGGTGAACCAAAGTTAAACGAATTTCTACAACTACAGAATGCTTAGGAAAATATTCACTCCTTTTTCTCTTATTTCATACTAGGTCATTTAAAAGTTTCAAGCAACTTAATTTAACATTCTTTAACGGTAATGGAAGATACATTAAGACAGACATAGTAAGACAAAATAGCATTGTCAGAGCATCCACAGGCAACTGTTGGCTTCAGAAGTAGAACAAATGACATTGAATAGTGTATTTCACAGACTCACATTATTCTGTATCTTGCACATCACTTTAACAAATGTCAAAATGATGGCAGAATTCAGGTTTTTTCCTAAATGATGTTGATCTCCTAAAACATTCTCACATACATTACTCTTACAAACTACATTCTGATTGCAGTACACTTTTCACACATCCACCACTGAAAGCTACCTGCGGACATGATAGACAAGGTGACCACAGAGTGGGACCAGATGAAGTCTATTATAAACATACTCCAGCGCTTTCTTTCGTATGTCCCTTTCCGAATATACTTCATGAAGTGAACTTTGTACAAAGCATAGGCGATACAGCTACATGTTTCCTATGTGTTACTTCAGCAGGCAACGTCAGGTGAGATTCAATTTGGCCTTTTAGTAAATTAGAGCATCTCACCCACTTTCTTTGCAACCTCATCACCTCCAATTCTAACAACACGGGCACAGCAGATGGCTGGGGGGGAGCAGGAGATGACACCCTCACTGAGATGTTAGGTCTGCAAATAGGGCAGCAAGCGAGAGCACCGAGATTACAGTCTGAATTTCCCATGGTGGCAAGAGGGAGAAGCAAGTGCCTACAGGGGAGAATTCAGATAAGCCACACAAGTACCTTAATTTAGTCAGCATGGTTATCCCATCCCCAAAGGAAATGGGGGGCTTTCTGCATGACCCCTTGCAGAGAGCAGAGCTTCAAAACGCCACCACACCACGCTTATGGTCATCTCCTTGTTTTATTCCTTGTAAGGAGCTTCTGAAATTTTAAGAGGTTGATAGTTTTTCA